>NW_006777033.1:232566-246749 GCF_000442215.2 Lipotes vexillifer | reverse complement strand
CCGAAAAAAAAAAAAAAAAAAAAATGTATATATATATATATTCTAGATATTAGCCCCTTATAAGATCTATGATTTGCAAATATCCCAATCCATAGGTTGCTATTTTTTTCAAAGTTCATCTTGATTTACATATTTATATTACCTGCATGGTCCCTTTGGGCATTTGAATTTCTGACCCCTAGCTGATATTTTCTTGGTCACAACATTTAACATGCCTCCTTGAAATGCAAGCCTCCTTGATTAGATTTTGGATATTTTCCAAATTCTTCAGTTAATGTTAAAGACAATTTCTTTGTTATATCATTTGTACAAGTGGCTGAACTCATCCATTACATTTTGAATCTACCGAATTTCATTTCTCATTAACTTTAATTTGGGAAGTACCTTGCTGTAATCCCCATGCATGTGATATTTTAGCTTCATTGATCTTTCTCTACCAGTTCTTTTAATTTTGTTCTAGTTTTTAACCACAATATTTTCATTTTAATCTTTCTCCCCAAAAGAAAGAGAGAGAGAGAGAGAGAGAGAGAGAGAGAGAGAGAGAGAGAATTTTTAAACCTGCAATTTCAGTGATACCTGATAACTGCTTGGTTAAATTTATTATTTTTCTATATTCTTAAATTATAAGCAGCTAATTCTTCTGGAAGCAAAGGTACGTGCACAATGGGAAGCTGAGGCCATGAGCTAACAGAACTGTGATGTGCTTTTTTTTTTGCGGTACGCGGGCCTCTTGCTACTTTGGCCCCTCACGCCGTGGAGCACAGACTCCAGGGAAGCCCTGTGATGTGTTTCTGATGCTGTCATTTCTCCTTTGAAAAAATGTTTCTGGGCTTCCCTGGTGGCGCAGTGGTTGAGAATCTGCCTGCCAATGCAGGGCACATGGGTTCGAGCCCTGGTCCGGGAAGATCCCACATGCCGCGGAGCAACTGGGCCCGTGAGCCACAACTACTGAGCCTGCACATCTGGAGCCTGTCCTCCGCAGCAAGAGAGGCCGCGACAGTGAGAGGCCCGCGCACCGTGATGAAGAGTGGCCTCCCCTCGCCACAACTAGAGAAAGCCGTTGCACGGAAACGAAGACCCAACACAGCCAAAAAAATTAGTTAATTAATTTAAAAAAACAAAACAAAAAAATGTTTCTGTGATGTCTGTCCTGTGGAAAGCACAGACAAATACAACTCACATAATGCCTAGCCAAAAAGATATGGATTTAAAGCACAAGAGGGCCAAAAACAATTTACTAGAATAATCAAACAAAGCAACAGGATTTAAGGAACATTGATTTCGGATCTCATGAGAGATGATAGAGTTGGATCTTTTTTTTTTTGCGGTACGCGGGCCTCTCACTGTTGTGGCCTCTCCCGTTGCGGGGCACAGGCTCCGGACACGCAGGCTCAGTGGCCATGGCTCACGGGCCCAGCCGCTCCGCGGCATGTGGGATCTTCCCGGACCGGGGCACGAACCCGCGTCGCCTGCGTCGGCAAGCGGACTCTCAACCACTGCGCCACCAGGGAAGCCCTGGATCTTTTAACTGTCATAACAAAGGCATACAAACTTCTTCAGTTGCCAAAATCAGTCTTTGGAACTAAATTCCATTACTAGGACCTTGAGTAGACGTATTTCTTTCCTTTGGGAAAGGTTCTAAGAAACACTCTGGATACCATCACAATGCTTGTATTCAAGATTGGATCAGAATGAAGGTCTTGGAGTTCCCATACATCTTACTTAGGTCTCCAGTAAATTCTCCCCCAAGGTACAGCCAATTTATACAGTCACTATTAGTGCCTGGATTGAAAGTGGAAATTGATTTCTTCACAGGTTGGGCACAGAAGGAAGAAAATGTCTGGGAGAGAATGACTTCAATTCCAACCAACGAAAGGGATAAAGACACTTTGGGGACGTTTGTGTTAGGCTGGCTAGTGATACTCACAGACAGGAAACCAAAGCCTCACCCAGCATTCCATGGGGGACATATTTCTGCACTGGAGATGCCTGAGTTGTCCTTTCCAGGTGATGACCTGTCTATGTTGAAAATGCAGAAGTGGGATAACTTATACCTAAGATTGAAATACTCCTCCCTCAATGTGTGCATTCCTCCTCTTTCAGATTCTGTTGACCATTATTAATCCACAGATTTCTCTATATTCCTGAAGATTCATTTAGGTATCTGACCCCCAAGAAGCAGCATGGAATGCGTCTCTACAGAATAATAAATTCTGTGTGGGAAACAGAATGACTCAGGGGTGTGAGTTCTCTTTTCAGAGACAGAATGACCTGAGTTTGAGGGCTGGCACTCTGCAATCAGACACACCTGGTTTCAAATCCCAGCTCAAGTTATTGACCGGTCACATGTTGGACATGTTACTTAGCCAGCCTGAACGTTGGCTCCTTCTTTGCAGACTTGGAACAATAATGATTCCTACCTCATAGAATTAAAAGGAAAATTTTTGTCATCTATGGCTGTGTGACAAATGACACCAAAACTTAGTGGCTCAAAACAACAATTTATTTGCTCACGATTCTGCATTCTGGATTGAGCTCAGCTGAGTAGTTTTTCTGTTCATCTTGCCTAGGCTCAGCTGGGGCTGGATGATCCAAAATCATTCGCAGCTGGGATGGCCAGAACACCTGGTGGCTGGTTGGGCCTCTCCATCTAGTTTCTCCTGCAGGGTGGCTAGACTTCTTACATGGCAGCTCAGGGCTCCAAGTGAATAAAAACAGAAGCTGCGGGACCTTTTGAGACTTGACATCTGGAACTCATACAATATTACTTTTGCTACATTCTGTTAGTCAAAGCAGGTCATAAAGCCAGTGCAAGTTCAAGGGGAGGGGAAATAGGCTCCACCTCTTGATAGGAGGAGTGGTAAGTGCCTACAGCGATGGGAGGAATTTTGGCTGCTCTCTTGGCAAACAATCCACCCCAAGGATTACTTGAGACAATGTATATAGAGCACTGAGCACAGTGCCTGGCAAACAGTAGGCTCTTCATAATGCATTGGATAAAAGCAGATTTCTGAAAAACAAAACATATTTCTGGTATTTTATTGCTTGGGTTCAAATCCTGACTCTGCACATACTAATGGTTTGATGGTGACTAGGTTTTTAAAATTTTCTTTGGGGAATTCCCTGATGGTCCAGCCGTTAGGACTCAGAGCTTTCACTGCCGGGACCAGGGTTCGACTCCTGGCTGGGGAACTAAGATCCCGCAAGCCACACCGTGTGGCCAAAAAAAAATTTTGTTTTCTTTGCCTTAGTTTTTCATATATAAAATTATTATAATAATTATACCTATTTACAGAGTTATCATAAAGAGTAAATGGAATACTACATGTAAAATGCTTAGAAGAGTTGATTTAAAAAAAGAAAATATTCTTCAGACTTATTTTGATACATATATAAGTTATAGTTCTAAGTTAATTTTCTCTAGATTATCATCTAGTTGTTTTAAGAAATCATCCTTTCCTCTACCTTTGTTTCGTAGTGTATTTGTTTTTAATTAATTAATTAATTTATTTTTGGTTGCTGCACGCAGGCTTTCCCTAGTTGCAGCGAGCAGGGGCTACTCTTTGTTGCAGCGCGCGGGCTTCTCGTTGCAGTGGCTTCTCTTGTTGCGGAGCACGGGCTCTAGGCGCTCAGGCTTCAGTAGTTGTGGAATGCGGGCTCAGTAGTTGTGGCTCGCGGGCTCTAGAGCGCAGACTCAGTAGCTGTGGCGCACGGGCTTAGTTGCTCCGCGGCATGTGGGATCTTCCTGGACCAGGGCTCAAACCCGTGTCCCCTGCATTGGCAGGTGGATTCTTAACCACTGCACCACCAGGGAAGCCTCTCGGGCCCAGCCGCTCCGCGGCATGTGGGATCTTCCTGGACCAGGGCTCAAACCCGTGTCCCCTGCATTGGCAGGCGGATTCCTAATCACTGCACCACCAGGGAAGCCTCTCATAGTGTATTTTTAATTCTATATTTAATTATGGTATGTAATAATGCTCTATTTCTGAAGTTTCTATTCAGTTACATGGGTCTATTTTGTGCCATTGTATTAATTACTGTTTCATCATAATATGATTTACCATCTTGAAAGCTACTGTCTCCTCTTTGTTCTTCTTTTTGAAGCTATTCTTTGATACCTTCACCTGTTTAGTACTCTTTATATTTAGTGAACTTTCCATCAGCTTTATCTAGTGCTAAGAAACATCCTATTGGTGTTTTGATTGGAATGATGTTAAGTTATAAAGTGACTTGGAAACAATAACGTATTTATGGTATTTGTTTTGTTTTCTTTTCCCCCTTCCAAAATCCTGTAGTTCATGTCATCTTTAAATATCCAGTAATGCAGTTGTTCCTAAATGTATTTTTACCATGTTTATTTTAATTATCTGTTACTTTTATTATAATATTTTCAAGGTGGTTAATGCTCAATAAGCATATGTTTTCATCATTTATTTATCTTTTACCTTTTATATTAGACCTCAGTTATGGAAAAGTTAGTTAATCCTACCTCTCAATTCATTGCTTAATATTAAGACCACCTATGTAATGCTTATTACTGGTTTATTTTAGTTTCTTTTAACCTCAATCCAAATCCCATTTTCCTCTCCTCACTCTAATGTGCTTGATACAGGTTGTAAAATATGCATATGTTCTTGTAAAATATATAGTTTTATATTGCATACCTCTGTGGTTTTAATTTACATAAATGATGTATGCTATGTATTCTGTTCTGTTTCTTATTTCTTTCCTCCTCAGCCCTAAGATTCATGATCTACCCATATTGCTGTATATACATCTTGCTTCTACCTGCATAGCATTTCACATTCACTACGTATTATGTACCTGTCCCCTAGCATACCTCTGGCTCACCACCACGACGATAAACACTGCAATGAATATCCTTGTATAACTTTCCTTCATATTCATGCAAGAATTTCTCTGGTACGTATATTCCCCGAGATAATTGAGTCTGAGGCATGCACTAACTTATTTTCACTGAATTCTGCCAGAACGCTTTCCAGAATACCTGTACCAGTTTACAGTACGTCCCCGTATCCTTGCCAAACTGATACGTATCATCCTTTTAAATTTTTGCCAATTTGATGGGTGTCAAATGGTGTATCATGTTTGCTTAATTTTTATTTATCTGCTCACTAGTGAGGCTGAGTATCTTTTCATTATTTGTTAGCCCTTTGGGCTTCCTTTGCTTCAAATTGCCTAATCGTATCTTTTATCTATGTTTATATTCAGTTTCCAATTTTATTCCCACTGATTTGCAGGAACTTTTTGTATATTCTAGGTTTTTTAAAATTGAAGTGTAGTTGATTTACAATGTTGTGTTAGTTTCAGGTGTAGAGCAGAGTGATTCAGCCACATATATATATTCTTTTTCAGATTCTTTTCCCTTATAGGTTATTACAAAATATTGAGTATATTTCCCTGTGCTATGCAGTAGGTCCTTGTTGTATATTCTAGCTTTAATGCCCTGTAGATTTTAGTCATTGCTAATATCTTCTCTTAGTCATCTGTCTCCCAAGTTTGTACTTCATTGAACAGAAATCCTTAAATTTTATGCAGTCACAAGAATTGTTTCTTTATCTCATGTTTGTATTTTTGGGTGTTGCTTAAAAAGTTTTCCCCCTGGTTCATAAAGATAGTCCTCACATATTTTATTACCATAGTAGGTTGTAAAATCCATTTTGAATTTCCTTAGCATGTAGTAAAAATTCAGGATCAAGCTCAATTCTTCTTTGTATAATGATCCAATTTTTTCCTGCTACCTAAGAAGCCAACTGTCCTTTCCACATTGTTTTTTGGTGCTATCTTTATCAAATATCAATTTTATATGTCTGAGCCCTCTATTCTGTTCCAGTGGTCTGTTTGTCTTCCTACACGAGCTCTATACTATCGTTATCATAGATTTTCAGTGAAATTATACTATCAATACATTTTCTTTACCCTTGTTGTAATAGGTACAATTTATCTTATAGGAAGGGGAATTGCATAGTGATTACTGTGACTTATTTAAGAGTGGTAGACAGCAACAAGTTTTATTTAATGATACTTGTTTCCCCCCAAAATGGAAAAAATATTAATTACATCATGGATGTCAGAGAGTCTTCAGATCCATATAAAGCAGCTAGGATGTTTGCTTACGTCCTTTTCACATGGATTTTTCAAGTTTGGGGTTTCTTCCATACCCTTTCTTCAGGTCCCACAACACAGGTGCTAGGAATGTGGGCGAGCTTTATCGGGTCTCCTAGTAAAATCAGCCTTCTGTATCTGTGGATACCGAGGGCCAACTATTATACCGTTTTATGTAAGGGACTTGAGCATCCCCGGATTTCAGTATCCACAGGGGGTCCTGGAGCCAATACCCCATGGATACCAAGGGAAGACTGTAATTGCACTGGAACTTGTTGATCACCTTACCTGTTAGCCCCATTTTGGGGGTCTTGTCTCTACTCTCCTTTGATATGTTTTGGGTAGAATTCTTAGCATGCATTATTCCCTACAAACTGAATTCGTCTAAGTTTTGGGTTTCAGGCTGAAACTGCTACGTTAGTGCAGATACTTGTTCTCCAAATGTTAATCTCTTCCTGAGGATGGTCCACTTCTCTACCAGTGTGTCTTGTTCCCAGCAGCTTCCTGCTAAATCTCCTTCACTCTACTTGCTCAAGCCAGAGAAGTAGAAAATGAAATTCACAACCACAATGTTCTTAGAAGGAGAATGGAGCATGATAAATAAAAGCCTTTTCTGCTTAATATTTGCATGGGTTTGGATATGCAAAAGTGGGTCTGGTCCTTAGCCTGGAAGTAGACACCAGCCAGAACTGTGTGCTCTGCACAAAGCATAAGAATTTGCATTGGGGGCTGCAATCCAGGAAGGAGAGAGTGCCGAGGAAATAGGACGCAAGAGAAAGGAAGAGAAACAAGCTAGCTAGTGTGTTGCTGAGCCCATATATATGGGTGGGAAGGCAACAGAACAATTCTTGGGAAAAAGACTTTTAAGAATTGCCTAGTTTTCAAGTGGTAGGAGTTCATTGTTGAGCTGTAAATATTCATACCCCATTGGTCACCCTAAATTTGCACTAAATTCTGATGAAAGCAAAAATATCTCACATTAACAGATAAACACATCTGTGTGTATTGAAGGGGAAAGGGAAGTGCTGGTGTTAATGAGTATGTATCAGCTGAGAAGGGGAATGGGATTCACAAATGGATTCACATGATGCAGAATGTGACATCCTGGGTAAGAAATAGACAATCTGTTAACTGACCAGTGTCCAATGGAAACAGGAACTCGGAGCCAGAGGCCATCACAGTAACAAGGGGAAGGAGGAGGAAGCAGAAAAGAAGGAGAAAGAAGAATGAAGAGGGGGAAATAACAATTATTTGTAAAGTAATCCAGGGTTTGCTTTTGCTTTTCACACATAAGGGTGACCATGAGAATGTAATACCCAACACCTGCCTCCTCCTTCCCAGAGATTCCCAGCAATCTCAGAGAGGGCTTTGGACTTCCCACAGTAAGCAATGAGCATTCGGGACAATACTATTTAGGTCTCATAACATAGGAGGCCTCAGTTAACATCTGGATGGCTTTTAAGTAAGCATTAGCCCTTAATCCCAAAAATACTCCAAGGGAGGCTGAAGGCCTGGTACAATGGTATATCACAATTTTCTTCTGGCTTCTAGCCCTAGAAGTGTCCCCAGACTCATCATTAGAACAAACCTTTGTTGTAATTTCCAGTGTATCATAATGATCATGAATGTTTTTAAAGGAAAAATATTTTTTAAAAAATAGAAAAAGCTTGTAGGTCAATCTGTTCTTTTTGTGGATCTTGATCTTGTATCATCTCTCTCGTCCCTGACTTTGACACATGCCAGCAATTTTCTGCTTTTTCTTAATCTCACTCTGGGTTACCTGAGCTGGTTCCTAGCTTCCTCTACTTTTATTCCTAGTCTAGTCAAGCTGGAGCTCATCAGGCTCCAAACTGGTCTTATATCTCTTTGGGAATTCCTACAATGGACAAGAATCACGTTTATAGTCACCCTTGGTCTCAGCCGAGTCTCTCCTCAGCTCTTGGCTGCCCTCTTCTGGGATCAGGTCCCTCAGCCACTGCTGTGGACCAGCAAGCCCAGCTTCTTTTTGAACTGGGACAGGTGGGGTAATCACAGATGTATATTTGGACCCTACTGCTGCCATAGGATCTTAGCAATGTTATTTTACCTATAGATATCTCTTTTTTCGTCTCTCAAATGTTGTAGTTATTTTACCAACAAGGAAGATTTTGTGGAAGAAAAAAAAAGAAGAAATGCTGAGGCCTCTCAAATAATAAACCATTAAGTGAATTCAATAAAAACAGATAACATTATCCTGGTACTATCTGTTATCTCTTCTAAAAATGTCACATGTAGGTTGCACATCATCACCATTAATAAATATCTGCAAGTTTTTAATAAAGTAATTTCTTACATTATTCTTGGATGGCTAATTTTTTAAGATTAAATTGAAATATGAAGGGTAGGGGAATATGTTCAATGTTCCTGAAGTTCCCAGCTGGATGGGACCTTCAGGAACATTGGTTCCTAAATTTGGCTGGCCCATGGATTAGGAACACATGAAGAACATACATTCCCTCCACACACACACACACACACACACACACACACACACACACGATGTACACACACACACGATGTACACACACAAGTTTTCTTTAAGATATTACTAAGAATTAAATTGCTAAGGACCCTCAGACCTTCAATTCCTTCTCTTCTTTAGCCATGAACATAGTTTGCTCCTAAATTAAGAGCTCTCCTCTCAATTATATGGAAACGAATATGAGGTTGGGGAAGCAAGGAGGCAAAACGAAAAGAAAAAGGAAGAAGTAATAGAAAAGAGAATTCTCATAGATTGCTGGTGAGAGTGTAAAATTATATAACTAGTTAGGCAAACTCTGTGGCAGTTTTGACTCAAGTAAAATATATGCCACTCTATGATCCAGTGTTTTCGCTCTTAAATACTTACCCAAGACAAATGAAAACAAATGTCCACATAAAGATTTTTACACAAATGTTCATAGCAGCTTAATTTACAGTAGCCCCAACCTAGAAACAACCCAAATGTCCATTAACACTGGAATGGATAAACAAATTCTACCTGCAAGAGCACAGATGAATCTCAAAAAACATTACGCAGAACAGACACAAAAGAATATTGGACTCCGTTGTTTTTTATTTTAATTCTTCTGTTTTTTGTTTTTTTAATTATTTTTCGTTTCTTCCGTTTTTATAAAGTTTTGGAAAAGACCAGTAGGCAAAACTATTCTAGGGTACTAGAAATCAGAATAGTGGCAAACTTTAGCGAGTGATTGGTGATTACTCCCTCGCAATGGGCACAAGAGGACTTTCTGGGGTGGTAGAAATATTCCACATCATGCCTAGGAAGTAGTTACATAGGTGTATGCATAGGTAAAATGTGAGTGAGTTATATGTTTAAAATCTGTGCCTTGTACTAAATGTCGATTATATTTCAATTTAAGTAGAGAGATGGAATAGATAAAGGAAAGGAAATTAGAAAAATCAAACCATGACAGAGCTAGAGAAGAAAGCTGCAAGTTAGAGAATGTCTAAGTTCTCAACCCATAATGTTATTAAATTCTCCATCCCATTTTCAAATAAAATAATTTTTTAAAATCTATTTTGATTCCAAATGAGGTCACCAAATATCGCAGTAGTTTCCCAGGCTCTGCCTTTTGCTAAGGATCTGGTAAACATCCTGAGAAGGCTGAATTTGTGCCCTGGAACCATAGTATGCTTCACTGACATACAACCTATGCAGTAGCACAGGACTCTGAGCTCAGAAAGGGTTTAATGCTCTGCTGTCGGAGTCTTAAAATTCTTAAAATTCTTAAAAATTTTATATTTGAACTTATGTTTTGCAAGTGAAGTTTGTTAGGACAATGAAGCCCATGCATCAAGAGAGGAGATATACACAATATATGTGTCTACTACTTGTTGCTGTTCTATTTGCATATACCATTCGTGAGGCCCATGGGCACAGAATTTCTGTGGATTAACAATGTGTGGGAGCTCTATAAGACTCAAATCAAGTGCAAGGTAGCATACTGCATCTATGACTGAGTAAAGAGTAAGGCCCTGACAGCTCCCAGAGGCTATGCTATCTGCTCGAACCAGAACTTGTTTCCAAAACAGGGGGAGGGAAAAGGCAGTGGTGTCCTAAGAAACAACAATCACCAAGGAACTTTATCATATCCTTTCTTACCTATGTTAATCCCTTGTATTAACCAAGTGAAAATGATGACATAAAAGGAAAGAGAAATATAATATAAGGCAACTCATTTTTTCTTTTTTCTTTCCTTTTTCGTCATTCCTTATTCATCAGAAAGCTGAAGGTAGAATGTGTTAGTAGAATGTATGCATATCAAGAAGTGAAATAACCGTTCAGCCATCACCTCTATCTAGTTCCAAGACATTTCTATCACTCCAAAAGAACCCCTGTACCCAGAGTAGTAGTCATTTGAAACTCTTTTCACATTCACCTTCTAATTTCTCTTTGGAAATGAATAAAAGAATCAGGGTTTTAATTATAGTTTTTAAAAACATTGTAAAATAAAAACAGTTGAGTTAGTTTTGTTCAGGGTTTCACTGTCTCGCTGTTCTCGCTGTTCTGGTAAGAGCAAAATACAAAATGCAAATACAAATTATGAAATATGAATTGTGTAATTTCGGTGACTCTGCATGCAAGTAAATGCTCTGATATTTGTGTTTAAAACTAACATTGCATTGCACACATGAAGGGTAAAATTCATGCCAATAATTTTTTGTTTTAATTTTTCTATACTTAGAACAATAAAACACCATTTCAAGTCCGGAGAGACGGAAGAAGAAAAGAAAGATCTTTATATTTTGGTGGCTTTATGGGCATTTTTGTTTTTGCTTTTTGATCAAGATGCCCCACCTTTTCATTTTGCACTGGGCCTCGAAAATTATGCAGCCTTAGCACAAGGAGATCAGCTTGGTGCTTTGTGGCCAGCCAGAAGGGTGGGATAGGGAGGGTGAGACGGAGGGAGACGCAAGAGGGAAGAGATATGGGGATATATGTATATGTATAACTGATTCACTTGGTTATAAAGCAGAAACTAACACATCATTGTAAAGCAATTATACTCCAATAAAAACGTTAAAAAAAACAAACCCAACAACAACAAAAAAAGAAAATTATGCAGCCTGTGTTGCCTGGAGCTGAAGCTCTCAAACAAGATGTGTATTTGGGTAAAGATGGGAACAGTGAGAATAATAGGGAGATGAGTGGGGCGGACACCTAAGGGCCCCTCTTAACCTCACAGACTCAGTACCTGGGCTGCAGAAGGAATTCATCCTGAAGCAGGACAGTCAGAGAACACAGGCAGAGGCAAGGAAGACTGGTAACAGAAAGCAGTCTGATTTCGAGAGTAGTATTGTGTGCTGTTTCTTCCAGTGTCTTTTATTTTTTTAACTTTTTATTTTATATTGGAGTACAGCTGATTAACAATGCTGTGATACTGTCAGGTGCACAGCAAAGGGACTCAGCCGTACATATACGTGTATCCATTCTCCCCCAAACTCCCTTCCCATCCAGGCTGCCACATAACATTGAGCAGAGTTTCCTATGCTCTGCAGTAGGTCCTTGTCTTCCAGTGTCTTCTGACCCAGGCTTATTAGATGATGGCTCCAGGTGGGATATTGTGAGAAACTAACAGAGCACTTCAGAGAAGTCCTACAACAAGAGAACTGTTGTAAGTGGCAGGAGGCTTGGTTTAAGGTTTGAGGTCTGATACCACTGTCAACACTGGCGGAGCATGGGGGCTGGTGGATCTTTCTCCTTCCTAGAGTGGGGTGTTACTTATTAGGTCTTCCGGGGTGTGGATGAGAGGAGTAACTTTGGTATGGAGGCTACAACAGAGCCTGAAGTCAGTTTAGTTCATTGGAGCCAAAGGGTCAATAAAAGCTGTACAAACTTGGAGATGAATTCTAACAGGGACTGTGGAGGTTTTAAAACATGGTCCCAAAGCTTTGGCTCTCCTCGCATTGAGAGGTAGCTCTGTGTTTGCTTGACCAATGGAATATGGCAGAATTAATGCTATGATAGTTTCCAGCTCCAGGCAGGCTCCACTTCCCATCTCTTTGGGATACTGGCCCTAGGAATCCATTCATTATGCCATGAGGAAGTTGAAACAGCTTGTGGAGAGGTTTACACGGGAAGGAATCATGTCCCTCAGTTGTCATCACTGGCGGATTCTCAGCATCGTCAGCACCAACTAACCAGCCATGAGGGTGAGGCATCTTGGAAGTGAATCTTCCAGCTTCCAAATGACCTGCTCCAGTTGACACTGCATGGAGCAGAGACAAGCCTTCCTTGTTAAATCCTACTCAAATTGCAGACTTGTGAGCTAAATAAGATTGTTGTTGCTTAAAACTACTGAGTTTTGGCGTGGCATTTTGTGAGACAATGGATAACTGGTATACAACTTGGGTTCTGCTGGGAGAAAGGTGGACTTTGTTTAGGTCTGAAGTTCTAACATTTCCACCTATGAGAAGTCTGCAGAGTATAGAGGTTAATCATATAGACCCTGGAGTTAGAACTTCTTGGTTAAAATTCCCAGTTCTGCCATTTGCCAGTTGTGTGACTGTAGGCAAGTCTCTTATACTCTCTATGCCTCAGTTTCCTCACCCATAAAATAGGACAATAATGATAACAATGATAAACCTACCACATTGTTGTCAAGGTTAAATGAGCACTTAAACAGCATCTGGCACATAGGAAGTTTTATATCATTATTTTCAAAGCAAAGGCAGCTTCATAATCTTTTAAAATTATTCCTTACCTGTGATTTCACTCTCTAGAGTAGCTGAGCTTGAGAAAATACAATTTAACTTTTTACACATTTAGTAATGACCTCTTTATTCAGATTCCACTGTCAGTCTGCTTTTATTTATTTATTTATCTTTAAGTATACACATTTCTTCTATTTCTTTTTCTTTTGGGCTGCATTGGGTCTTGGTTGCTGCACGCTGGATCTTTGTTGCGGTGTGTGGCCTTCTCTCTAGTTGTGGCACGCAGGCTCTGTAGTTGTGGTGCACAGGCTCTGTAATTGTGGTGTACGGGTACCAGAAAGCGTGGGCTCTGTAGTTTGCAGCACGTGGGCTCTCTGGTTGAGGTGCGCAGGCTCAGTAGTTGCAGCTTAGTTGCCCTGTGTCATGTGGGATCTTAGTTCCCCGACCAGGGATCAACCTGTGTTCCCTGCATTGGAAGGTGGATTCTTTACCACTGGACCACCAGGGAAGTCCCTTTCAGTCTGCCTTTTTACGTTTTACAAGGTAATGTTTTATTTATATTTAGAAAAATAAAATCAGCAGCACAAAAGTGTTAGGGATGGAGTGAGTTTATGCTGAAAGCCCACCTGGTGGATTTCAGGCTTTCAGGTAAGCACATCATCTCATGCCTCCATTCTGTAACCTCTACTAATTTTGTATTACTTTCTTGATTATAAACGTTATAGATGAGCTCTGGATTATGGGAACACAGGTATTAGTTATGTTTTTCTCTGCACTTTTCTGTATTTTAACATCTCTCAAAGTTAAAAAAGAAAAAACACAATACATGTTTATTATTCAAAATCTGGAATATACAAAATAGTAAAATAATTACTCATAATTTAACCACCTGGAGGTTACTCTTAAATGTCAGTACCCATTTCTTAGTGAAGGGAAAAGGGACCAACCATCTAAAAGTTTTATGAAGGTTAGGGAGGTGGCATCTGAAAGCAGAGGAAAGTACTGCACTTGAAAATAAGTGATAGCAGATCCTTAAAAATAAGTCAGGGGCCATAAAAGCGTACTTGACACAGATGAAGAACAGTAAAATTTTAAGAGAATCAGAACATTACAACACAATGGTAATAATTTATGCAACACTTTTAATTCCATATGAACACGTTTCAGAACTTTGCCATTCTAATTCACAAAACCACTTACTTCAAAAAATATCCACTCTCTAATAACCATCAAGGACCTACTGTATAGCACAGGGAACTATACTCAATATTTTGTAATAAGCTATAAAGGAAAAGAACCTGAAAAGGAATAAATAAATAAATATATATATATATATATATATATATATATATATATATATG
>NW_006777033.1:220557-232502 GCF_000442215.2 Lipotes vexillifer | reverse complement strand
GGGGACACGGGTTCGTGCCCCGGTCCGGGAAGATCCCACATGCCGCGGAGCGGCTGGGCCCGTGAGCCATGGCCGCTGAGCCTGCGCGTCCGGAGCCTGTGCTCCGCAACGGGAGAGGCCACAGCAGTGAGAGGCCCGCGTACCACAAAATAAATAAATAAAATTAAAATTAAAATTAAAAATTATATACATTAAAAAAACACTCTCATAAAACAATTTTCCTTTGGTTCTGTAAGTAGCAAAATGCTTTTTGCAAATTTATTTCTTCACCCAATTTATGAATGATAAAGTTATCTCTATAGGAATTTCTGCCAGTTGGTTTCCTCTGACCCAAGTGGACCTCCTGGGTGATTAAAATTATACTCCTGGTTCTTTCTAGATGGAGGCAATGGCATGGAGACTGCACCAAAACGAAGGTGGTTTCAAATCGTGATTTGGCCACCTAGCTTGAAGCAGAGGCAGCTGAAAGTTCTGCTCCTGAGGCAGGAACCCCACAAATGCGGAGGATGTCCTCCAGCCCCACCCAGTGCTTGCTCACAGCAACACTGTCCTAATACAGGATAGAGGCAGTTGGTGGGTTTTGGCTTTAAAATACTACACCATTTCTCTCTCCCTAAACCTCATCCCCTAGAGACCAGACTCAACTGGATTGGGACCCTCCTGTTGGCAGTAAAAACTTTCTTCAGCACTCCTCCATAACAGGGTGCCAGGATGCATGCTGCTGTAGATAGTTGTTGTTTTGGCAACTTTGGAAAGTTGTTGTGAGAGTAGCAAGGAAATGGAAGGGTTATATAACTTTATCTCAGTGATAAAGGTTCAGCTGGAGTGATGGATTGGTTAGAAGGCTTGAAGAAAGGGGTAAGGGCTGGGGATCAGTGCTGAGGGAAATGGGAGAAGCTGATCACGCGGCTCCAGAAGACCTGAAATGGAGACTTGTAAATTTGTAACAGGGTCAGTTAGCATGGTTCTGGGATTTTCGGTAGGAGAGTCCCCAAATACAGACAGAGAACCCTCTGAAAACAAAATCACTACAAAGGAAGGGTTGAGAACATGAGTGATTTGGGGAGTTTTAGAGCATCCAAAATACAATCAAGATTTAGCTTTATTAGATAATGAGATCTAGCAGATCTCAATTTTTCTAAAAGAAAAATACTACAAAGAGTTTTCTCTTTAATCCAGAAATTCTCCTTTAGCTGAGGGAGAAGTGGGAGTAGATGCCCTTCACTGACCCTCCCAGTACCACAACAGCCAAGGGCAGGATAGTCCCTGAGGGTGAGCTGGGAATTTGTGAGGGTGTTTTCTTGATTGTTACAAAGATAGCTAAATCTAATCAACCTCACTTCTCTTGCTTGGCTTTAAGGTACGCTGAATTTTCTAGGAAGGCAACTACTGAATAAACTGAAGGAAAATTGTACCTCCTTTTATGGAGAACTTTACCAAGAAGCATTCAGAACTTTCCAAATAATACCACTAGTAACATGTCAGCTAATGTTATTTAAATCAATATAATACACTTGTTTTAGTCTGTACTTGTAGCTTTTGCAGTCAATAATTCCGCATATGGGAACTGTTAGGAGATAAACAGAGGCATATTAAAAATTTTAAGAGTTTAGGCAAAAATTGATTAGAATTGGGCAGCATCCAATCTAGCAGGTAGAAAGGAGCTCTGAGATGCTGTACAACATGAAACACTTATCTGTAGAAGGGTGTAGGAACAAGGAAGTTACAGGAGGCAAAAAAGCCTTTTGTTATTGCAGTTACTTTCCTTCAGGGGGTGGCAGGAATCTATCAGGCAGAGTACCTAACTAGTGCTGATCAGATGATTTCTGATTAACTGGTTTAAGATTCCATTTCTGGGAGAGCAGAAACTGTAACTAAGTCTTGGTTTGGCAACATGGGCCTTAGCATAAGTGATTCATTTGGGGCCTGTTATCTTATTTTTTAACACTACAGACATATGAGTATCCCATTATTCATTCCTTTTAGTAAAACTGTGACTAAGCATTTACACACTGAACTGTGTTTTATGATAAATGACTTCCAGTTTATTAGAGTAATGGGGGCAACACAAAACATTTATTATTAAAAAAGGGAGGGAGGAGGGAGTAGATTCATAGAGCTAAGACCCACTGGCCTAGTGTAAGACCTTTTTACTTTGGGATCAATAGACCCTTTCAGAACGTCATGAAAACCAGGAGACTTCTTATAAGTTCTCTATATAAGCATAAACATTTGCATAAGCACCCTATGCTTTGTATATGCAAATAGAGTCATTTTTAAGGGACATTTGGAAGATGAGGTACTGGAGGAGGGTGTGTGAATAGTTTCATAAATAAGGTAGACTTGCTAGGGTGTAAACAGAAAACAACCTTTATTCTTTTGCAGCCTTGTCAAGAATGGTTCTTGTCTGTGTCAGCACAAACTCTTGGGCATGTTCCGTAGTATTTTCACTGTCACTTTCAGATAATAAATAGGTCAATTCGGTCCAATAATCTATATTTCAAGCTCCCACCAAGTCAAGCTCCCTCCTTAGGCTCTAATCTTTTCAGATTTTAAACCTTTAGTGGGGGGAGGGGTGTGGTCAGTTTCTTCCCTGTTTTATCCTCCCCTACCCACAATGTCAAGGTTGCATTGCCTCTTGTTTTATTGATAGGGAAATGGGAAGAGGAAACCGGGACAAGGGGCTGAAAGGTGTTACACACTTGTAATCTGGTATTGGTGCCTTGTGGATTGGACAGATTCCAAATGCTGATTCTCTCCCACAGAGTTCTTTTCTAAAAACTTAGTAAACCCTTCCCACTTTGAGAATATCTAACCTTAAAAACTATATTCATAGGCTCCTACTGGCTCCTCTACTGGCCATGTGTAATCCTCCCTTGGCCCCTGGTTTTGACAAAGATTCTCTCCTTGACTGCATTCTAGCGAGACACCTCTGAGCCCTCTCTCCAGAAGGCCTCAACCTTGGCCTATAAAGATTAGAACAAATGCAAACATAGTTTCTAACAGCTCAAGGCCGCATCCCTAGGATGAGCCTCACTCCCTTAAAGTGCCTCCCTAGAAACCTCAAGGCTGCCAAAAGAATTGACTGTTCCAGCCAACACCTGCAGATAGAGCCTTGCCTCCTAGTCTCTGCGGAAGCATAGACGTCTAGCTTTGATAAGGGCTGGTTAACAAACACAGATGGGTTTCACAGGCACCAGCTTGCTCTTCCAGCTTTTTATAATTTTTCACCTCCCTGACTCTACTGAACCCCTGCTCTCCCCTCTTCCACTATTCTCATTTTAAACTGCCCAGCCACCTCTGAACAAACTCAACTCAAAGTTGAGGTCAGTTCACACTGGACTCTTTTTCCTATTGCAGTCGTATAGTGCTGATTAAAATTTGTCCTCACCACTTTAGAGTCCGGCTTTGCTTTACTTTGATCGTTTTCAGGGATTTCCAGTGACCCACCTCTCTGATGAAGTCACCACACCCTTTCAGGTGGTCATCTTGGGTCAAGTCCAGCTCCCTTCCCTGAGTCCACATCTGGTTTGTGGGTCACTCATGCATCCCCTACCCCACCAAGCTTCAGGTGCAGGCCATTCCCAGCACAGTTCTCTGCTTAGCTCTGCTGTCGGAAAAGCAGGTCACCACAACTTTGAGACTTTCAGGCCTGAGTCAGGTGTCCTGTCTTCCAAGCTTCCCTCTTCATTGGTTTGAGGATGGCCTAAGCACCCTCCTCCCTTTGCCCAGTACCCAGAGCATTTGGGGGGAGGGAGAATATCACCGCAATAATATAGTAGATTCTTGCTATTCATTTCTCTTTTCTTCCTACCATCAATTTTTTTTTACTCATCCTGTCTTTATTTAAACTTTTTTCTTCCAGTTTTATTGATATGTAATTGATACACGGTGCTGTGTAAGTTTAAGGTGTACAGCATAATGATTTGACTTACATACATCATGAAATGATTACCACAATAAGTTTAGTGGATGTCCATCATCTCACACAGATACAAAATTAAAGAAATAGAAAAAAATACAGATATGTATAGATACATAGATATATTTTTTTCCTTGGGATGAAAACTCTCAGGATTTACTCTCTTAACAGCTTTCATATATAACATACTGTTACTGACCCCCAATGGATCAATGACCAGTCGATGGGTCCTTTGCCTGGAGTTGCAAATGCCAATCGAAGATTTGACATAGCAGAGCAGAAACTTTATTCATTGACCAAGGAATGGGTTTTTAGAGCATGTTTTTAGAGCATGAGCTCCCCCTTCTCCCCCAAGAGAGGGGACTAAGGGAGTCTTAAGGGGTAGGAGGCAGACTTGTCATCAGGGCTCTAGGAAAGGGGCAGAGATTTCCTGGAGCAGCCAGAGGCAGCTGGGGCTTGCGCAGTCTTCCACGATTCTTTGCACGTGGCACAAATTGTGCCTAGCAGGGTACACATCCCCCCTTGGGCAGAGACCTTAGCATGGTAATGAAGCAAAGGTAACTTTTGGGGCTTCCCTGGTGGCACAGTGGTTGAGAGTCCGCCTGCCGTTGCAGGGGACACGGGTTCGTGCCCCTGTCCGGGAAGATCCCACATGCCACGGAGCGGCTGGGCCCGTGAGCCATGGCCGCTGAGCCTGTGTGTCCAGAGCCTGTGCTCCGCAATGGGAGAGGCCACAACAGTGAGAGGCCCGCATACCGAAAAAAAAAAAGGTAACTTTTGGACACCTTCAGGTCTCATCTGCTCAGGCATGTTCCTGTGGTCAGGTCAGAGCTGGCCAGTTCAGGGCAGTTGACCACGGCATTTCTCTTAAAGCACAGCTGCAAAACATCTCTGTCAAATACCAGGTGCTTTAGAAACAAACACAGGAATAAATTAAGGCAAGGATCCTTTAGCTCTCAGGGGCTGGTATGGATGACAGTACAGCAGTGTTAATTATGTTTATCATGTTGTACGTTACATCCCTAGGATTTACTTACCTTATAACTAGAAGTTTGTTCCCTTTAACCACCTTCATCCAAGTACCCCTCCCCCTACCTCCCCCACCTCCGGCCTCTGGCAACCACAAATCCCATCTGTTTGTTTGGTTTGTTTTTGAAATATAATTGACCTACAACACTATGTTAGCTCCTGGTACACAACATAGTGATTCCATATTTCTATACATTTCAAAATGATCACAATGACCCTTCTACAATGTGAGGACACAGTGAACCAGGAAGCAGGCTATAACCAGACACTGAATCTGCTGGTGCCTTGATCTTGGACTTTTCAGCCTCTAGAATTTTAGAAATAAATTTCTGTTGTTCATAGACCACCCAGTTTACAGTATTTTGTTACAATGACCCAAACAAACTTAAGACCGGGATTTCAGTTTTTTTGTAATTTGTTGAAAATTTCCTTGATGATTTTTACTTGATGATAACTGATGATTTTTAGTGACGTTCATTATATGCAGGAATGTGTAATACTGCTTTTTTTGGTACAAAATTATATATAAAGATTCATACACATATAATCTATTATATATAATAGATCACATAATTATGTATCATTATACTAGATTACATTATTATACGACACATGTTTTATGTAATATATGTTACATATATATTACACATAATATGCTAAAAAATGATCACCATGTTAAATTTAGTTAACTATCTGTTACAATACACAGATATTACATACTTATCAACTGTATTTCATACCCATGACTTATTTTGCAACTGGAAATTTCTACCTCTTAATCTCCCTCAACTATTTCTCTCTTCTCCTCAATCCTGCCTACAATCAAACTTTGATTTTTATAAATATAGATGGGGTCATGGGTATCTTATTCCTTGTTGCATCCTCAGCATTTAGCCTGTGCCTAGGTCAGAGTTGGCTTTACGTGACTTTGTTTTTTTTTAATGGATGAATGATTATGGCATCGATAAATAAATTTTTTGCATGTAACTTAAAGCAACGAACAACAAAGAAAATTCTAAATCAGGTTATTTTTCTGTTTCAGTTTTCTTTCTCTCTTATCCAATTTATTTTCTCATTCCAATTCTGCTTTTCTCTCACTCTTTGAGTCACCAACTATTTCCCCTCAAAGTGATTGCCTTCTTTCACCTATTCATTTTACACTTCTGGAAGTCTGGTTGAATTCATCCTTTGCAGTAGAAAAGAATGCTAACTGTAGGGCGACTTCCCAGAGTCTTCCTCAGATTCCCTTTTCATTCTGTTGAAGTGAAAAGAGCTTCTGCCCTGGATGATGGAGGACAATTGGATAGGATAAATTGCCTCTTTGTCAATTTATTTTCCACAAAAGAAATCCTCCTTTAAAGGGAAACTTACTTATAGATAGAATAAGTGAAGTTGATTTTTCTTTGGGCTAGCCACAGTGTTGACACAAGAAGGGATAAAAACACTAGAATTGTTACCTTTATTCCATTGCTTGTTTCAGATGGCCAGTTCCTTTACCAGAAATCAAAGGTCTTTCACAGTTGACTCTGGATATCATGGGTGAAAGAAAATATTGCATAGTATCAGCCAGCCTAAAGGACAAAGACCCTGAATTCATAGACACTCCTAGACTGAAAGCGACAGAAACGTAACACAAACTACTAAAGCAATAAAGGAAATTTATTTGCTTGCATTACTATGAAGTCCAGAGATGGTCATTACTTCAGGAAGGACTAGATCCAAGGACTAAAATGATGTTAGGGTTCTGATTATGTTTGCCTCTGAGAGCTACATGGTAGGCAGGATGGAAATTCCAGAGTTTCTCCACTGGAAATCCTAGATTTACACCCCGTCAGTTTTTAGTAACCCCAGTAGAAAGATAATGCTTTCCTGATAGAATCTGTAGAAAAGTCTCAGAGAAGGTTCTGATGGATCTAGCTTGAGTCAGGTGCTCCAAATCAACACTGTAGCCATAGAGATAGTATTCCAATTAGGCAGGAATAGGACACAGATCCACACTTGGAACTGAGGAATAGGGAGGGAAATGGCTAATGGGGTGGGATCAGTCCCACTCATACTACACAGGATGGGTTCTCTTAAGAAACTGGCATTTTCTCTTAAGAAACTGGTGTTTTCAAATGGAAGGAGTGCTGGCTAGGTGCCCCACCACCATTTTTTTAAAATTTATTTATTTACTTATTTTTGGCTGCGTCTTAGTTGCTGCACGCAGGCTTTCTCTAGTTGCAGCGAGTGGGGGCTACTCTTCGTTGCGGGGCGTGGGCTTCTCGTTGCGGTGGCTTCTCTTGGTGCAGAGCATGGGCTCTAGGCCCGCGGGCTTCAGTAGTTGTGACACATGGGCTCAGTAGTTGTGGCTCGCGGGCTTAGTTGCTCTGCAGCATGTGGGATCTTCCTGGACCAGGACTTGAACCTTGTCCCCTGCGCTGGCAGGCAGATTCTTAACCAATGCGCCACCAGGGAAGTCCTATTCTCGTATCTTATTTGTTCCAAGTCTTGTTTGGAAGGATACAAGGAAGTTGCTCTGCAGCATGTGGGATCTTCCTGGACCAGGACTTGAACCTGTGTCCCCTGCATTGGCAGGCAGATTCTTAACCACTGCACCACCAGGGAAGTCCTCCCCCACCATTTTTTTTTTTTAAAGTCTCTAAACTTCTTTCAAGTCTGAAACTTAAAAGATGGCAATTCTTCAAACTACTCTGTTATCCATTCTAATAGTAAATTTCTACCAGAAATCATCTCTTTATTTCCAATCAAGATCATCCATGCTCTAATTTATAAGCACACATACTTTTGTTGGAATTTTGACAGACATGTCAAACAACTGTGACAACTTTGCTTTAATGACTTAATGGCTTGGAAAGAGAGAAAATTAGGAAGAAAAAGAAAAAAAAAGGAGGAAAAGACACAAATAAAATAGATGCAAAATAACTCCAAGAGTGAAGCAGGATAGTTATGACTGAGACAATCAGTAGCCTTAGTTATCGTTGGAGTCAGCGCTGGAGGTCACTGAAATTAACACTGAGATATAGGGCTTATGGAAACCTAGCTGAGTTCTATTTCTTGCCCACTTGAGTTTGTGATCTGAGATTCATACTCACTACATGTCCCAATCTGAATTGTGATTTCCATCTTCCACCTAATTTGTTTCTCTGCTTTGATTTCATAGCTCAGAAAATGCCACCAGCATCAACACAGGTGACCAAATTAGAAACCAGTTTTTTCTTGCCTTACCTTCACAAACATTTAAACATAACATTTTCTGTATCCACTCTTGAATCTGTTCATATCTTTCTCTGTCCATTCACCTATTCATTCACTCAGTTCCTCATGAAATCCAGAGTCCAGTGGGTGAGGCATATATCAAACAAATAACCATAAAAGTAACTGTTGAACTTATAGTTACGATCAGTGCTATAAGGGAGAGTACAAGGGGAACTAGGGGGTCAGGGACGACTACCTAAGGAAGTGACATTTAGGCTGAAACTTGAAGGCTCGTAAGAACTGGTGGCAGAAAGTGGGAGATCACGTGTGTTCCAGCCAAAAGGAACAGTTTGTGTGATGACCCTTTACACAATCGTGGTGTGTTAGAAGAATCATGGAGGAGAATTATGGTGTGTAGGAGAAACTGAAAGATGGCCACGGCAGTCTTAAGGCATCATCATCTTTCACCTGGATTACTGCCATAGCATTTTAGCTTTTCCCTTCGTGGAGTTTCATTTTCCTAATCTCTTCTTTAGAGGATTACAAGGAGGCTCTTTGTAAAACATGAATCCAACATGTCTCTTTCTTACTTAAAATAAAGATTCTCCAAAGCCTTCAAGATAAATACCTAATCTCCCTAGCACAGGGTCAAGGCTCTTGGGATGTGTTCTCTGTGTTGTTCTCTGGTCCTCCCTCATGGCTCCTAGCAGTCTGTGGTGGCAGTCACTTCTTTGGAAATGCCTTGTTCTGGTTTATTTTCATCTTTGCACCTCTGGCTCTGCAACAGATTTTAACTGGAAGGCCCTTGCCTCCCGGAATTCTGTTCAACTCATCAGACTCAATTTTTTAAAGGCTTCTTTGAAAGCCACCTCACAGCACTCTGCATACCTCTAACATAGCACTTGGGATAAAGTCTTGAGATCCATACACTTGACAAATGTTGAGTGGTTACTATTGCTAGCACTGTTCTAGGCACTGGAGGATACAGCAGTGAACAAAACAGATATTATGTCAGCTTCATCCCTCAGATTGTAAGAATCTGGAGGACAGATTGTGTTTTAATTATTTCTGTATCCTCAACAGCACAACAGTGCCTCACATAATTAAATCTGAATTGAATGGAGCTAATATTCAAGCCAAGGTCTGCCTAATTCCAAAGCCCCATGATCTTTCCATTACCATGTGGAATCCAGGTGAATCTGAGTCTATTAAAGTAAAAGTAGTAACACTATTAATGAAAAATGGCAGCATGGATCGCATCTATCTAGGACCTGGTTCATCATAAATGCTCAATAAATAATGTTATTTTGCCAAATCTTCCTTTTAAACTACCATACTTGGCTCAATGGGTCACCCTCTGTCATATTACCATAATTTTTCCACCACTTCCCTCTCCTTCCTCTCCAAACACACTCTCTAAATTCAGAAACATTTATTACTCTACAGTTTATAGAAGAAAAAATTAGATACAATCTAAATGTTCTTCCATAAGACACTGGTTAAATAAGGTGAATCCTTCCAATGGATTATTACGCAGTTCTTAAAAATAAGTTAGCACTAAGTGTACTGACATAGAAAGATATCCATACATTACTAAGTTGAAAAAACAAATTGCAGAATAGTATGTATAGACCAATTTGTTAAAATATATATATGTACAACACGTATGCATAGGAAAAAATCTACAAGGATCACAACAAACCGTTCACAAAAGCTTAACTCTGGAGGTATAGTAGGATTTTACTTCTAATTTATTATTTTTTTAATTTATTTTTTTAAACCAGATGTCCACTCGTAAAGGAGTGCTTTTATTTTTTATTAATTTATTTTTATTTATTTATTTATTATTTTTGGCTGTGTTGGGTCTTCGTTGCTGCGCGCAGGCTTTCTCTAGTTGCGGCGAGCGAGGTCTACTCTTCATTGCGGTGTGCAGGCTTCTCTTGTTGCGGAGCACAGGCTCTAGAGCCCACGGGCTTCAGTAGTTGTGGCTCGTGGGCTCTAGAGCATAGGCTCAGTAGTTGTGGTGCATGGGCTTAGTCGCTCCGCGGCATGTGGGATCTTCCCGGAGCAGAGCTCGAACCCATGTCCCTTGCATTGGCAGGCAGATTATTAACCACTGTGCCAACCGGGAAACCTACTTCTAATTTATATAGTCTTTTTTTTCAAAACAAACAACTTTTTAGTAAAGTATAGCTGATTTACAATGTTGTGTTAGTTTCAGGGGTACAGCAAAGTGATTCCATTATACATATTTATATATCTGTTCTCTTTAAGATTCTTTTCCATTATAGGTTATTACAAGATATTGAATATAGTTCCCTGTGCCATACAGTAGGCCCTTATTGCTTATCTTTATTTATTTATTTATTTTGCTTATCTATTTTATATATAGTAGTGTGTATATGTTAATTCCAAACTCCTAATTCATCCCCCTCATTTCCCTTTTGGTAACAAGTTTGTTTTCTATGTCTGTGAGTTGGACAGTGGTTCTTAATTTAGAGACACCCCTGACTCTCCTAGATCATTGTCAGATGGGCTACAGGGGGCTGTGCACCCTCTGACAGAGCATGTACCTTTTCTATGTATGTAGAAATGTACTTTTTTTCCCCCTGGGGATGGTGTACATTATTACCATTAGATTCTCACAATGATCCTTGACCTAAAATAAATTGAGCCATCTATGCAGAGTACTGATGCTTAGGATGTCCTCAATGAATGTTATTTATCTCCAATAGGTTTTTTTTTAATGTTTAAATGTTTTATGGAAGTATCATTGATTTACAATGTTGTGTTAGTTTCTGGTATACAGCAAAGTTATTCAGTTGTATATTTGTATACAACTGAAAAAGAATATATATATAGTCTTTTTCAGATTCTTTTTCATTATAGTTTATTACAAGATATCAAATATAGTTCCCTGAGATATACAGTAGGACCTTGTTGTTTAATTTGTACACTTTTGTATTATTTGATTTTATAATAAACTTGTATCACTTTCATAATTAAAAAGGAAGAAAAAGGTGAAAATTTAAAAGATGCTCTGATAACATAAACTATTACCATATTAATTCCTATGAATTTTTTAAAAGCCAGTTAGTGTGAACGCAGCTTCTGGTCTTAGTAAAGTTGAAGTGATCTATGATTGTTTAATTCTGAAACTTAAAGTCTTAATACTAGGTATCAAAATGAGAAATCTTTAGTTTTACTTCCATATCTGATATCTTTTGACTGGCTTTTGATCATGCCATTTAGCCTCCAGTCTGTATCCCTATAGGCTCTTTAGGCAATTAGACTCAGTATTACAAGAGGCATTAATGCATTTAAGTAGTATTATTTGGAGGGGCAGGGGTTTCCACTGAATTGCACTGGGAAGCTATTGATTCAATAAAGTTTCTTAAGTACATGATGGATTTCCTTTCACAAAATGGGTATTCAGAACCAAAAGTTTTGGAGGGTGCTACCCCAAAATGAATTTGGAAAGCTAAGAGGATAAATACCAGGGAAATGCCATCACAGAGAATATTCCTAAGCAGTGTCCCACATATTTATTGTACCTAGAATCAAGAGGTAGCAGAGTAGCCCAGCTCTTGACTGAATTTCTCTCGTGTCACTTGGTCAGTAACAAGGTGCAGGGGGTGGTGGCAATTACACCTCCAGGGTTCCTCATATTCCATTTCTAGAGATGACAGAGGAAACAACATATTGAAATAGATCACAAATCTTTTAAAAACTCTACAAAACGTTTTCTTCACTTTATGTACAACGATTTACATGCATTTATTCCTGCTGTAGCTTT
>NW_006777033.1:214310-220515 GCF_000442215.2 Lipotes vexillifer | reverse complement strand
TTCCTGCTGTAGCTTTAAAATTATAGATGCCATGCAAGAAAATTCTGTGATTTGGAAGTCACATATTGGAGAGAACATTTAAAAATTTTGTTGATAATTGTGTTCATGCTAATCGTGTTCCTCCATACCTTCTAGGACAGAGGGAGGAATACAGACGTGGAAGTGCCATTTAGGAAAAATGGGCCACCCATAACGGGAGGAATAATTGTCAACCCACTTATCGGCTTTGATTAAGGAGTAAGTGGTCAATTCTCCAGTAATTAATTCTATGTACAATTGAAAAACTCATCAAAAGGAGAAAATGCATGGTAAATTTAAATTTATAATCATGAATTAAATTGAGTGAAATAATAGAATCAGGAACCTTTTCTAGTGGAAGGCAGGTTAGAAAAGTGGCTCAAAAATAGTAACCATCCTTACTGTGTTAAAATAAAGAGATCATAAAGACTAGTACAAAATTTTTAAATTTAGAAATCAAATGTTATGTTAATCCTTAAAATGGAACATAGACAAAAGGAATAAGTTTTTAAATATGGGAAATTTTGAACACATGGATTAAAAACATGGATATAAAGGTTTATTAAAAATTTTTTAAAATAAATGTGTTTTCTTTTTTTTAAGATTTATTTATTTATTTTATTCTATTTTTGGTTGCACTGGGTCTTAGTTGCGGCACGGGGGATCTTTGTTGCGGTGCGCGGACTTCTCTCTAGTTGTGGCGTGAGGGTTTTCTCTTCTCTAGTTGTGGCCTGCAGGCTCCGGGGCACGGGGGCTCTATCTTGCGGCACACAGGCTCTCTAGTTGAGGTGTGCAAGCTCAGTAGCTGTCGTGCACAGGGCTCAGTTCCCTGACCAGGGATCTAACCCGCGTCCCCTGCATTGGGAGGCGGATTCTTTACCACTGGATCACCAGGGAAGTCCTGGATATAAAGCTTTGTATACACTATAATACAAAGATACACAAAGAACAAATACTTAAAAGGAATACATTAATATTTAAGAGCCGTTATTTCTGGGTGGTGGATTATAGGTAATTTTCATTTGTTTATACTCTTCTGTGTCTGTCAAAGTTTCTATGTGTACAACTTCTGTAATTAAAAATTTTTATTAATGAACCCCAAATTTATCAATCAAATTTATCTTTAAATGTCGTCAAGATTAAGGACAAAACAAGATTAAGATCTTTTCAAAGTTAGAATTATACTCTATCATTTTTTCATTTGTTACATAACTTGAAAAAAAACCTTTTTATTTCTTGTAGAGCAGGGTTGTTCCTGAAACATTTCTCTTCAAAATGTTTTTATTTTCATTAGCCAATCCTTCATTCATCCAGGAAATATTTATGGCGTGTCTATTCTGTGCCCAGCATCGTGCCAGGTGCTGGGGACACAGCAATGAACAAAACGGGAATGAGCTCTCCACTTATCAAACCCATTGAGGAGAGGGACCCATTAATCAAATCAGCACAAAGTTTTGAAACTTGCCAAGAAAAAAGAGAAGCATGCAAATATTTTTGATGATAGCAAGGAGAAAACCTGTGTGAGTCTCTGATTTTCTTCAAGCGAGATATTTGAGCCTTAACTCGGATTGTCTGTGAACCACCAGAGTGCAATAGTAGGACCACAATTGGCAGTAAACAGAGAATATGAGAGGACCTCTGTGCCTCAGCAGTGACCTCAGAGACTGGTCAGTGTTGTGCTGGTGCATAGGAACGGAGCTGAGTGGGTTCTGGACCCTTCATTCAACCACCCAGCCAGTCATATTCACTGAGGATGTTCTATGAGCTGAGCGTTGATTTAGGGGCAGGGGATGAATGGAACACTGTCCCTGACCACAGTCTCACCGTCTAGAAAGGGGGGGACACAAAGTGATAAAAGTGACTGTAAATCCATGTGAGAGTCCAGAGAAGGACATTCCAACCTTTATCTGATTGTTATTTACCTCAGTGCCATTTGAACAGGGTCTCTAGGGATGAGAAATAAGAATTTGCAAAGTAGAGAGTGGAGAGGAGAATGGTAATCTAGTAAAAGGGAATAATATCTGCACAGAATTTTCAAGAACAAGGGAAATTCTGAGAACTGCGAGTAGTGTGTGGCTAAAACAAAGACTAAAGGTGGGGAAGGCATGCATTTAACAAATATTTATGCTGTGGCTGAAACTATACTAGTTGCTATGAATAAGTATGAATAAGACATAGTTGTTGCTTTCAGGGATCTTTGAGTTCCATGGTAGAGACAAGTAAGAAAATCAGCAACTATAAACTAGTATAATAAGTGTGGGGGATGATAAGGAAGCTCCTGGACACTTTCCAGGATCAAGGTAGAGGTAAAAATGGGTAGATAATCATAGAGGTAAGGACAGGGTTGTACAATGGGAACACAGAAAAGGAACACTGGATATAGTTACATGGTTTCCTACAGAAATATTTTATTTTGCTCCCCAATTGCTGCAGATTTTGGGGCAATAAAGTTTTAAATATTAAGTTATTATAAAATAGTATATTCAAATAGTACAGCTGTGAAGAAAACAAAAAAAATCCTGATTTAATGATATTAAAGTTATTCTTTAGTTACTTCTATATAAATATACCTACTTTGAAAAAGTAATAGATTCTGATGCTATATATACTGTTTTTCCACATACTTTTATCTCTTAACATATTGAACATCTTTGCATATGTTGGCCTACCTTATTCTTAACAGCTGTACAGCATTCTACTATATGGATGTACCTTAGTTTTTTAACCAGTACTCGGTCGGTAGACATTTAGGTTCTCTGGTTTTCACTATTACAAATAAGTTGGAAATGAATACCTTCATTTACACATCATATATACTTGGGCTAACATTATTTTGGAGCAAGCTACTTAATCTCTTTGTGACTAATATTTATAAAATCATTGAAAGAATTACCAAACTTATTCAATATTTCTTATATAGGGCTTGGTTTAAAAAGTGTTCTTTCAAACTACTATAATGTATGTTCATTAATAAATTAAAATACTCTACTATGTGATAAATCCTTTGTTTAGATTTCACTAAATGAATAAAATAATGGAGAACATGTTACTGGTTGGAGACAAGTTCTTGTATTTAATTTTTTAGTTAGCTTTTTCCTAATGATTAGAAAAGTAACATAGGCCCTTAACAGGTATGAAGAATAAAGATCCTCTATTATTCTGCTACCTGGAAATAAGCATTGGTAACATTTTGGTATCTATTCAGTCAGACTTTATCCTTTGATATATACTTTTTTTAGATGACAAAAAATGGACAGTCCTATAATCTACCTCTTCTTTTTTTTTTTTTTTTTTTTTTTTTTTTTTGCGGTACGCGGGCCTCTCACTGCTGTGGCCTCTCCCGTTGCGGAGCACAGGCTCCGGACGCGCAGGCTCAGCGGCCATGGCTCACGGGCCCAGCCCCTCCGCGGCATGTGGGATCTTCCCGGACAGCGGCACGAACCCGTGTGCCCTGCATCGGCAGGTGGACTCTCAACCACTGCGCCACCAGGGAAGCCCTATATCCTCATTTTTAACGGCTTCATATTCCATCTATGGATGTACCATTATTTACTCACTGTATTTATATGCATTTGGGTTGTTTCCATTTTTTTTTGTACTTTTAAGCAACTTATCAATGAGTATCTTTATAAATTATTGGACACCTTTCCTATTTTTTACAAATAAAAATTCTAAGATGTACAAGAGCAGCTGATACGGGTTAATGCAAATGCCTATTCCTTATACCTTCATCTAGGTTTTACTCTTAAATCTTTGCCGATCTGCTAGGAGAAAGTAGTACGTCACTATTAGTTTTATTTTCGTTTTTTCTGATTTTAGTGAGGTAGAGCATCTTTCCATATAATTACTGACACATACATGATTAGCTTGTTCATGTCCTTTGACTTTTTAAGAGTCAGTATGGTTATCTGTTCCTTAATTTCTAAGAGCTCTTGATATATTTACTATGTAAATTAAACATTATTAGATATTAAGGATAGCAGCCAAGTGTCTATAATTAAATATTAACCTTTTTGTCATCCATGTTACAACTGTTTCTCTACCTCATTATTTGGTTTTCAACTTTACAATGTCTTTCGCCATAGGAAAGGCACAATTAGTGTTTTTAAATTATCAATACTTTTCCTTTGTTCATTGAATTGACATCATGCTAAGAAACAGAAGGAGAAGCAGGTCTTGTCCCAATACATAAGTTACTTCTACAGAAGCAATGTGGTGTGGTGGAAAGAAGGTGAATTAAGACCCAAACGGACTTGAGATAAAGTCTGGTACAGGCAAGTTGTGGCACCCAACTTCCATGTTGTGTAACCTGAACCAGTTTCCTCATCTACAAAATGGGGAAAGTAACACCCACTTCAGAGACTGGAATAAGGATTAAGTGCTTGGCACAGACCAGGAACCTAGCAAGTGTTAATTTCTTTGCACCCAGCGAGGCATTATTAACTGCCAAGTGTCCATCTCCCCTACGAAGACTAAAAGATTGGGAGGTGTAATTTTTGGTGAGTTTACATTCAAATATTCTTTCAGGGAGCTTTTAGAAGCAGTCCATTAAACTACAAACCCCATAATGCATATAAAAGAACCATAAAGTTTCCGTGTATGAAGTCTTTGTGGCTTGGAGGAGGGCGAAGAGCCAAGTACTTTATATCCTCTGGATTTTCCCTCGTTAAGACACCTTCCCCCCACATAATCCGTAAACAAACATTGTTACTTTTCTTCCTCTTGGAAGGCTAATTTCACAGGTTTCAAAGTGAGCCTTCAGTTACAACGCGAAAAGGTATCGCAACTAGAAAATGGTGACGCCCACAGAATTCTACACAAAATCATCCGAGCTGTGTGGGACCGAGACACTTGAAATAATTCTCCCCTGCTGTAGATTTAATAAAGACAGAAACGATAATTAGCACGATTATATCCAGTAGCCATTTTTATCCCTTGAGAATCTGGGCTTCGTTTCCAAAGAGCGAGTCTCGCCTCTTCAGTCACCAGCCTCCCATACGTATATTATTTACGTCCGACACCCTCTAATATTTGCACACGGTAGTGGATCCACTGCTTCAGGGCGCCCGATTAGCCCTGCTCCGCCCGCGGAGGGGCAGGGTACAGGCGAGCATGTGATCTCGCAGCCGCCCAGGCCCCAGCGCGGTACTCCGCGCATCGCGCGGGCCGCGGCACCTCCGAACATCTAGCAGTGGAAGACGCCGCGGCGCGAGCCAATCGAGCGCGCTCGGCCGCCTCCCGAAGCAGCGTTCCCCTCTGGCCCCCACCCGCGGCGGCCCCACCATCCCGGGCTCCGGGCTGGCCCCGGATTGGGGGAAGGGAGGGAGGAGGGGCTCCTCAGGGAGCAGCGGGGAATTCCCCCTTCCACCGAACCTTCCCGATTGTTCACCGTCCTCACGTCAGCAGCAGGGGGTAATCCCCAACTCCAGCTGCTCCTGACGTCACCGCGCGGAGCCACCGCCCCCTGCGCGCCCCTGCCTCCGGGACCTCCTCGAAGCCCCGCCCCTAGGAATAACCACGCCCTCCTCCCCTCCCCCCAGCCGCCCGACGTAGAGGGCGGAGCTTCTTTGGCCGGGGCGTGAGCTGATACTTGGGCCAGAAGGTTCTTTGGTGGAGGCGCTCCTCCTGCTGCCCCGCCCAGTAGGTTCGTTCGCACCGATTCTTCCACACCCTATCTCCCTCCTCCTTCTCCTCGCCCCGCCTTTCCCCTCCCGTCTCCTCAGTTCCTCTAGTTCCTTCCCCGCCTCGCCACCTTCCACGATCTCGCGAGACTTGGCCCAGAACATTGCGGATCGGGTCGGCGCCATTTTGGGACTGAGACTGGTTGTGGGGGAGGGAAAAGCGGCAAAAGGGGATTATTCAAAGTACCGAAAACCTCTTCCCGGGATCGAGCGCAGCGGCACCCCCAGGCCAGGGGCACCTCTGGTGTCGCAGAAGGTAACAGCGTCCTCTGGGCTCGGCGCCGGGGTCTGGGGAGGGGAGGGGGGGGTGCCCGTGTCGGCGTGAAGGTTTGAGGGGTCGGGAGCGGCGTTGGCTGCGCGAGGTGTGAGGCTGTCCGCGGGCGGCGGCGGGGGGGAGGTGGCGGGAGAGCAAGAAGAGAGAGGGAAGGACAGCGCGGGGAGGCCCCTCTAGGTGTTGGCCTTGGTGGAGCGGAGGTGGCAGTTGTGGGGAGGGGGTGGGGGGCCTA
>NW_006777033.1:198799-214267 GCF_000442215.2 Lipotes vexillifer | reverse complement strand
GGGGAGGGGGTGGGTGGCTTAGCCTGGGCGGCTGGTGGGGGGGGTGTTGTTTGGCTGAGGCTGGGAACGAGTCCGGCGCCGTCCGTGCTTGGTCTTCCCCGCTCCGGCCTCTCGCACGCGCCCGCCTCCTTCCGCACCGCTGCCGCTCTCGGAGGGCTGAGGGAGTCGAGGCCGAGTTGTGGCCTTAGGTGGTTTCTCAGCGCGCCCGGTCAGCCCGCCTTTCGAGGTCCGTGGCCCGAGCTGTGGACTGAGGCGAGCGCTGTCTAGTTCCTCTGAGTCCCGTGGGGTCTGAGGGGACTGGTCTGTTTGGGGGAGAGAACCACTCTGAACGCGGTTTACGACAAGGGCTAGGTTCTTCCACCCCCTCAGTGCTGTGAGAAAGAAACCTGTTTCCTTAATTCAAGGAAATTGGGAACCCTCCCATCTCCTTGCTGCCTTTAGAAGCCGGGTAAGTCTCACGTTCGGGCGAATTTAAGGAATGTTCTCGCCCCACTTCTCAGGCACTAACCTTCCTACTCTGAGCGGGGAAAACATGCCTCTTCTTTTGGACATTCTGATTTGGAGGGAGCGTCTTTCTCTTTATATCCCTCATTCTCTAAGTTGCATTTAGTAATAATGCTCGGTGGCAGCACACCTGTCTATTCGTTTTCCTTTGGTAGATTGAATAGAAAATACAGAAAGTCTTTTGTAAGATTGTTTGCTCGTTCCATAGTTTGTAATATTTATTCAACGTATAAGGAGGTTTGCTTATATAATCCTGTTAGCTTATATCCGCACCCTCTTCCCACTTGAAATCAGCGCTTGCCCTCCATAATACCATCTCCCATCGTTTTTCCCTTGTCTCTACATATCCTGAAGTCCTTTTCATACTGTTGACTTTTTTTGGGTGCTTGCTTGGTATAGAAGTGCATTTCTCTCCAGAGGTTGACTGTTGAGGGTGGGGATTAATTTTTAGCTCAAAATTAAAGCTCACTGTGTAATTTAAATTGTTTTTTATAACTTTTACAGGTGATTGAATTACTCAGATATGAAGATCATCTTCTAGGTTTTGTGTAAAAGGCCCCGGATATTTCAAGTGGCCATTTTGGAATTACAATGTTTCTGGATAATTTTGCCCCAGAAGTTTGTTAAAATTGGCAAGAATCATCTCCGAAGTGAATTGGTAGTAGTGAACAATTCTACAAGCTTTAAAGAGACCCAGGCATTTCTTCAGTATTTTGGTTCAAACGGATTATATAACTGGTTAAAGTATTTCAGCTGGTGGTATTTTTGCCCCCCCCCCGCCCCCCAATCCCTCCCCTGTTGTTGGTGTTCTTCAGCCAGAACTGTAAGATATGTTTGATTTGTGTACTGAGTAATTTCTCTGCAGTTTCAAATTACTGTTTAAATATTGCTGAAGTTTATTTTTACCTTTATTTAAAGTTTTAGGAATTTTTGACCTCAGCCCTTTTCATGTCACAATGGGACAGCTTTTCTAAATGAAGACATTGAACGAATACAGTTTTTTTGCTTTTATCTTTTATTTACATGGAAATTTAAGATGTTGCAGTTTCCCAGCAGCACGGTAGTATTGAGATAGCTGTGTGTCTCTGTTTATGCTGATGTTTAGGAATGCTCTTCAGATGTGAAATTTTCTTTTTGTTTTTGCTTTTTGGCTCGTAAATTGGATATTTCATCTGGAGTGGATAAGTACAACGGTGACACGTACATGGAATAATAAAGAAGACTTTAAAATCTTAAATCCAAGGAACTTGGCTAATTCTGGAGATAACCATATGAAAACTTTAAAACAGAAGTATGGGTAGCTGACTGAAGTAACTCTATGTCAAGTAGCCATAGGTTAAGTATCTTCAAAGAACTTGGATTTTATTTCAGAGGATACAAAATAAAAAAACAAACTGGAAAACATAAAGATTACAGAGAAAAACCCAACACCTTCCTGTGCAGTCCTGTTGGAATTTGTAAGTACCGTATGGTGAGCAAATCAAATGTCCGTTTGTAAACTGTAATGAGAGTCAACTTTATCCCTGTGTTATTCTTGGAAGCCTTTCAGTTTCTTGCAATAAGATTGCTTGGCTTCAGTTTCCTGAGCAGTCTGAAAACAACTATTAAGTAAATTGAAATGCAGAAAGAATTAAAAGTTAAGAATATTTCAGATGGAACAGTCCAAATTTGAAGTTTTTGTGCTTCTAAAGTAAAAGACAAAATCCATATGGTCAGTATGGCTTTATGGATTGATAGAAAGGTAGGAAAAAAACACAACAAATAGCCAGTTTACTTTTCTAAATATGAGTGTAAATTGTGTTCTAAATGCAGTTTAGTGTTCCAATTTAGAGTTATTTAAAACAAATTATAGGGCTTGACTTTTAATTTGGTATTTCATGAAGTAAATTGTTTTAAGGGGTAACAGTTCCTAACTTTTTAATCCATTATAGAAATTTCTTGGAACAATTTTTGAAGTGGTTTTGCATTTCAAATTATTCCTTAAGATCTGACTTCCAAAAAGTCAGTTCATTACTAGGAACAGAAACTAAGAGGAAGTGAGCAAGGTGAACTAAGAACCTTTCAAATAACTTAAAAAAAACAAAACGAAAAAAAACAAAACAAAAAACGAGTATGTTTTCTTCCTTGGAAGGTTATGCTGCCTTAAGTTTATAAACAAAGCTTGTTCAAAAAGTTGTGAATGTTAATTGCTGTAATAGAAATCTTTTGACAAATAAGAGTAGCATCTTTTAATAAAATTTGTATATTTGAGGATTGAGTGGTGTTACGATTTGTTACTGCATTTAGTTTTTCACTGAATCATAGGCATTGAGTAGAAGTGTTTGTTTTTAAAAAGTTAAGTTTATTTTTAAAGCAATTTATATTAACAGATCATTGTAGCTAAAATTAGAGTTTATTTCATTTAATTATTTTTCTGAGATTAAAAAAATTGCTCATTTATTTTGAACACAGAACTTTTTTTTGTTGTTATACTGTTGTATCTTGTTAGCTCACTTAGAGCAGAAGAGGTAGACGAGTCCGAAAGATTGTAGGTATTTAGATATACATATATGGTATTTACTTTTTGATGTAAAATTGAGATTAGAGTTCTATAAATCTCTCTGTTAGAATAGAATAAGATATTTGTGTTTTCTGGGTCAGAGCTGTGTGTAGTACTGCTAATTGAGTTTCCACGTTGATTTATGTAAAATTATGATGAGAACAACCCCTCTTCCCCCCGCTTATTTTTTTATGCTTCAGAGGGCTTGTATTTTATGTATTCCTTAACTTAGTGGATTTTCAAGTTACTTGTCTAAGAACATTCATTTTAAACGTGATTGAGAAGTTGAACTGGAAGTGAATAGCCATTATTTATAGAAAAGAACCACATAACATTTACTATTTGTGATTATTTTTAAATTTCTCCTATTGATGATGTTACTCCAAGCAGTAGTATCAGGATAACGATTATTCAGTGACCAGGGTTTTTTTTTAAATATAAATTTATTTATCTATCTGTTTATTTATTTATGGCTATGTTGGGTCTTTGTTGCTGTGTGCGGGTGTTCTCTAGTTGCAGTGAGCAGGGGCTACTCCTCGTTGCGGTGTGTGGGCTTCTCATCGTGGCTTCTCTTGTTGCAGAGCATGGGCTCTAGGTGCGCAGGCTTCAGTAGTTGTGGCACGTGGGCTCGGTAGTTGTAGCTTGCAGGCTCCAGAGCTCAGGCTCAGTAGTTGCGGCGCAGGGGCTTAGCTACTCCGCGGCATGTGGGATCTTCCCGGACCAGGAATGGAATCTGTGTCCCCTGCCTTGGCAGGCAGGTTCTTAACCACTCTGTGACCAGGGAAGCCCGACCAGGTTCAATTAACTCTAATCCTTGGATAGTCTGACATTCGTGAAATTTGCTTACAGTAGTTGTTCAAGGACAGATTCACTCAACTTGAGTTTTTGATAAATATTTCATTATTTTCTTTGCATTGAAATATACAGTACCAGTAGTAACTGGAACAATTGCTGGGTTGCTTCTTTTCCCCCCTTAAGTACCTCTGTCTCCCCTACTCCCATTTTTTCCCCTTTTTTTCCCCCTAGTGTGCCTGAAAAATATATAGGTCTAAAATAACAATTGTAATGACTAACGTTTATAGATGACGATAGTGTCATGTATTTTGCTGTGTACATAGTATATCTTAGAGGAAAGTACTATTGTACAGTGGTATAGGTGAGAAATTTAAGATTTTAGGGAGACTGAGACTGGGAGAGAGTTACTTGGTTATGACCAAGAAGGTTAGGTTGGAGTCTTGACCAAATTTCCAAGTCTGACTCCAGAGTCCCAAATGCTTAATCACTAGTCATATTTAATACTGCATTCATGTGGATTTTACTTTATTAACTCATTCTTTTTGAGCATAATCACTGATGTTTTTCTTCTTATTTACTGCTTCTCTTTGGTTAATATTGATTACTAGTGGAGCTTGGAGACCAGCTCAAAGAAGATAAACTACTGTTAGTTTTGCTTTTTGTTAGTAGCTATTTGAGTGATAACTCTGGTTAGCTAAAAATTAAAATGTTGTTTCGGGTTATGGAGTGAACATAAGGGAGAAGAAAATAAAATTTAAAGTTAGCAAGAGAAGGGAATAAGGATGGGAACCTCTAATCTGAAAGTAAAATTACAAGTGAGGATAGAACCTGAATCCAGGCCAGATTATCTTTGAGTCATCCACTTTTTTTGCTCAATTTTTGATGAAAATGTTTTGATAACAATTTAGTTCTAGGTAAGGGTAATTTCTGGGAGTTAGAAAGGAGATTTTTGGTCTTGGATTTGGAATATCTAGAAAAGGGCCTGTATGACCTTGTATATTTACTTAACCTCTCTTGGCCTTAGTTTCTTCATAAAACTGATGGCTTTGTTAATTGTGAGGTGTAATATAGAGGTAAAGTTTTATTCTAATTGTAACATTTTAAAATTTTGCTTAATGTATTTTACATGTCAAACCAGTATTTTAGTTTCTGAAGTTATTCTCTTGTTTCTGTTAATGGCATTACCTGCATGCCAGTCATGCCCTGCCTACTCATTTCCAGTTCCATTTATTGTGCTAGCTTGGTCCTTGACTAAGGAAATAACCTCCTAACTCATGTGTTAGCCTTTAGTTATATTCAGTTCTCCACAAAGTCTCCTGTGGCCAGAGAAATCTACCTAAATTATAGTTCTTGTTATTGTTGCTTTAGCAGCCTTTAGGGTCATGTATTTGGAATATTTAGGGAAGAGTAGGTTGGAAAGAGATGTATTCCCTGCTTTTAATGATGTATGTGTGAGGGGCGCCTAACATGAATTCTTTTTGGCTGTGTGGTTGGAGAAGTCTCCGAAATTGATAATTTTGGTGGTGCTTTCATGTATTTTCTTGGAGAGCAGTTTCATTTCTTTCAACAGTAGCATTGTGAAAAACAAAATGTTAAAATTGTTGAAGACCCTTTTTGGTTGGGTCTGTCTTTTTCAGTTTTACCTGCTTGCTTTTTCCCTTTTTGTTAGCAGCCCCACCTAGCAGAATAGTTATAGGCTTTTGCTCTGTATCTTTTCAAGTAGTTGCTGGCTTCTCCATCCTTTTATACAAGATATTCTACTCAGTTTCTTGTTCTTTAGTCATCTTTCTGTTCACAGCTTGAGGAGTGCAGTGTTTCTGATCTTCATTTTCTACACTTTAATCCAGTTTTCAGGTTATATATTTTTAAAACTATATTTAAAAGTTTTTTCCATACTTAAAACAATTTTTTTAAGCAAGAATAAGGATTAAAAAAAATCCTAGTTACGTAGATTTTTTTCTGTTGAAACTCAACTTGCAGATATGTTAAAAACATTCTTCAACTGAAAATGTTATTTTTGTCTTTACATACGTATACTAGTAAAATCAAGTTAACTTTTCAGTGAACATAAATTACGCAGTTGACTTTTGAATGATGTGGGGATTATGGGCACCTACCCTTGAAGTGGAAAATTCACACGTAACTTATAGTCGACCTTCCATTTCTGAGGTTTCTTAGTATCTGCAGTTCTGCATCCACGAATTCAACCAGTTGTGGATAGTGTAGTATTTACTGTTGATAAAAATCCACATATAAGTTGGCCTGCACAGTTCTAACCTGTGTTGTTTAAGGGTCAACTGTATATTCTTTTTTTTTTTTGGCGGTATGCGGGCCTCTCACTGCTGTGGCCTCTCCCCTTGCGGAGCATAGGCTCCGGACGCGCAGGCCCAGTGGCCATGGCTCATGGGCCCAGCCTCTCCGCGGCATGTGGGATCCTCCCGGACCGGGGCACGAACCCGTGTCCCCTGCATCGGCAGGCGGACTCTCAACCACTGCGCCACCAGGGAAGCCCCTGTATATTCTTTTAACGAATGAGTTTAAAGAAAAATAGTATCGCACATGGATTTTCTGTAGGTCAGAAGTTTGGTAGCAGTTTAGCTGAGTGGTTCTGGCTCCCTCCATGTCTTTTCATGAAAATCTCAAGGGTTACACTCATTTGAAGGCTTGATTGGGGCTGGAGGATCTCCTTCCAAGAAGGTGTACTCATTGGGCTGGTAGGTTGATGCTGGTTGTTGTCTGGAGAACTCAATTTCCTTACCATATGCCTTACCATATACAGACCTGTAGCTGTTTGAGTTTCTTTACATGGCAGCTGCATCTCCCAGAGGAAGTGATCTGAGAAGAGAGGTAGGTAGAAGCATGATGCCTTTTATGACGTATTCTCGGAAGTCACTTCAGCCACACTCACTTCATGAGAAGCAAGTCGTTAAGTCTAACCCACAATCAAGGGGTGAGGAGTTAGGCTCCACCTTTTGTCAAAAGAATTTGTGGACGTAGTTAAAAAGCACAATAGGGGTAATTCTTTACAACCAGTAGTTGTGTCAGTATAACTAGCTAAAAGTCTTAACCCCACAAATAGGAGGTTTGAGTTGTTACAAGTTTAGAAGAGAAAGTGTATTCTAAATTTGTATCACTTTAGAAGATTTAAGTCTTTCTACCTTTTGAACCACTGTGTGAGATATGTAAAGTAAGGTTTTCCACTCCTTGCACTCACTAATCTCCCAATCTGTGTAATGAGGGAACTTTTTTATTATGGTAAAATAAACATAAAGTTTACCATTTAGCCATTTTTGAGTGTGCAGTTCAGTGACCTTGAGTACATTTCCATTATTGTGCGATTATCATCACCATCCGTCTCCAGAACCATTTTTATCTTCTCAAATTGAAACTTTGTATACCTATTAAACATTAACTCCCCACTTCCCTTTCTCCCCAGCCCCTGGCAATCACCATTCGACTTTCTATGAGTTTGACTATTCTAGGTACCTCATACCTATTGATATTGTACTCTTCAAAACACTTAAATGTTTTGAGTGAAATCTTTGAGGAAATTAGTTATGTTTACTTCATAATAAAATAGACTTCATTGTCCTAATTAAAAATTTGTGGCAGAATATGCATGACATATTATGCATAAATACAAGAATAAAATTTACCAATTCAACCGTTTTTAAGTGTACAGTTCTGTGGCATTAGGTACATTGACATTGTTATGCAGCCATTACCACCACTCAGCTCCAGAGCTCTTTTCATTTTGTAAAAGTGAAACTCTGTACCCATTAAACCATAACTTCATTCCCTGCTCCCCGCAACCCTTGGAAACCACCACTCTACTTTTTGTCTTTATGAATTTGACTAGGTGCCTCATATAAGTGGAATCATGAAGTATTTGTCTTTTTGTGACTGGCTTATTTCACTTAGCAGAATGTCTTCGAGGTTCATCCATGTTGTAGCATGGGTCAATCAGACTATCCTTTTTTTAAGACGCAGTAATCCATTATATGTGTGTGTACCACATTTTGCTTATCCATTCATCCATTGATGGACACATGGGTTGCCTTTACCTTTTGGTTATTTAAATAATGTTGCTGTGAACATGGGTGTACAAATATATGTTTGAAGATTTGCTTTTAATTCTTTTGGTTAGATATCTAGAAGTGGAATTGTCGGATCATATGGTAATTCTATTTTTAATTGTTTGAGGAACCACCATATTGTTTTCCATAGTGGCTGCACCATTTCTTATTCCTATCAGCAGTTCACAGTGGTCCCAATTTCTCCCTATTTTTTCCCAACATTTGTTGTTTTCCATGTTTTGTGTTCTAATGGTGTGAAGTGCTATCATTATGGTTTTGATTTGAATTTCACTAATGATTAGTGATGTCTGATGTGCTTATTGGCCATTTGTATGTCTTCGGAGAAATATTTATTCAAGTCTTCTGCCCATTTTTAAACCAGATTTTTTTTTTTTCTTGCGGTATGCGGGCCTCTCACTGCTGTGGCCTCTCCCGCTGTGGAGCACAGGCTCCGGACGCGCAGGCCCAGCGGCCGTGGCTCACGGGCTCAGCCGCTCCGAGGCATGCGGGATCCTCCCGGACCGGGGCACGAACCCGTGTCCCCTGCACCAGCAGGCGGACTCCCAGCCACTGCGCCACCAGGGAAGCCCCAATTTTTAATTTTTAGAGAGAGGATTATTTGCGGCACGTGGCTTCTTAGTTGCGGCATGCATGTTGGACCTAGTTCCCCGACCAGGGATCGAATCTGGGCCCCCTGCATTGTGAGCGCAGAGTTTTACCCACTGGACCACCAGGGTAGTCCCTGATTTGTGCTTTTCTGTGTCATAAGAAATCTCTGCCTAACCCCAAGTCACAGGATTTTCTCCTGCTTTTTAGCTTTCTTCTAAAAGTTTTGTAGTTTAGCTTATATTTTTATGTCTGTGATCCATTTTGAATGATTTTTTGGCCTGTGAAAGGGTTTAGGTTCATTTCTCTATTATTATTATTTTTAATTTAGATGTTCTACTCTCCCAGTTCAAGTTGTTGAAAAGACTTCGTTTCCCATTGAATCATGTTGGAATACCTCTGTTGAATATCAATTGACGTTAAGTATGTGGAACTATTTGGCCTCTTCCTTGATATGTATGTATTATGTCAGTTCCGCAAAGTAGTAGTCGATAAATACAAATGGTAGTTTTTGATCTTTTTTTCTGCTCTATTGTAAAGCCTGTTTGACATCTTTTCTTTCCTAAAACCTTTTATAGGAAATTCGGAATAAAAGGGGAAATTTTTTTATGGATATGTGAAATAAGACTGGTTGCAAAATAATGCCATCCTGAATTCATAGAGCAGTCTTCTTTTGAGTAGCTTGAAATGTTAGATATTATCTAATTTATACTTGAGCATACTTGGAAAATAAATGACAACATTTCTGTATTGGAAATGAGAAAGTAGGATACAAACATACCACCTTATTTACTGTAAAACATTGGCTCAACAGTGGATCTGGGATTTTTATTTCTTGAGTACTAGTCTATGCTAGAGATGTTCATTGCCTGTAGATATTTGAGTGTCTACTATGTGCCTGTACTTTCACTGGTTCTTGTTTAGTAACAAACAAGGCAAAAGTGTAAGGTTCTTGAACTCATGTGGTTTGTCTGCTCTGAAGTTCTGTGAATACAGAGTAAACAGAGTCCTTAAATTTGAACACTGATTTCATCCCATCTAGTAAATAATAGCTATTTGTTGTTGGCCCGGCCAGCCTTTGTAAGATTTTATTTCCTGCCGTAGTAAAACTGGTTCTTTTCCTGTTTCACAAAGTTATCGTTAGAATCAAGTGAAATAATGAATGCTAAACGCTTTGAAATTTTAAGATGATAACAAACAGTAGTAGTAGTATTGTTATGGCTGGGTCAGGTAGATAGTAGTGTTTGAGGATCATATGGTCAACCAGGAGGAAGAGTGTGGATAAGGGAAAATAGATAAATGTAAGTTGAAGGGACAGAACTGAGCAGAAACCAGGTATGTTTAGGTTGCATTTATGACCAGTTTAAAAGTGTTGAAGCATAATGCATTACACTCTTCTGAGGTAATTGTTTAACCTGCAGTATGGTACCACAGTTTTAAATGGGATCTTTATGCAAAAGATCTTCCCCGTATTCTACTATTGTAATTTAACTAACCTTGACTTCTCCATTTAGTTTACAAATTTAACATATCCAAAACTGAACTTTTTTGAGTGTTTCACAGCCCCATACTTTCTCCATTCTTCCCTAGCTCAATAAATGGATACAGTATCCACCTACTCAAGCTAAATAACCAGGGCTCACTTTTGATTCCTTCTTTTCCTCCCATCTAATCAATTAGCAAATCTATTTGCTCTCCCAAATATGTCCATTTCTGTTCCATTGTCACTGGGCTTATACAAGCTGCCAAAGTCTCTTATTTGAACTACTTGCTGTATAGCCTTGTAACTTTGTTATTGTGCCATTCTTACACTCCTGTAGTTTATGATTCGCAGAGCAGAGTGTCTTTCCATTGGACCCTAAGAATAACATGCAGACTCTATAGCCTACCAGCGTCTTCATTGTTTGTCCCCTTCCTTTCTCTGCAGCCTTGTTTACTGTCTTCCTAGACCATTGACCTTTGGCCTTCTTTCTCTTCCTTGACTACACCAAGCATTTTCCTTCCTGTCTTTGGGCCTTTATGTTCTGCCTCTTTTTTTTTTCCTTGTTAGCTCAGTTTTGACTCATGTTACATTCTGAGTGACTTTCTCTAACCATTCTATCTATGTAAAGTGGTCAACCCCCTTCCTGTATCCTTTGATTTTTCTTGTTACTCTATATTATCCTGTTTATTTCATTCAGATCAGTCTCTTAGTTATCTTATTTACTCTCACCCATGTTTATTGCATAAACTTCTGAGGGCAGGTACCTTGTCTCATTTGTTTATTGTATGCTCAGTGCAGTTATTTGCAGAGCAGTTACTTGCAGAGCAAAAGAATTGTTAACAGCAAAATAATTGTTAACATCTTAGATAATGTAACTTAACTCTTTTTCCCCCCAGATTGAGTATATAAAATTGGTATTTTTATTATAGAACTGCTTTTTAACTGCGTGGGGACTAGGTAAAATTTGTTAGGAGATTATTTACAGCCGAGTTTCTTTGCTGTCTGATCATTTAGAAGCGGTTTTATCTGCCTAGACTTAAATTGTTACATGAGCTTCTAGTCTGTTTGCTAGATTCAAGGCTGGCTTTGGATTTGCTGTTGCCTTTCTGAGGGGCCTGCCTGATAAAGACTTCTTTATTATGACCCTGGCCTTTCAAAAAAAGTCCCCAGTTTTGAAGTGTTGAGTCAGAGGGATTGAAATCTAGTGAAATTGCCCTCTCAGGTTTAAAAAGATAAAACACAGTTTAGAGTTCAAGGAGTGACTTTAAAATATGTGGGTGGCTAATTCAGGCTCCTCATTTTTGGAAATCAGGAAGGCCATAATAGTTCATTTATATTAACTAATTTCTTTATTTGAGGAAACATAATCCTTTTACATTGTCTCCTCAAAGATGGAAATGCAGATTTATGTCCGTAGAGCGTTAATTATTTTTGGTATCATGACAAATTTTCTCAGTTTGGTCTAGCTTTTGATCTTACAGATCCCTTGCAGGGGGCCTTATTTACCAAAGCTCTAGCAGGATGCTAAACTTGAGGCTACTGCAGCAAGTATCATTAGGTGAATAATGAAATCATTGCTTCATGCACGCTAGCTAGGTTGAAAACTACCTGATAATCAAGATGTCTTAAAGACTTTTCCTGTGCAAGCTTAGTTGCCTCATGTTTTTTTTCACTCAACTGATGGTTTGAGATTTGTAGTCTTTGGTCTTTCTTCATTTAAAATGAGTACCTTTTATATGCACATTGTGGAAATGGGGCAAAGTGAGTAAAAATGTTGTCACCTTAGTCCTTAAAATTAGGGCCTTCCAAGGACTGAATTCGATGAGAGGACAAGAGTCTTATTTGGAGACAAAGTTGGCTAGGTTAGTGGAAAGCAAGTTGTGACTGCTGCGGTAGTTCAAATTACTCCTCGTCTTTTTTTTTTGTTTTTTGTTTTGCCACGTAAGAGACATTTTGTCTAGCAGATTAAGATCTGTATTTTGTATGGTTTGATATAAAGCTATAGCTGAAGACAGTGCGTGACAGGTAAGATTAAAACTTAAACACTGACCTAGGTGCTTGTTAAACTTAAAGCTAATATTTTATATAACGCACGGTCTCTACCTAATGTATCCTGGGTTATTTACAGCATGTGTAGGGTGTGTAGAGTGGTTAAGAATTTGAGCTGCCACTGACTGTACTGTGACCCTGGGAACTTTAAAATGTGCTTCACATCTATATAAAAACCTGTTTTTCTTGTTTTGTAGAAAAGACAATATCAACTTCCTGGGGATGTAGTGAGGACTAAATGAGATAGTACTTGTAAAGCCCTAAAGCAAATCGCCTAGCAGATTGTGCGTCTGTGTGTGCGTGTGTGTGAGAGAATATATATATTCAGTGTATATTTTTGTCTTCATAACCATTTATGTCCTTAAGGTACCTGAATTTCCAGGTCTTTTTCATTTTCTAAAAATTTGTTTTTAGCCACACCACGAGGCATGTGGGGTCTTAGTTCCCTGAGACCAGGGATTGAACCCATGCCCCCTGCAGTGGACGTGCAGAGTCCTAACCACTGGACCGCCAGGGAATTCCCCAGATCTTTTCATTTCATATCAGGGGTCCTGTATCTCTTAGCCCTTGGTGAACTTATTCATAGGGTTAGGCTTTATAAATTCATTTGTTGAAACTTGTTTGCTGCTCTTGGGATCCTGCTCTTCAGCCTAACTTGGCTTCAGAAGAGGTGGATTATGTTAAAGAGTTTGAGGATTCAAGAAGTGGTAAAGCTGAGTCAGACTAAAGAGGATTTAAAATTATTTTGGATACATGCACCTCGTGCAAATTACAAGTAGTACAAGGGTTTTTAATGGAAAAGTCACACTCTCTGTCCTTTTGTCCAGCAATAGTTCTTGTCTGAAGAAATTGTTTTTTATGAATTTTTCTAGGGAGACCTTATGTATATATAAGCACATTATATTTTTCTTTCTTATACAATTAGTAGCATGATGTCCACTTTGCTCTGTAACCTTTTTTACTAAGGAACTATCTTAGAAGTTTATTCCATATTAACACCACTAGACCACCAGGGAACTCCCGAGAATGAAAATTTTATATATAAGATCTTTCTCTGTGAACTCTTTATATTCTTCCTCATTTTTCTATTGAGTTTTCTGTTGATTTATAGCAACATTTTATGTAGGAAGGGAAAAGCCCCTTTATATGTGCTTTATGTGACAAGTATGCCCCCCTCCCCCCCGCAGCATGATGTTTTCTTTGATCTTGGTTGTGAATTCTATCATATAGAATGCTTTTTGAGTTTATATGTAAATATATTTTTATTACTTCTGTTTTTGTATGTCATACTTAGAAAGGCCTTCCTTCCCCTTTCTGAGATAATAAAAATTTCCTCTACTTTTTATATAATGACTGCTTTTTTCTCCTTTAAGTCTTTGATCCATTTGATGATTATTTTGAGTAAGCTTTGAGGTAGGGTTGTCCCAACTTTACTCACATACTAAATTTCTGTATGTGTCAGGTATATTTTGTCTACCAGTGATGTTTCTTTCAATTCACATATTAATGTTATGGTGAAATTGTGGCTTTTAAAGTGGACTAGTTAGATAAAAAGGAGTTAAAGAACTATTTAATCTGGAATTAAGGAAACTATTCTTAAATTCCTGGTTTCCTAATTCTAGAAATTTTATTTGAAATGCAAATTATCAAGCCCATTATTCTGTAAATAGGACAGTTGTGTTTTAAAAAATGAATTCTGTGCCATAATTTAGATGAAAAGACTGAGTAAGATTTTTGTGTTTGTAACTCCAAACAGCTAGTTTGGAACTAGCTGTGACACCATGGGTACAAGTTTTTTTTTTTTTTTTTTTTTGTGAAATGGGGATTAAAATACTTTTTCTTATTAAGAAGATTGAGATGTAAAGTGTTAACATGGTATCTGCATGTAGATGCTCAGTCTTTCCCTTTTCTGTAATGTTTACTTTTGTCAGTAATTTTCTATCTCTACCTGCTTCCCTTCAAAGATTTTTACTGTTCTTTGCTAATATATCTACTTATGTGGAGTTTCAGCACAAAGTAACCAATTATGGAATTAAATTGATACCACATTCATTGTAATTTAGTGTGGTGGATTTCACGTTTTGGTAGTTTGTGGATAATCATTACCAGTATTGCGCCTCTGTTTTTTTACATGTAATTGCAATTCCTGATACCTGGGAAGAATGAGCTGATCTCCCTCCCTCCCTCCCTCCCGTCTTCATTCAGTTCGTCATTCATTCCATACTAGTATGTGTTCTTGTGGAGAAAGTTGTTTAAAGTGGTGTTTTGGAGTACTTGCTCCATAAATGTCATTTTTGTTGATGAATTGTGGTATTCAGAAAACAGATATGTCAAATTTTTTTTATGGGGAGCTTAATTGTGTTTAATGGAATAGCATATATATATATATGCTGAATGTTTTGATAAGTAACTTGTAGTGAAACGGTTAAGGTTTTTCTTTAAAAATTTTTTTATGCCTTGAATCTTTTTTCAGTTTTATTGAGATATAATTGACATATATGATTGTGTAAGTTTGTGTACAACATAATGTTTTGACTTCACATATATCTTGAAATGATTACCACAGTAAGTTTAGTTACCATCCATTATCTCATGCTGTACATTCCACCTTTAGTACTTATCTTGTAACTGGAAGTTTGTACCTTTTGGCCACCCTTATCCATTGGCCTCCTCAGTCCACCCCTGTAACCACAAATCTGATCTCTTTCTGTGAGTTCGGTTTTTTTTTTTTTTTTGATTCCACATATAAGTAAGATCATACAGTATTTGTCTTTCTTTGACTTACTTTACTTGGCATAATGCCTTCAAAGTCTACCCGTGTTGTCGCAAATGGCAGTTTCCTTTTTTTTTTTTTTTTTTTAAGCGTGTACCACAGCTTCTTTATCCATTCATCCATGGATGGAAGAGTTTTAAAAGTGATAGTTGCTTTATCGCATTGAATTAAACTTTGAATGCTTGATATTTAAAGTAGAATTTAAATTCTAAGCCAGTCTTAATGTATATTTACCCTACAGTACTGCACAAGTTCACACTGATACTACCAATTCAATTTTAGGACCACAGGGTTTTTATTTATTGCCTTCTGTCTTACCATGTGTATTTCCTTCCTTCAGTGCTTAGAATCTTGGTTCTCAAGGACACTTTTGGACTGTTTTTTTTTTTTTTGGTAATGGAACGCTTTCATGGTAATTTGTTTAGGTTTTCTCTTTACTGGGGATACTTTTAGTAAATTGTATTTTTCTAAAAATTGTCCATTTCTATATTTTCAACTTTAAATAGAGTCGTTCAGATGATTTCTTATGATTTTTTTGTCAGTTTTGATTTTATATTCTAGTAGCTTCTCTATTGATCTCCCTGCCCCCCCCCCCCAAACAGTTTTGGGATTTTTTTGTAGTTCTTTAGCTTTTCCAGTTTTT
>NW_006777033.1:191518-198751 GCF_000442215.2 Lipotes vexillifer | reverse complement strand
AGATGATTTCTTATGATTTTTTTGGCATTTTTGATTTTATATTCTAGTAGCTTATCTATTGATCCCCCTGCCCCCCCCCCCCAAACAGTTTTGGGATTTATTTGTAGTTCTTCAGCTTTTCCAGTTTGTTAACTATTGGTTTTGTGAATTTGCTTCTTTTCACTCACTGTGTTTTAAAATTATGTGTAGAAGAGTCTTTGTTGTTTTGATTTTGTTATTTTTAGTTTCATTGAATTGTGGTCAGATAATGCTGTTTGTAGATATGTTTGAAATTTATTAAAGATTTTTTGGTGGCCTAAGATGGGTGCTTGAAGAAGATATACTTTCTGTATTTGGGGGTTTAGTATTTGATATATAAAATCTGTGAACACCTAAATGAGTATGGTTTAAATATTCTGTACTGTTACTAATTTTTTATCCATTAGATTTTTATTGGACTGAGCAAGGTGTGTTCAAGTCTTCTATGTTTTTCTTGTATCACCTGTATTTTCTGGTTTATAAAAGTGTTTCATTGTTATTGGGTGCATAAATATTAGAATTATCTTGCTAAACGAACGTTTCAGTTATAAAGTGTCTGTCTTTGTCTCCTTTAATGCTTTTTAGTTTGAACGCTACCGTAGCAGTATGCTTACTGATCATTTTCTTCTGCATTGTCTAATCTGCTGTTAATCCTATTAATGTTTTTCATTCCAGATATTAATTTTTTTTAATCTTTAGAAGTATCTTCTATATCTTCTTTTTCCTTTGTGTTCCCATTTTCCCTTTCCTTAAACATATAGTTGGTTTAATGTCCTTGTCTGCTAATTCCATCATATCCATCATTTCTGGATATCTTTCTATAAAGATAGATTTTTTTTCTTGTTATTGGTAGCATTTTCCTGCAGGCCCCCCCTTTTTTGCATGACTGATAATTTTTGATTGAATGCTGAAAATTATGAATTTCATTTTGTTGAGTGCTAGATTTTGTTGTTGGACTTTGCTTTGGGAAACAGTTAAATTAGAATTAGTTGAATCCTTTCAAGAAAAATCCCATGAGAAAATTTATACAAGTAAAACATTCAATTTAGTGAAAATCTTGTAGTGTTAAAATTGAGTTGGCAGGGACTTCCCTGGTGGTCCAGTGGTTAAGACTCGGTGCTCCTAATGCAGGGGGCCGGGGTGTGATCCCTGATCAGGGAACTAGATCCCGCACGCCTCAACGAAGACCCAGCGCAGCCAAATAAATAAATAAATATTAAAAATAAAATAAAATAGGCACGTTTCTGGTAAAAAAGTTAAAAAAAAATTGAATTGGCACGCAGACTTTTACTTCTGGCTGTGATGGACTAACAGGCAACCAGATAACCAGATTTACCCACTCATCTGAGAAATCTAAAATGTATGAAACAGGCTTTTAGATATTGGTTGACAGGAGGTGGTCAATGTTATAAATGCCCCACCCAGCTCATTGCTTGAAGAAAATTAATAGGTTACAGCACAGGGAGGGTGAATTCAAACATAGTCTGGTGGTCTTAACTAAAAGTTAAGGAGACAACTGAAAATTTGAAAAGGTCAAAGTAGGTAGAATTTGTGGGGCAAAGTATTGTAATAGGAAACTTGGCAGGAGAGATAACTCAAAAGGGTCCACTCAAGGCTTTGACTTAGGACTGACCTGCACACGCGCGTTTGGAAGTGACTGAAGCCAGGGAATAGAACCACCAGAAAGGAGTAGGTGAAACAATTCCAAAGATTTACATAGGACCAGGAAAAGTCTTTGTTTCCATCAGCCTCAGTGGAAAGACCACCTAATAGATGGAGCACAGGCAGTAAATGGAGTAAAGGCAAAGTCTTCAAAAGGATTAGCTCCAATTAGTGGGACAAAAATTAACTCTTAAACTACAAGCTTTTCTGGACCCACCCTAACAAAGATTTTTACAAGTTTGGTAGGTGAGTAGTTCCAGTATTTTAATTTGTACTTCTCTTGTTATGAGAATAGCAGGGCATCTTTTCCTGTTTAATAGTTAATTTTTTTATGGACTCACAGAAAATGTTGGTCACTGGTCTTTTTCTTTCTTTCTTTTTTCTTTTGGCCACACCATGCAGCATGTGGAATCTTAGTTCCCTGACCAGGGGTTGAACCTACAATCCCTGCAGTGGAAGCGTGGAGTCTTAACAGCTGGGCCGCCAGGGAAGTCCCACTGGTCTTTCTCTTTCTTCCTGGCTGTTAGGAACTGTTTGAGAATGTATTTATCTGCCTCACACTTGATATTTTGGGTATAGCTTTCATGATTCAAAATACTTTTTTCCTCAGCACTTTGATTGCTGTTTTGTTGTGTTATAGCAGGAGATCTTTAAGAATTTTGATGCATTCTGATTTTTTTCCTTCCTTTACAGGAGTGTTCTCTTTTGATCTCTCCCGAAGTTGCTCTTTATCTTTCGGGTTCTGAAAATTCCATTTTGCTAGTTATTTCTTGAATTATTTGTTTCCTTTGTGTTCCTGTTTTTTAGTGGTCCCTTTCCTATTGCCACTTTCCTTAAAATGTTTGATTATTATTTCATATTCAAGAATGAGGTGATAAAAAGCTGTTTGGGACTTTTGTGTATGTGAGCATTGTTTATTGAATGACCGTTATGTTGAAAGACTCTGAAAAGCCAAATATCTTTGTGGCGTCAGCGCTCATGTTAGCTCTTTATTTGGAGAATCTACCCCGACTCCTTTTTTTTTTTTTGAATGATAGTTAGATACCCTTGTGTGCATTCATATACCAGGCAGCAAGCAGTTTCCAATTTTTTGTGGACACACTTAACTGGGTGTTCTACAGTTGAATTCAGTTAGGATTTTCTGACACCAATTACCTGGAGTTACTATAGACCCTTTAGTATAGACCCTGCAAATTAAGGGCTCAGTCCCATAGGACTGCCCTTCTGCCCCCAATTCAGATACCAACCTCAAGTAGTAGATTCCCAGGTTACCCACACTTCTGTCTGATCTGGCTGCAAATTGGAGATTCCCATGCCCGCAAAACCCTCCTCCATCCTTAGGTTCCACATTTTGCTGTAATGGTTTACAGAATGCAAGGAAACACCACTGTTACTGGTTTATTCTAAAGGATATGTTAGAGGGCACGACTGAACAGCCAAATGAAGAGGTACATAGGGTGAGGTCTGGAAGGGTTCCTGTGGAGTTTGGGGTGTACCACAACCTGGAAGCTCTCTGTACCCCTTCCTTTTGGGTTTTTTTTACAGAGGTTCTGGTACCTAGGCATGAATGGTTAAATCACTGACCATCAGTGATTCACTCCAAGTTACCAAATAGTTCTTGGGAACTTTGTTCCTGGTTTTCTGTTAAAAAAAAGTTTGCATTTGAATGTTTCATTAATTGTAATGCACATGCACTAATGTGCACAAATTTTAAGTATACAGCTTGATAAATTCTCACAAAATGAACACACAATGTTAACACCATTTACTAGCATCCCCAAATCTTCTTTGTGTCCCCCTCATTTCCTAACTTTGAAATGTTCTTCATCTTTGGTTTCTCAGCCTCCTTAGCTCTCCACATCCAGTCATCTACTATCACCCACCTGTAGATTGTTTCTGCAGTCTTCCTCTCTCTGCCATTTTTCCCCCACTCCATATCCATTGTTACTACCCCCTTATTTATATTTTTATTTTTTTGAATTTTTTCTTTAATTGTAGTTGATTACATCCTTGTTGTTTATCTGTTTTATATATGGTGTTGTGCATCTTTTAATCCCATACTCCCAATTTATCCCTCCCCACCTGCCTTTGGTAACTGTAAGTTTGTTTTCTATGTGAGTCTGTTTCTGTTATGTAATAAGTTCATTTGTACTGTTTTTTAGATTCTACATATAAGTGATATAAGATCATATTTGTCATTCTCTAACTTATATCACTTAGTATGATAATCTCCAGGTCCAACCACATTGCTGCAAATGGCATTATTTCATTCTTTCTTATGGCTGAATAATATTCCATTGCACGCGCGCGCGTGTGTGTGTGTGTGTGCGCGCGTGCGCGCACGCGCATCTCCTTTATCCTTTCATCTGTTGATGGGCATTTAGGTTGCTTCCATGTCCTGACTATTGTGAATAGTGCTCCTATGAACATTGGGGTACATGTACCTTTTCGAATTAGAGTGTTCGTGTTTTCTGGATGTATGCCCAGGAGAGGGATTGCTGGATCATATGGTAACTCTTTTTAGTTTTTAAAGGAGCCTCCATACTGTTTCCACAGTGGCTGCACCAATTTACATTCCCAGCATCAGTGTCGGAGGGTTCACTTTTCTCCATACCCTCTCCAGCATTTATTATTTGTAGACACTCTGATGATGGCCATTCTGAACAGGTGAGGTGATACCTCATTGTAGTTTTCATTTGCATTTCTCCTAACACTTAATGATGTTGAGCATCTTTTCATGTGCCTGTTGGCTGTCCATATGTCTTCTTTGGAGAAAAACCTATTTAGGTCTTCTGCCCATTTTTTGTTTGGGTTGTTAGTTTTTTTTTGTTATTGAGTTGTGTGAGCTGTTTGTATATTTTGGAAATTAAGCTCTTGTTGGTCACATTGTTTGCAAATATTTTCTCCCAGTCCGTAGGTTGTCTTTATGGTTTCCTTTGCTGTGCAGAAGCTTATAAGTTTGATTAGGTCCCATTTGTTTATTTTTGCTTTTATTTCTATTGCCTTGGGAGACTGATCTAAGAAAATATTGGTACAATTTATGTCAGAATGTTTTGCCGATGTTCTCTTCTAGGAGTTTTATGGTGTTATGTCTTACATTTAAGTCTGTAAGCCATTTTGAGTTTATTTTTGTGTATGGTGTGAGGGAGTGTTACAACTTTATTGAATTGCCTGTACTACTCCCTTACTCTTGCTCTCTTTACTTCCATTTTTTATGAGAGCTTTGAGTTTGGCTTTTATATTGTAGTTTTTAGAAAGTTGAGGGAAGCTCTTTTCCATTGGAATTGAACTCATGAATAGTCCTTTAAAAAAATTAATGAAACTTTTTTTTTTTCCTTGCGTTATGCGGGCCTCTCACTGTTGTGGCCTCTCCCATTTGCGGAGCACAGGCTCCGGACGCGCAGGCTCAGTGGCCATGGCTCACGGGCCCAGCCGCTCCGCGGCATGTGGGATCTTCCCGAAACGGGGCACGAACCCGCGTCACCTGCATCGGCAGGCGGACTCTCAAGCACTGCGCCACCAGGGAAGCCCAAAATTAATGAAACTTTTGAAAACATTTGTTATGAATGGGTGGTAATGGGAACTAAAGTTCTAGATTTTAATATTTTCCTCTCCAAGTGATTTACTGAATCCTCCCCACTCCCTTTATTTTACAACAAGCTACCAGGTTTATTTTCTGAAAGCACATTTCCAGACATGTAATTGCAACTTTAAAACTTCTGAGTACTTCCCTTGCCTGCTAAATGTAGTTCAGATTTCTTATTCCTGTGTGCTGTTCAAAGCACGCTGCTTACTGTCCCCAGAGTATTTTCTCGGTTTTAGATATACCTGGCGTATTAAGTGGTGTTTGGTTGACCTGTTCGTTACTGGCTTGATGTGTTGAGAGTATAGTGACTAGATTCATTAGTTCAGATATATTTGTAACAGAATGGTTTAGTACCATTTAGAAAGGAAGCCCCCAGTAGTTTTAAGAGACCTGTTTAGAGATATTCCATGCTTACTCTAAATTCTTCACACAGAGTGACTGATTGCTTCAGATTTTTTATTTTTTAGAATTATGTTACTGGCCAAGGTGCGGGGGCAGGTGGGGAGAAACAGTGATAAATTCCATTTCCTTCCTGCATCAGTGCCGGAGAGGGTAGTTTTGTTTTCTGCTTAATTGAAATAAAACATTAAGCATTATGGTTTTGTGTCTTGGGCTAAATAAAATAAGTTTGAACATATTAAATAAGAAGGACTATCTTTGACTCTTAAGGGACGGTAATTTAGAAGTTTCTTGATTGTAGTATATAATATCCTGGTTTTAAAAGAAAATCCAATTCTACATTATATGAGACATTGTCAGTTGTATCCAAGGTATTTTTTTTTAACCATAGTCATGTATACTTACGTTCTTTTTTGTTCATGTTGATATTCCAGCTGAATTAAGTCATTGCTGGGATTTTACATTGTTATAGCAGTGTTTTCTCAAACACATGGTTTAAGAAACACATAGGGTAAACCAGTCATCTCTTACTTGATGGTAAGTAACTTAAAATTTTTTATATTAAAACATACATGGATATATTATAGTATAATGCAGAAATTTCATGAGTTTGTAAAAAAATAGGACTTGAGGATGAGTTATTTTGATTACTTTCTGAAAATACATTTTGGTGGGGCAGGAGAATGGATTTCTTATTAGCGTTAAGTAATTTCTGTGGGAAAGTTTGAGAAATATACTGGTAGTGAACAAAGAACATGGCTTTTGAGGCAGAAGAATCTGAGTTCATATTACTGGCTGTATAGCTTAGCAGTAAATTATTTATCTCTTCTGATTCTGCCCACTTTTCAGAGAACATATCTAAGCTGATCCCAGCATATATATTTTTTTAAGTGTATATGTTTACTCTATTTGAACCCTGATAATGTTGGCACTTTTCTTTTTTTTTTTAAAGGAATTCCTTTATTTTTATTTATTTATTTATTTATTTTTGGCTGTGTTGTGTCTTCGTTTCTGTGCGTGGGCTTTCTCCAGCTGCGGCAAGTGGGGGCCACTCTTCATCGCGGTGCGCGGGCCTCTCACTATCACGGCCTCTCTTGTTGCGGGGCACAGGCTCCAGACGCGCAGGCTCAGTAGTTGTGGCTCACGGGCCTAGTTGCTCCGCGGCATGTGGGATCTTCCCAGACCAGGGCTCGAACCCGTGTCCCCTGCATTGGCAGGCAGACTCTCAACCACTGCGCCACCAGGGAAGCCCTGGCACTTTTCTTATGGTTAAATACTTCAGATAAATAATTTGCTTATACCTTTTCTGATAAAGGAGTTGAGGCAGCAACCTTGTTTTCCAGTTGTTAGCTTGTTAGCTGTTAGAAGGAAAACTGCCCTTGATATTCAGTGTTTAGTACTTGTTTTTGATTACATTGGCTGTTTAGTAAATGAGTTGATTTGGATTAAATTTTATGCCATTTAGTCCATATTGTTTGCAGTATAATTCTGAATTAAAGTTTACCTTTACCAACCTTTAAAAAAAAATCTTATTCAGGGATGACTTAAACTGTTTAGTTTTGTGAGGG
>NW_006777033.1:178088-191508 GCF_000442215.2 Lipotes vexillifer | reverse complement strand
AAGAGAAGCTCAATGAGTAAAAATTTGTTTATATATAGAGTAAGGCTTATTTTTTTGTAGTGGTGCATTTTATATGAAAATTAGGTCAGCTCATTATAAGTTTTGGAGTACTTCAGTTACATTTTGTGTATTATACCTAAAAACTTGAGAATTGAAAGCATGCTGTTTCCAGTAATGTGTTTTTCTCCTTAAATAAAATTCTTTTTTGTAGGGGTGAAAGTAGCAATTTTCATATGTAGCAATTTAACAAGTAATAACAATTCTCATAACATTCCTCTTCTGTTTTTTTTTTTATGATTTTTTTTTTTTTCATGTAAGTAAAGCATAGAAAGGTTCTGAACAACTTAATGAGGTAAGCTGAGGGGGATGGGGGTCTAACAAAATTCCAAGTTAAAGCAAGCATTAATAATATGAAACTTCTTAAAGGATGGAAATTTCTAATAGTCTAGATTTCTTGTGAAATTTGTTAATGCTGTTTTATATTTGAGTGTGTAATCTGTAATTTTGAGTTTGATAACAGAATATATTGGACACTGTGTCATGACCAAAACTGCAAAAATTAGTAAAGTAACAGATTATTTTGCTTCCTTTAGAGGTCATTTTCCATAGGCAAGGATTTTTTTTCTTCTTAGTAAATATTTATTACAGTATTTACCATCTTTTCCTGATTATCATTACTTTAAGTGCTTGTTTAAGAACAGAATTCTAGGCCTTGCTTAAGACCTGTTGAATCAGACTCCATAGGGGAGGGGCCTCTTACTTTTTATTAGGGAAGTCTGGAAATTACCTAGTGCTTACTAAATATTAATAAAACTTTATTAATGGTATTGCAGTAGTGAAGCAAACAAAACTGAATGGAATAAAATGTCTAAGTATACTTTTCAAAAGTTAAAAACATGACTCATAAAATTATAGAATAAACATGTTACAGCGTCATCATTTTTAAAAAATGATTTTTCTTGACTTGTATAACCTGATTCTTGAAGATTATGGGCCAGTTGTTTTAGTACATGTAATGTCTCTCAGGTTAGCTTTTCTTCTGTTTAGACAGGCTGTGCTTCTTTATCTTTGGTTAGGATATTATAAAAGTGAAGTGGTGCTCTGTTTTGCTCATTGGCACTGCAATTTCAGTTTGTTCTGTTACTGATGATTCACTTTGATCTGTTGATTAAGGATTTCCCAGGCTATTTGCCAGGCCATTTCACTGCAAAACTGTAGTAACTTTTCTTTTTTGAGGTTCTTAGAAATTGTATAAATAACCTCTTCCTCCTAAAATTTTTCAGTGTATGTATTCATCTCTCTGGATTCATATGTTTTATTCAAGGGGTTGTAATACAGCACTTTTATTTATTTTTATTGAGGCAAAAGTCACATTACATGAAATTGACCATTTTAAAACTATAATTCACTGACATTTAGTACATTCACAATGATGTGAAACCACCAGCTTCACCAAGTTGCAGAACATTTTCATCACCCCAAAAGAAAAATCTGTATCCATTTAGCAACCAGTACCCATTCATTCCTCCCTCCCAACAGTCCCTGGTTGTCTCTGCTTCTTGTCTCTATGGATTTGTCTATCCTGGATATTTCATAAAAACTGGGATTTTGCAACATGTGATCTGGCTTCTGGATGTGTCTGGCTTCTTTTTCTTAGCATGTTTTCATGGTTAATCCTAACAGAATGTGTCTTTTTCCTTTGAATACATACACAAGTTGTGTTGAGTATGATGTTAGCTCTGGTTTTTTCATAGATGTTCTTTATCAGGTTGAGTGTTTTTATCATGAAAGGTTGTTAGATTGTGTCCAGTGCCTGTCTGCAGCAGTTGAGATGATCATATGGTATTTTTCCTTCATTTTGTTAATGTGGCATATTATTATTATTTAAAAATTTAAAAAAATTGAAGTACAGTTGATACACAGTGTCATGTTAGTTTCAGGTGTACAGCATGGTGATTCAGTATACATACATATAAATATTCCTTTTCAGATTCTTTCCCTTATAGGTTATTACAAAATATTGAGTATAGTTCCCTGTGCTATATATAGTAGGTCTTTGTTCATTACAGTGTGTCCTATTATTGATTGAGGATCCCTTTTTTATTTTTTATTTATTTTTATTTTTTTTTGCGGTACGCGGGCCTCTCACTGTTGTGGCCTCTCCCGTTGCGGAGCACAGGCTCTGGACGCGCAGGCTCAGCGGCCGTGGCTCAGGGGCTCAGCCACTCTGTGGCATGTGGGATCTTCCCGGACCAGGGCACGAACCCGTGTCCCCTGTATCGGCAGGCGGACTCTAAGCCGCTGCGCCACCAGGGAAGCCCGAGGATCCCTTTTATGCCACCAGTTGGCTTTGGCCTTTGGCTCCCTGCTTTGCAGATTCTCTGCTTTTGACAGTTTGGTTATGTGTCTTGGTGTGAATCTTTTTGTGTTTATCTTTCTTGGAGTTTGGTTAGCTTCTTGGATATGTATATTCTGTGTCTTTAGTTAATTTGATAAGTGTTTAGGCATTATTTCTTCAGAGACTCTTTCTACCCCCCTCCTTTTCTCTGCTTCTGAAACTTTCATAATCTGTATGTTGGTATGCTTGATGGTGTCCCACAAGTCTTTTCGGCTTTGTTCAGTTTTCTTTTTTTTTCTTCCAGCTCCTTAGACTGATAATTTTAATTGACCTCTTCAAGTTCTCTGATTCTTCTTTCTGCCGGCTCAGATCTGCTGTTGAAACTGTCTAGTGAAATTTTCATTTCAGTTATTGTACTTTTTGGCTCCAGAATTTGTTTGGTTTGCTGTAATTCCTGTCTCTTTATTGATATTCTATTTGTTGAGACATTGTTCTCCTGGTTTCCTTTAGCTCTTTGTATTTAAGACAATTGATGTCTGTTCATCATCAGGGACAGTGTCTGCTAATATCACAACCTCCCCTCCACGTTCCCCCCCCCCCAAAAAGTGGGCCATACTTTATTGTTTCTTTGCACGCTTTGTAATTTTTGTTAGAAAATCGAACATTTTGAATATTGTAATTTGGAGACTTTAGGAATCAAATGTTTTTTCTCCCCATCCTTGGGGGTTGCTTGCTGTGGGTTGTGGTTTTGTGTTCATTTAGTGACTTTTCTAAACTATTTCTGAAAGTCTGTATTCTTTGTGTTGGTTAGTTTCTGAAGTCTCTGTCCCTTAGATTACGATCACCTAGTGTTTTGTTGTTGTTTGAGATAAATAACATTTTAATGAAATTTAAATTAATGCAAAAAAATCCATGATGAACAAAATATAAAAGTTATCAGGGTCAGTGTAGTCTCTTGTCTAAAGGTTGCAAATCCTTCACACATGGGCCAAGCCAGAAACCATCTTGGCGCTCGCAACACATCTGAGACAGGTTGCAGCATTTAGTAAGGCTTTACTAAAGGTTCAGTGGTTACAAAAAGTAGTTTCAGTGCAATACAATAGCAGTTTTATTTCAGCTGTCCATGGATACTGCTGTTCTCCGAGCTCTTCACACAAGAGCCATCTTTACCTTGTCAGGTAGTGTTTTGTGGCAGATGCATGCCTGGAGCCAAAAGGGAATAAAAATAAAGGGAAAGGAAAAAAGAACTCTCCCACTTTTTTCTTATTGGATCTGTGTTAGGGCATTTCTTTACACACTGTTTATAACTGTTTTAGCCTTCATGTCCTGGTTTTGCTGAACCTAATGATCAGCCAGGGGTGAAAGCTTAGGACCTTCTCAGGTGTTTTTTTTTCCTGAGCATGCATCTTGCTCTGAGCGTTGGTGTGTTTTTCTCATTTCCCTTATAGGGCATGAGGGAGTTTGTTGCAATGCCATAACTCTCCCCCACCCTCCACCCAGTTCCCTCTCAGCCTTTTCTCCCAGGCTTTGGGTGTGCTATTGTTCACTGAATTGTAAACCTCTGTCCTTGGCAGGGGGCTCTGCATTTGCCTTACAATGTTTTGGAGGATTGCTCTCTGCTCGACACATTTTCCTTCCCTGTTAGGCAAAACAAAGGCAAGTGCCTCTTGGTCCTCATGTAGCCCCCAGACAGGTTTACACAGACATAATTCCGTGAGAATAAGGTCTACTCTGCTCACTCTGGAACCAGAGACCAGAGCCCTACACTGGGTCTTCAGAACCTCCATTGTGCCCCGGAGAAGATGTGGGTCAAGGGCAAGTGAAAATGCCATAAAGCTTTACTATCATTTTAAAGTTTCCATTTTCTTGATTCAGTGCTGCCCTAATTGTTGTAAACCTTTGACTTTTTCAGAGTTCTGATAAAGTTGGTTCTGACAGATTTTGCTTGATTTTTTGGTGTTTGTATGGAGGGGTAGGCTCTTGGAGTTCTGTATTTCACCATTTGTGTTGATGTCCTTCCCATATATTTTCTCATTTTTAATGATCAAATTGTCCCTGATTTGACCAGTGGGAGCTCACTCAAGCTGGTTTCTGTGTCCTTTTGATATTTCCCAGTCATTATTTGGACACTTCCTTGGTTTTTGCCACAACAAAATATTCCAGACTTACTTTGTCATCTTTTCCTAGCCCTGGAATCAGCTGTTCATTTCTCAAAAAAGCCGTGGTTTCTTTTATTGGAAAATGGTTTTTAGAAGACAAGACCTGGATGTTAAGTATGCTTGTTGCTATTGGAGTGTCACTATGCTCAGGCCTGGCCCATTCAGTGGGCAGAGCTGGGGGAGAGGAGGGACACACACACACACACACACACACACACACACCCAGAAATATTTATCTTTATGATATATATGAATATTAGTATTTTATTAATATGTGACTTGTGTTAATCATACAACAAACACATCATTCACTCTAGTTTTCATCCTTTCCATTATTAGTTACCATCTTTAACAGTATGAAACTTACTAGCTTTCATCATTCTAAATATATTTATTTGATCGTTTTCCTTGTGTATAACCAATTTTTTATTGTAGCCCCAGCTGCCACTTCCATGTGGATACCCTTCTCTCCCTGCTTAGTCTTATAACTCCTTATTCTAGCTGCTTCCTTTCTACTGCATGGATGCCTTCCTCACTCTTTTTGGGCTCACTGCCCCATCCCTGGTTGTCCCTTCTTCATGGATGTCCTTTGTTGCTCTGCTTTGATGCTGACATCCTGTGCTGGGTCAGTTCCATGTGTTGATACCCTCTCATCCATACTCTGGCTCTAACACTTAGTTTTAGACCCTTGGCTCCTTTGCTCTGCCCTGTATAATGGCTTTAGGCCTGAATTGGGAAGAAGACTACTTTTTAAAGGAAATCTGTTAATGTATTAAACTAAGCTTACTAAAGGAGTATTCCACAGGTTTACCAATAAGAGAACTAAAGATGACTATGAATAGTGGTCTTCTGGTTCTTGCCTTCCTAATGAACTGTTAGCTGTTTAATGATGGAAAAACTTAACCTTATTCAAGGATTGTTATAAAACCATCATGGTGGTGAAGGGTACTAGTTTTTTTTCTTTTTTTTTTTTTAAATAACTTTGACAGGTTTCAGGATGAATTTTATAAGGGAAGTAAGTAGTAGTTACCTTAATTTTAATGAAGAGAGGAAACTGAGACTCAGCCTAGTAACTGGTTGAGCTGATTTGAATCCAGGCCTGTTGGACTCTGAAGCCCATGTTCTGTTTTTCTTTTTTTAAAAAATATTTATTTATTTTTGGCTGCGTCAGGTCTTAGTTGTGGCATGTGGGATCTTTTGTTGTGGCATGTGGGCTCTCTAGTTCTGGTACAGGCTCAGTAGTTGCGGTGAGCGGGCTTAGTTGCCCCGCAGCATGTGGGATCTTAGTTCCACGACCAGGGATCAAACCCGAGTCCCCTGCATTGGAAGGCAGATTCTTAACCACTGGACCACCAGGGAAGTCCCCCCATGTTCTTTTTTTTAACAGTAATCTGTATTCTGCCTCTAGTTAGAATGCTTTAGCCATTGGTTGATTTGGGGTGTTTTTGATAGGCTTCTTGACTTTTAAAGCTTATTTATCTGAAATATAAACCGTTATAAAGATGTAAGTTTGATGCTCATTCTTTGACACAAATTTTGTGGATTCAGAAGTAAAACATTACCAGAAATAGGAAAGTCCCATCTATTTGTGTATTTCTTGCCAAAGTATATTAGTTTTCAATTCAAAGAACTATATTTGGGGCTTCTAAGTAGTTAGTGGTCTTTTTTTTTTTTTTTTTTTTTAAAGTCAGGCATGTACATTTAGAACGTATGGAGTTTCAATTTGGGTTATTTCAGAACCAGTGTTCCCCTGGTGGATTTTTATTGTCAGTGGTGAACAAGTTGTAAATTGGGTGAGATGAGAAATTAGGATTTTCATACTGGCAGCATTTTTCCCTCCCTCCCTCCCTCCCTCCCTCCCTCCCTCTCTCTCTCTCCCCCCCCCTCTCTCCCCTTCTTTCTTTCTACATTCTGAGGTATGTTAGGTGTCAGCATGATGAAATTTTGGGCAGGGGGGCTGGGGAATGGACACAGTTCAGCCTATAACATACAGGGAAAGGAAGATGGAATGAAATCAGATGGCATAAAGCACAGTTAAAAGAAAATGGAGGGGGAAAGAGGCGGGGATGGTGGTGGTGGGATGAATTGGGAGATTGGGATTGACATATATACACTAATATGTGTAAAATAGATAACTGATAAGAACCTGCTGTATAAAAAATAAAATTCAGAAATTCAAAGGAAAAAAAAGAAAATGGATAAGGTGGAGCTTTTAAACTTTAATTTGCTTTTATATGTGTAGGGGGTAAAATTTCTTTTCTACCTTCCTAGGTTCTCTGGCTGGGGCCCTGTAAATTAGATTGAGGAAAGACAAATTAACAAGAGAAAACAAACAAGTTTATTAGCGTGTCCTCACACCTGGCAGTACTTAGAGATGAGTAACTCAAAGAGATGAGTAGAATTTGGGATCTCTATACCTAACTTAACAGGGAAAAAGGATACTTAATAGAAAAAGCAAATGACTTTTGAGAAGAGATAGATAACTGGGTCCTTAGGGGTTTGTGGCAATGTCTGGGTGTGGTGGTGCTAGATTTTGTTTGTTTGTTTGTTTCCCAAAAGGAGAAGATTAGAGTTGCTCCAGGGGACAGGATTAATAAATTCTTTTGGGAGGCTCTGCTTTGAGGTAGGTAAGGGATTTCAGGAGCTCACATGCCTTCAGCTCAAAATTTTTCTTATGTCAAAGTGGCATATTTTGGGGATAGCATATCCTGATCCTTTCACACACTTGTATAAATGTCCTAGTATTAGCTAGTATTGCTCTTTACCTTTTTTCAGAACAGGTAAACCTATGCCATTTAGCTATCCATGCTTTATTCTGTAAGAACTCGATTTAAATTAGAATTCATAAAGACATTGCAGAAATAGAGACAGTAGTAGTAGTTTGCCTCCTAGGGATAAGTTTTAGAATATAACTTCTTATTTAGCCATCATTTGGGATGATACCCTGTATAAAATGAAAAAGCTTTAAATTATTGTTTATTTTATTTAGGTCCTTTGGAGTTTTTGTGAATTTTTATTTGGAACAAGCTATAAAAATAATTTTTCATTCTCATTGAGTTATTGGACCTATAATTTTAAGAGTTTCTAACAAAAAGTTTCTAAAAAGTTGTTGGAAAAGTAACATCCTATCACAGACACCTCAAAACAGTATTTAGCTTCATGTCAAAAGATAATAAAAATTTTTATATATCCTAAAACACTTGAGTTTTCATTTTTATTTCAGAAGACTTTAAAATATAATGTATGGTGGTGGTAGAATTAGAGCTCAAAATGTCCAAATTTTTGTGTAGTTCATTTTGATTTAGGTACAGTCTTAAAATATTGCATTTGTTTCATAAGTGTTTTATTGGTATTGGTAAATTGTATCATTTTTTTCCTTTTGTGTAGTTCATTTTGATTTAGGTACAGTCTTAAAATATTGCATTTGTTTCATAAGTGTTTTATTGGTATTGGTAAATTGTATCAGGTTTTTTTTCCTGTTCCCCCCCACCCCCCCCTTAACCTTTCTTGTAAGAACCAGTACAGTTTGGGGTAGAAGTAGAATGTTTCTGTAGTATCTTGACAATTTTTAAAGTATTTTAGGAAATTGGTATGACAAATTCTGCCATGGCACTTACTTATATTTGAAAGAATTTTGAAAAAGGAAGACTTAACAGTGGTATTGATCATTTTGCTTTTTAAAGTTCCACTTTTGAGATTATTATGTAGTTGTAAATATGAAACATTAGTAAACTTAGACATTAATGTTCAGAAATTTTGATTTCTTCATTGACTAATATGTAAGCTCTATATGGAAATGAGTACAGTTGCCCAGTTGGCTTCTCCCTCATTTTAAAAAACTGAGTTTACTGTGTTTAGATTGGGCTGGCAACGTGAAATTTTTATTGATGCAGTTAAGAGAGGCTTCCTTCCAAAAAGTTAAGTTTAGAATGCAAGAGCAGTGGATACCCATTGTGATGATTGTAATTTAAAAAAACCTTTTAATTATGGAAAATTTCAAACATATGTGTAAGTAGAGAGACTATACACCTACTTCTACTAACATTTATAAACATGTGGACAACCTTGTTTCAGTGACACCCGTATTCAGCGTTCCCTTTTTCTTAAAGAAGCAAATTCCACATGTATTGATTTAATTGCGAAGACTTCTGTATATGTCCTTTTATTACAGATGACCCTTGAGCAGGGTGGGGGTTGGGGTGCTGTCCATCCATGCAGTTGAAAAGTCTGACTTGAAAAGTCAGAAAATCTTTACAGTTGGCCCTTCACACCCGATGCTCCACATCCTTGGATCCAACCAACCTCAGGTCGTGAAGTGCTGCAGTATGTATTTAGTGAAAAAACAAACAAACGAAAAAAACCCCAAAAAATCCATGTATAAGTGGACCCTCACAGTTCTAAACCTTGTTCTTTAAGGGTCCACTGTACCAGCATTGCACTAACAGTCATCACATCTAAAGTGATTGGTAATTTCTTAAAGTCATTTAATATTCAGCTCATGTTCAAATTTTTGACTCATAATTTTCACTTTTTAAACTTGGTTGAGTAAGGATTTATATAAGGGCCACATGTTGTATTTGATTGCTCTGCCTATGAAAGCTATTTATTTGTTGAAGAAACCAGATCATTTGACTCATCGTGTGATCTGCATTTGGTGGATTACTTCCTTCATTTGTCCTTTAATTTGTTTCTGTATGTTGAATTTCCTGCAAATTGTTAGTTAAATCAGATTTCAGATTCTGTAAGGGTTGGCGGCAAGAATAACTTGTGCTGTGTACATAGATAGTGCTGCATACATCCTGTTGTACAGTCACATCAGGAGACACTTGATAACTCATCTATTTGTGATAAGACTATTGTAATTTAAAAAAAAGCACCATTGAGATAGTTTATAATAAAATTATCCAGTTTTAAATGCACAATTTGATGAGTTTTAACAAGTGTATAGTTTGTATAATCATCACCACAATTAGGATAAATACTCAATTACCCTGGAAAACTTCTTCCTTCCCTTTGTAGTCATTTCCGTCCGCCCCAGGCCCCTCACCTGCACTCTGCTGATCTAGTTTCTGTCACTATATTTTTGCCTTTTCTAAAATTTCATTATAATTGAAATCTTGTAGTAGTCAGATCATTGTAATTTAAAGGACGTATAAGAAGGTAATTTTGGCCAGGAGCTGTATAGATCTAATACCTTCTATTTTTATACGACAGGGACTTGCCATGAGGTGTTGAAGCCTTGTTTCGCTGAGTTGGAGAGACTGGACCTAAATGGCGCAGCATGACTTTGCTCCAGCCTGGCTTAATTTTCCTACCCCACCATCATCAACAAAGGTATTTTTTCTTGCATCTCTCTTTTCTTTTTGTCTTTCTGTCTGCCTCTGTTTAGTTCATGTTCTACACAGATGTAGTTAAACTAAAGCTTAATGTTTTTGTCGTAAAATACTTTTTATATTATTTTCTAAGTTATTTTAATCTGTTGGTTTTTATTATTTAAAAAGTCAGTTTTCAATATACCATCAACATACTAAACCATTTACTTTAAAAGTTGTCTTTTGAAAGATCTGCATTTTAAAATTCAAACCAGGTAAGTACATTGCACATTACTTTTGCGTCTTACCTTTTCCTATACTATTCTTCTGATAATTTGCTTTACTTACTTTCCTATAGATAATGTTTTTTTAAAAAATCAGTTTTTGAAGTCTTTCCTTATAACCGGAAGACTTCTTTTTCAAATAAATGAGACTGTGAATGGCATATTACTCAAATTTTAGGAGTTCTGAGAACTTTGCAGTGTTGTTACGTATAAGGTGACTTACTAATTTAAAAATGTTCATTTTACATAACCAAAACAGAACATAGTTTGTGTAAGACTTGCTTGACATTGAAATTGTCATCCACTTACAAGGCATGCCAAGAGGGACCTTGAAATTGATTAGAATCAATCTGTCTGGCTCAAAAGCTGTCTTCCACTTTGTTTTTTCCATAGTGCAAAGGAATCAAGAGGGGGTCTTGATCATCTGCTTTCCTGTTAATCAAGCTCTGTCATGCTAAGGCATTCATCTAGGACCTTTTGGGGGTACAGGCCGTTCTTATAGAAGAGTTTACTAAAACAGCTCTTATAGGAACAGTTTTACAATTTGGAAGGTTGTTCCCCAGTAAGGACTTGTCAGATCATAATATATTGAAAAAGCTGCATTGGAGAGAGAAAATTCTCCCAGACAGGGGAATTTTAAAGTTTGAAGATGGCTTTTAATGATCATGTGAACTGACTTTATTTTATACAGATGGTTCTCTGGAAGGTTAATTGGCCTGTTTTCATGTAATTAGTGTGAGCCTAGACTAGAATCTAGGATGCATTTTCTATTCTGTAATATTTCCATAGGACTCATTTTGGAATTTCGTAAAGTGAACATTTCATTTCATAGACATAAAATGGATCATAGTTGTTAGGAAATGTAGACTATTACTGAGAAGTAACTGAGATCACTTCTTAGTTATAGACTCTGCCTCCTTTCCTCTTCTGTTCAGGTCTCTGGAATTTGCTTCGCTGTTGCTGCTGTTGTTTGTGTCCAACCCCCACCCCCCCACCCCCCAGGCTGCTCTCAGTTATGCTTTTCCTGGGTTCATTTTTTTCCAGGCCTACTTCAGAGCCTGGATACATATGAGTTTCTTGCTCCTCCCTTTGTTTCCTTTTTCTCTTTAGTTCATTTTCTCTGAAATGAGTATAAGACTTGTTTTCATTTTTTTTAATGTCTATTTATGTACTTTGCCTGTTTTATTTGTTTGTTTATTCATTTATTTATTTATGGCTGCGTTGGGTCTTAGTTGCTGCACGCGGGCTTTCTCTAGTTGGTGGCGAGCAGGAGCTACTCTTCATTGTGGTGCGTGGGCTTCTCATTGTGGTGGCTTCTCTTGTTTCAGAGCAGGGGCTCCAGGCACGTGGGCTCAGTGGTTGTGGCACGTGGGCTTAGTAGTTGTGGCTCAGGGGCTCTAGAGTGCATGCTCAGTAGTTGTGATGCATGGGCTTAGTTGCTCCGCGGCATGTGGGATCTTCCCAGACCAGGGCTTGAACCCGTGTCCCCTGCGTTGGCAGGCAGATTCTTAACCACTGTGCCACCAGAGAAGCCCTAGAACCAGACTCTTGAATCCTTATTGCTTTCTAGAACCAGACTCTTGATCTGGCTATATAGATCATGAATGAAGATGATGATTTTGAGACTTGGGATTGCCTGTTCTAAATGATCAGTTATTCTAATTTATTTTAAATTGCCGACAGAAAGTAGTATCAGTTTGAACTCTTAACTAGCAGTATTTGAAACTATCTCCTTAGACCTTACCCAGAGTGGTTTTGACGAACACAAACAAGTATACACTTTTAGTAGTGACTTCTTAATACTGTTTTTATCGCTCAAAATCACTATTCATGGATTCTCAGTTATAATTAACCTCTTGTTTTCTGCCAGAGCCCTTTTAGTCTTATCTTGAATAAATAGGATAGACTTAAATTACTGTTGGGTTCTCTATTTCAACTTAGCGGGTTTTTTTTCTGAATTTTATTTTATTTTTTTTATACAGCACGTTCTTATTACTTATCTATTTTATACATATTAGTGTATATATGTCAATCCCAATCTCCCAATTCATCCCACCACCACCCCGCCTCAATTCAGTGTTAAGTCTTTTCTTTATTTGAAGGGATGATAGGAGCACTTGAGTTAAGGGTAGCAGTGTTTTCAGCACTGCACCTGAGCAGTTTTCTGAGGTATGCAGAAGTTTAGCTCCATCATGTGGTGAGATTTTAAACTGCATGTGGTTGTTTATGTCTATGAAGTGGGGCATTGGCTTTTGAACTGTTGATTGGGACCCAGTAAGAAATTTTATGTAATGTTTTTAAATGCACATTGATATAACTAAAACAAAAGTCATTTACCTGTGTTCTTCTTTCTCTTTTGGTCGTCTTTTTTATTCCAATAAAAATGCAAATTGCTACTAATTTCATGTCCTTTGTAATGGGCCCTGACCTGCAGTTTGAAAAGTAACATTGTAATTACTTTCCTTCAATAATGTAAGCAGTGTCGCTTTGCCTTGAAAATGTGTGCTTTAGGCTAAGAGAGGGTGAGAAAATGTAGTCAGACTTGTAGTTGAGTTCATTGAAACTTCTTGTTTACTACGTAGTTTCTGTTAACTTTTGATTTAGGTATTTTGAGAATCAGAAAATTGTGCTATATTTTGAAAAAGAATTCAGAAAAAGATTTAAAATGTAATAACTAGTGTTTCTTGAGTCATTACTGCATACCAATCACTGTGTAAAACACTTTATAAGAAGGCTAACAAAAATCATAAGAGGTAAAGTACTGTTTTCTTCCCCCGACTTACATATGAGGAAACTGAGGTTGAGTGAGATAAGTAACCTGACCCAAAATGCTAGAATTAGGATAGGAGCCCATGTGTGCCTGACTTTAAAGATTAATCAGCTTAATAACTTTCTTTTCTTGATTATTAAGTAGACCAATTTTTAGAAGTGAAATACCAGGATGTTTTTATGCATACACCAGAATATATTTTTATCCTGGTTTGGATAAACAAATGAAATTGCTTTTTTTTTTTCCTTCAAGGATAGCATCTGCAGTATATTTCTATACTTAGTACATGGGTATCTAACTCTTCAGTGGCTATGTACAGTTGACCCTTGAACAATATGGGTTTGACTTATTTGTGTTATGTATGTGGATTTTTTTCCCAGTAAATAGGTACTGTAGTACTGTGTGATCTGTGGATACAGAGGGCCGACTGTAAAGTTATACATGGATTTTTGACTGCACAGAGGGTCGGTCCCCCAACCCCCTGTATTGTTCAACTGTCAACTGTAATCTTCTGTTGGGTGAATTTACAGAGATTAATTGGTTACTTATTAATGGAT
>NW_006777033.1:87279-178078 GCF_000442215.2 Lipotes vexillifer | reverse complement strand
AGGAATGCCTGGGCATCTCTTGATTATATATTTGTAGGGGAAATTCCTAGCAGCAGAATCAGCAAATTGGAAGATTTATACATTTTGGTAGATAGTGCCTAATTGCTGTCCAAAAAGGTTGTACCAACTTATAATCCTATAAAAATTTTATAAGGGGGGGACCAGTTTTTTCAGTTTTGGTAACACTGGATGTTTTTCCATTTTTTTCATCCTTGTGAAATTGGATGAAAAATGGCACTTCATTGTTTTGATTTGCATTATTATGGTTGAGCATATTTTTATGTTAGGAACTGTTTCTAAGAACTTGCTTATTCATGTAATTTATTTCTTAGTGATTTATTTGTAATAGCTCTTTTCATATTGAGGGGTTTGTTTGCTATATATTCTGCAGATATTTCCCTCCAGTGTGTTTGTCTTGATAATTCTAAAAGAACCATGTGGATGGTTCTAATAAAATATTTAAACATACAAAGAAGCATAAAGAATAATTAAACGAACACTTAACCATCCAAGAGTCACATCTTAACATTTTGTCATGTTAGTTCTGTATCTCTTCTAGAAATAAACAATTGAAGTCTGCTCTATGCTTCATCACAGTCTTTTTTCTGTCTTCATTTTTTCCCCAGAGGTATTCTCGATGCATGTTCTTGTATTATTACTAAGTATGTGAATATCAATAAATAGTATTATTCTGTGTTTAAAAACATTTATATAAATGATTATCATTTATGTCTGCACCTTGTTTTTATATTCATTATATCTTTGAGATTTTTTTCCCCTGTTGACATCTGCAGATATGCTGTAATTACCTTAAAACTCTGTACAGTATTCTGTTTTGTGCCTCTGTATCACATTTCATTTGTCTCATTAATTTGAGATTGTTTATATTTTTAGGCTACTTTAGAGAGAACTGTATTGACTACTCATGAACTGTCTCCTTGTATACATGGATGAGAATTCTTTGTTTGTTTGTTTGTTTGTTGCATTGGCTCTTCATTGCTGTGCACGGGCTTTCCCTAGTTGTCGAGCGGGGGCTACTCCATTGCAGTGCACAGGCTTCTCCGGTGGCTTCTCTTGTTGCGGAGCATGGGCTCTAGGCGCGCGGGCTTCAGTAGTTGTGACTTGCAGGCTCAGTAGTTGCGGTACACGGGCTTAGTTGCTCTACAGCATGTGGGATCTTCCTGGACCAGGGCTTGAACCCGTGCCCCCTGCATTGCCAGGTGGATTCTTAACCACTGTGCCACCAGGGAAGTCCTGGATAAGAATTCTTTTGGCCTCTGCTTCTCAAACATTAATGCCTATGAAAATAACCTGGGAATTTTGTTAAAATGCAGATTCTAGGGGCTTCCCTGGTGGCGCAGTGGTTGAGAATCTGCCTGCCAATGCAGGGGACACGGGTTCGAGCCCTGGTCTGGGAAGATCCCACATGCCGCGGAGCAACTGGGCCCGTGAGCCACAACTACTGAGCCTGCGCGTCTGGAACCTGTGCTCTGCAACAAAAGAGGCCGCGACAGTGAGAGTCCCGCGCACCGCGATGAAGAGTGGCCCCCACTTGCCACAACTAGAGAAAGCCCTCGCACAGAAACGAAGACCCAACACAGCCAAAAATAAATAAATAAATTTATTAAAAAAAAATGCAGATTCTAATTTCAGTAGGTCTCTAATGGGGTCCTAGTCCTAACAGTCTTCAAAATGCTGTTGATTCTGCTTGTCTGTGGACCACACTTTGAATAGCAAGGCTCTAACCTATAGTTAAAAGAAAAATTGCCGGAATTTAGTTCTATATTGCTAAATTCCTCTTCCATGTGGTATGCAGATATATACCCCTGTATGCTGTGCATAACTATTGTCTTTACTTTGTACTCTTGCCAAAACTTTGTTAGGTTATCAGTTAACATTGTTGCCAATCTTTGTTGTGAAATGTATTTTCACTGTTTCTTGGACATTGGCTTATATTTCTTAGAATTGCTTGTTCACATCCTTTGTTTTCTTTTGGGTTGCCTTTTGCAGGGGGATTGGTTTTGGAAGTGTGTGTGTGTGTGACCTTTAATGTTTTAAGTAAAGTCACATAGTTCTTTTTTTTGTCTCCCACGTATTTCACTAGATATATGTTCAAGTACTTTATAGTACTTGTTGCTATCTTAAATGCTGTTTTAAAAAGCTTTCACATTAAGTCTTTGTTGCAGATATATTGTCTGTGTTAGTATTGTTTCTAGCAAACTTCAGTAGTTTTTACTCTAATGTCTTTTGGATTTTTTAATGTGGAAAAACGTTCATTAACAAATAATATCAGTTTTCTCTCTGCATTTTCAGTCCTCTTACTTGTGTTTCTTATTCATATTTTATTGTGCTGGCTATATGTCAGAGTCTGTGAAGGGTCTGAAATTTTATCCTACTTTCAAGGTAACTATAACAAGGTAGCCTGTTACTGTTTCATGGATGCTGGCAAAAGACATGAGACTTCCAGGTCAGAGACAAAGAGCTTTATTTTTAATTTATTTATATTTATTTATTTATTTTTGGTTGCATTGGGTCTTCGTTGCTGCGTGCGGGCTTTCTGTAGTTGTGGCGAGGGGGGCCTACTCTTCGTTGTGGTGTGTGGGCTTCTTGTTGCGGTGGCTTCTCTTGTTACAGAGTATGGGCTCTAGGTGCGTATAGTGCCACAACTTCAGTAGTTGTGGCACACGGGCTCAGTAGTTGTGGCTCTTGGGCTCTAGAGTGCAGGCTCAGTAGTTGTGGCACACAGGCTTAGTTGCTCTGTGGCATGTGCGGTGTTCCTGGACCAGGGCTCGAACCCACGTCCCCTGCATTGGTAGGCGTATTCTTTTTTTTTTTAATTAATTTATTTTTATTTTTTTTTTGCGGTACGCGGGCCTCTCGCTGTTGTGGCCTCTCCCGTTACGGAGCACAGGCTCCGGACGCGCAGGCTCAGCAGCCATGGCTCATGGGCCCAGCCGCTCCGCGGCACGTGGGATCTTCCCAGACCGGGGCATGAACCCGCATCCCCTGCATTGGCAGGCGGACTCTCAACCACTGCGCCACCAGGGAAGCTCGGTAGGCGTATTCTTAACCACTGCTCTACCAGGGAAGTCCCAGAGAGTTTTATTACTCTTAGCACAACAAGCAGTACAGCATGATTGTGGTACTGGTTCTTCATGTCCCTTAAAACCTCTGGGAGTTGACATGGAGGGGGCCCAGGTGGATGCTATTCTTGCACTGAGAGGGAAATCTACTGCATTTATAAGAAGCCTGCTCTTTGTCTCAGAGTAGGACGTTACCTGTTCCTCAATGTTCTCTGAGAACATAACCCTGAGAAATGAGCCATACAAAGAGCTGTCAAGGCGTTGCATTCTTGGCATACAATAAGAACATGCAGGGATGCTCAGGGCCCATGATGGGTTTGCCTGTCCCATAGTCCACCCATCAGCCATACATGTTTTTGGCCAAACTTGAATTTTCACATGGTTGTACCACTCACTCAGCTACTCTGATTAATCTAACAAACAGAGGCTAGAACCAAATCCATTTAATTTGTTTTACACAGCATTTAATGAAGGCTACTACCAGTGTCCCAAACAGCACAGTGAGTGAGACCAGGATTTAGCCAATTGTGAGTAACTTGGGGGGGGGACCAGTAAATGATTTATTTCAGCCAACCAGTATATGGTCTAAGGCCACTCTGTTATATCCATTTAAATCCATTCAAGGGAGGGACTTCCCTGGCAGTCCAGTGGTTAAGGTAAGACTCCATGCTTCCACTGCAGGGGGTGCAGGTTCCATCCCCAGTCAGGGAACTAAGATCCCGCATGCTGCGCAGCGTGCGCCCCCCACCCCCCAGATCCACTCAAGGGAAACTGACTTGAGGTTTGGTGTTATTACCTACAGTTATAGGGGCAATAAGATGGGCCAAAAAGCAACACTTATCCTCAATAGAAGGCATTCTGTGGCTTATCCTCCCCCCCCACCCCTTTTACAAACATACCACTCAAAGGGACACAGATCACTCCATTTTGTCCAAAGGGACACAGATCACTCCAATTTGTTGTTAAACTTGATTTGGATTACTATTACACTGGTTTGGTTAAGAAACATGGACAGTGTCATCATTAGTTGCAACCTCAGTTGCCATACATGGCATAACCTAAGACCACTTAAGTGTTAAGAGAATCATATGAATTTTTATTAGAATGAAACAGGTTGTACAGGTAGGGAATATGGAATGTCCATTGAGTACTTTGAATATTTGGCCCATGGCAAGATTATGTTTTTTTGTTTTTTGTTTTTTTTTGCGGTACGCGGGCCTCTCCCTGTTGTGGCCTCTCCCGCTGTGGAGCACAGGCTCCGGACGCCCAGGCTCAGTGGCCATGGCTCACGGGCCCAGCTGCTCCACGGCATGTGGGATCTTCCCAGACCGGGGCACGAACCCGCATCCCCTGCATTGGCAGGCGGACTCTCAAACACTGTGCCACCAGGAAAGCCTGCACCCAGATTTTTTTATCTAGAGGAACTGGACGTGACTGGGAGAGGGGCATTTTAAAATGATTTTCAGAGACCCATTATAAAGGTGTCTCACCCTCACCTTGGTCTACACTGGGGACTTGGTGAGAAGTGTACACAAGCAAATGGTCATTGTATGTGTAGGACCATGCCAGTTCAACAAGAGAATCCAGGTGGCCAAACCAGATTGTTTGAATTCCTTTTTGGTTGGCCATCATCCTGAGGGGTGGCCTGGCCTGCAGTTGTTCTTAGGGGAAAGAAAGAAACATCATGTCAAGATAATCAGGGCAGAATCTTGAATTTTTAATGGAGGTCTGTATAATCTCATAACTCACCACTTATTTCATCCTGATTATTATGCAGGAAGTGGCTAAGAGGAGATCATCCTTGTTTGGCTGTGCTGCATTCATTGACCAGACTGTCTTACTAAGATGTGAGAAGAGATGAGGGATGTGTTAAAATGCTTATCAGTACTTGTGGATAGGGAATATGGAATGTTCATTGAGTACTTTGAATATTGGCTCATTGCAGGGATGACCTTTTTGACAGAAGATGTACTGTTAGTGGACTGTTAGTGGTCTGGAATATGCCAAAAACATTACATGAATTAATTTCAAGAGCCACAGTAGTGTGACCAGAGTTAGCCCATCAGACTGCAGCAGTAACAGTGTAGCCTGAAAAAGTTTCAGTGGTAGTGAGACTCCATTGAGAGCTCCATGAAGTATTCAAAGGTTTGATGTAGTTCTCGTGTGATATGGTCTTCTTCACAGTGAGACAAACGGACCAACTTTTGGCAGGAGTCACAAGTTGGCATGCAGTGGTGGCTTCTGCATCAGAAAGATAAAGTCCTTTGTTTTGTAGCCAGTCTGTGATAGTGGGTGTGCTTCATGTCTGGTGTGATGATGGATCTAGGTGGTATGCCAAAGACTTGATCAGCATTGTAATTTTAGTTGTTCTCAGTGCCATTCACTCTCATCAGACAGCAAGCCTTACTGAATCAACATGAGTGACTCAGATTGCCTCAGCAACAGCTGCAATTTCCCACAGTGTGTGACCCCAAAGAGATGTTTTTAATCTGCTAGTCTATAGTTTTTCAGGTGACAGACGAGATGACTAGGCCATTGGCAACAGACCAAGAGTTAGAAAAATATAAAATGTCTTGTCCTTAAGAATATTATCTAAGACGAGGATCGTAGCTTTTATTCTGTGTAGCTCATTAGCACTTAACCCATTTGGTTTTCCAGAGTTGTTGGGGCTGGATGGCTGCTGTGTGCACCATCATCTTTTAACTTAGTTGAAGCATCAGTGAGCCAGGCTCAGGCGTTTAAGGGAACTTTTCTGATTTGAGAGCCTTATTGAAATAGTGGCTTGTTACAGGTGACAGGCAGAGGAATAAAGTTTACTCCAAAGTGTAGTTGCCACTTCTAGGGCTAGGCCACCTGTGCCGTTGAACACACGATTTCCATTTTGTCAGGAGCCCTCTTGGGCTCTTTATTGGTGTACCACTTTATTGGTGAGTCTTTAGTTTGAGTTGTTTGCTTTCAATAAGAGCTCAGCGTTCGGGCAAGAGCCACTTTTTCTTTTTTTTCTTTTGGCTGTGCAGCTTCTGGGATCTTAGTTCTCCGACCAGGGGTTCAACATTGAACCTGGGCCACGGCAGTGAAAGCCTGGAATCCTAACCACTAGGCCACCAGGAAAGTCCCGGCATGTGGGATCTTCCCGGACCAGGGCATGAACCCGTGTCCCCTGCATCGGCAGGCGGACTCTCAACAACTGCGCCACCAGGGAAGCCCTGCAAGATTGCTTTTAATTTCTCTCTCCTACTGCTGAGTTTTCCAAACTATTGGCCATGTTGGGGCACTGTGGTGCCTTTTCCCACTATGGGGACACAGACTAAGGAGTTTAGTACATGCGTATCAGAGTTACAGTCTAAGCTTTCAGGAGGTTACATGATTTCTTTAGCTTGGAATGTGGGAAAGTACAGGGTGGAGAGAAGGACTACCCCTTTGGGGATTGCATGGGTGGCTTGGAGGCTTTCGCTATTCTGGCTTCTGAAGCCAGGATTGGTGTTGCCTTCTCTCTTGTGTACCTCCTGGCCCCAGCAAACACTCAGGCTGGGACCTTTCATGCCCCCATGTGCCATACTGCCATGGCTTTGCCCCATACTGAAAACTTTCAGCCACTCTTATGCTTAGTACTGTCTCCCCTCCATGGGAGTGGTTAGGATGGTGTCTTGGGTACCTGTGTGCAACAGAACTAAAAGAGTTTGTCTCTTTCTTTCCTTAAGTTCTTGCACAGTTGACTTTCTTGTTAAAGCAGCTGAGTTTGATGTGGGGAAGGAAGGGATGAGGGAGTACGAAGAGCACAGAATACTTCCACTCTGCCTTTTCTTTGTTTCCAGTAGTAGCAGCAGTTCAGCCTTAAAAAACTTACTTCTAATGTGTTCAGTCTTTCCAAAACTCTCTATATTCATTGCTGTTCCGCTTTGGAGACCTCTTGACTTTGGCAGCCACAGCCATATTGCCTTTCAGGTGGGACCCCATCTCATGACAGTACATCCCTTCCTTCTACTCAGAGGAGATTTGCAACAATCAGAGCACTGTATGGACATCTTGTTTCAGTCCTGCCCCTTGCCACTTGGTTGCTAAACAGTGAGGAACCCTTACTTCCACCCATCACTTGGGTGAGAGCAGTTGCTGCCAGATCCTGGAGAGTCTTCTCCTATGCCCCAGTCTGGCCCAAGAGACCATACCCTTGTTTTTCTTTTTCCAGAAGGTTTTAACTCTGAGAGCGTGACATCCTCATCACTAAAATTGTTAGGGTCTGTGAAGGGCTTGGGTTTTTACCCTACTCAAAAGCTTAGCAAGCTAGCCTGTTGCTGTTGTTTCATGGATGCTGGCAGAAGACAGATAATCAAAGGCTTTACCTTTCATGCACAGAAGCAGCATGAGAATGAAGCCAGGGGCAGTAGGGGAACTTGCACCAGTTAAGTCCCACAGCAGCCATGTTGGATGAAATGGCTATGTGCAGTGGGTTTGTATTGTAACTGAGGAACTCTACTCTTTGTCCTGGAGAGAATTGTAATATTAGTACAATCCAGAGGAATGGAATGGTCAGGGCATTAAAACAAAAAAGTTCTGGAGTTCTGATTGTGATTTTGTCAGATTAATGGATTAATATTGGGGAAAAACAGCAACCTTTATGAATCGTGAGTTTTTATACATTTCTAATTCTTTAAAACCATTTTTACGCATTCTTCCTTTGATAACTTTTTTTAAAAACATTTGCTTTGGAGAAGAGGAGTTTGGAAATAAATCTACAGAACTTAAAATAGAACTAGCTTCATTTGCCATAATTTTCTGATGTTGAAGAAAACCTTGAGCTATTTAAATCAAATAGTGTGTGATACACAATATTACATTTTGTTATAAAAGAAGGGTACTGTATTTGCTTTGATTTCCTTACAGTGGTCTTTTACCTTTAACGTTTTTGGATAAATATAGCTGTTGAGCTCAGAATGGTGTTCTTGTTTCTGTTAGGTAGAAAAAAATAGATGAACAATGGAACTCATAAGTTACCAGTTACCAAACACATTGAAAATAACTATAAAATGTTCTTCTTAACCATTTAAAATTCTTGGAAATAAATTAAACCAGAGTATTACTAGTTTTTCAAGTTATAGTTAAGTTGTATATGTATGTTTACCTGTACGCTTATAATCTGTTTCAGTCGTCACTGAATTTTGAAAAGCATTCTGAAAACTTTTCATGGACAGAAAATCGTTATGATGTGAATCGTCGACGACACAACTCTTCAGATGGCTTTGATTCTGGAATTGGACGTCCTAATGGAGGTAAAATTTGCTAAGGAACAGTAGAGTTTTAAGAATAATTTTCTTCACATTCTTATAAGAATGTTTTGATTGTGATTAAATCTTTAAGCATAACCATCTTCTTTGAATTTATAATACTTTACCATTATTAAATAAAGGTAACTTTGGAAGGAAAGAAAAAAATGGATGGCGTACACATGGAAGAAATGGTACTGAAAACATAAATCATCGAGGGGGATACCATGGTGGAAGTTCCCGTTCTCGTAGCAGTATTTTTCATTCTGGAAAAAGCCAGGGCCTACATGAAAACAGCATACCTGACAGTGAAACGGGGAGGAAAGAAGACAAGAGAGAACGCAAACAGTTTGAGGCTGAGGATTTTGTAAGTTTCTTATAATTTTAATACAAATGAGGTTTCTGTAAGTGCTATGTAAGCATCAAGTCTCTCTCAGATTTTATCAGCACAGCTCATTTTCTACAGAGATCACACTTGGCAGGTTCAATTATTTATTTATTTATTTATAAAATATTTATTTATTTATTTGGCTGCACCGGGTCTAAGTTGCAGCACGTGAGATCTTTAGTTGGCAGCATGCAGGCTCTAGTTCCCTGACCAGGGATCGAACCCAGGCCCCCTGCATTGGGAGCTCGGAGTCCTAATCACTGGACCGCTAGGGAAGTCCCTCAATTATTATTATTATTATTTATTATTATTATTTTTTTTGCGGTACACGGGCCTCTCACTGTTGTGGCCTCTCCCGTTGCAGAGCACAGGCTCCGGACGCGCAGGCTCTGCGGCCATGGCTTACGGGCCTAGCCGCTCCACGGCATGTGGGATCTTCCCGGACCGGGGCACGAACCCGTGTCCCCTGCATCGGCAGGCGGACTCTCAACCACTGCGCCACCAGGGAAGCCCCCTCAATTATTTTTAATCCTTACATTTTGTGAGGCTTTTTGTACATAACTCTCCCCTTCCCCAGTCTTCTTCCTCCTTCCCTCCTACTTATATTCCTGTGTCTCACCATGTGGTTTTTTAAAACTTTGGATAAATTTATGTCATTTTATTCTTCATAGCAGTTTAAACAATTTCCCTTTTCTAGAGAGTAAACATCTAATAAGATTAGCATTAGAGTACACATTCAGTGCTCACCTCAGTTTTCTTTCTTTTTTTTTTTAACATCTTTATTGGGGTATAATTGCTTTACAGTGGTGTGTTAATTTCTGCTTTATAACAAAGTGAATCAGTTATACATATACATATGTTCCCATATCTCTTCCCTCTTGCGTCTCCCTCCCTCCCACCCTCCCTATCCCACCCCTCCAGGCAGTCACAAAACACCGAGCTGATCTCCCTGTGCTATGTGGCTGCTTCCCACTAGCTATCTACCTTACGTTTGATAGTGTATATATGTCCATGCCTCTCTCTCGCTTTGTCACAGCTCACCCTTCCCCCGTCCCCATATCCTCAAGTCCGTTCTCCAGTAGGTGTGTGTCTTTATTCCTGTCTTACCCCTAGGTTCTTCATGACATTTTTTTTTCTTAAATTCCATATATATGTGTTAGCATACGGTATTTGTCTTTCTCTTTCTGACTTACTTCACTCTGTATGACAGACTCTAAGGTCTATCCACCTCATTACAAATAGCTCAATTTCGTTTCACCTCAGTTTTCTGATACCCTAGCATCACTTTTTGAAATATAAATTTGTACTTTGCTTTGAAAATGAGCATGTTTAACTAAACATTCAGTGATGCAAACCTAACAGAAGAGTTGAGGAATTAATTGTCTGATTTTCCTCTTCCCTGCTTTTGACCTTATGCTAAGAAAGGATGATTTCTCAGATTGATGCAAAGACTACATTCTCTTAACATTTGCCTTTTTAAAAAAAAATCATACTTTTTCCTCACATAGTTGGGGATGAGGAGAATATTTAAAGACCCTTCCTTTGTTTTCTTCAACTTGGAGTGAGTGTAGATAGTAACCATTTTAATTGTTAGCAGAATAAGCAGAAAGTAAGATTTATGAATAATTAGTGTTTAGTAGTTAAGAGTTCATTATATTATGTCAGATTTTTCCGTATAGTTTTGAGATTACCTTTATTTTTTTAGTTTAAAAATATTTACTTATTTCGCTGCGCCGTGTCTTAGTGGCGGCACACGGGATCTTTAGTTGCAGCATATGGGATCTAGTTCCCTGACCAGGGATCGAACCCTGGGCCCCTGCATTGGGAGCATGGAGTCTTAGCCACTGGACCACCAGGGAAGTCCCTGAGATTACTTTTAAAAGGATTTTTTTCTTAAATGTGAGCAGTTTAAACATTTATTGTATTCTTTTTATTCCAACTTTTTTTCAGCCATCTTTAAATCCTGAGTATGAGAGAGAACCAAATCAGAATAAATCTTTAGCTGCAGGTGTATGGGGTAAGTAATTCTTGACCTGTCTTTGAGGGATATAAAATGTTATTTTTAGGTTTCACTTTTGTGTTGTTTAAAATAAATAGGCTAGAATTAAACTTTCTCTTTTAAATACCTGTTTTTGATGTGCTAAGCTACAAAAAGGTAGCACTTACCTTTTAAAAACCAAGATATTGCAGATAGGAGAAGATCTTGATTTGGATAGTTGATTTACATGTTAGTACCGTTAAGTACACTCAAATATGCATTTTGAAAAAAATGGTCGTAAGTTAATGTAATGAATTAAAGTCATTTTGAGAGCAGCCTGATAATCTAACGAAACAAAAAAATTTAGTTTAACTTAATTTGTAGTTTTTCAAAGTTGAAAACTTAACTGGAAAGATAAGTACTTTTAATAAATCATAGTATATACAAAATTAATTTTTTTTACTTATGAAAATGGTTATACATAGACAGTATTTAAAAATAATTGTATAAATTTTGCCTACTGAGCTAGTCTGTTTGAAATTATTTGCCTTTTTGATTGTCAGATCTTAATGAGTTTTTCTGGTGATAACTCCCTTTTCTTTAAAACTGCTGAGAGTTTAATTTGATAGCATCTTACAGAAGATTAAACTGCACATATAGTAGAACTTAGTTAGCTTTTTAGAGATTCAAGTGAAGTTTAAAATAATGGAAAAAACTTAAAATATGAAGATTTGATATCTGAAAAATAAATTTAATTATTTGATACCAAATTCAGAGGTGATGTGTCCACTTTGGAACTTGTACACATGTTCATTTGTGTTTTCTATTGAAAATCAACAACTTACCAAAACAAAAGGATTGTGGCTTATGACAGCATACTAGTCCTAACAGTAAAGGCATTATTTTAAACTTTGCCACTTCCTGTGCTGTTCTTTATTGTATTTATGGGGTGATACGCTGGGGGAATTATTTTGTTTCTTTTGATCTCCCAATTTAAGGGCTTCTTGTGGGTGGGGGTGGGGGTGGTCAGACACTTTTGTTAGAACCATGTGAATGGCATTGTTTTTTCTGTATTGCAAATTAGTATTTCTGCCACTCTCCCCAGGCCTACACGCCCAGACACACACATACCCAACCAAAAAAATCTCCCAAGCTCCTCTCTTAGGTATGTTTCCTTATTATTCAGTTTTTCTGGGAACAGCTGATTGCATAAGAATATAGAACCACCTGGAAGGTGTTAAATAAGATCTCTAAGAAATTAGGAATAATTTGGATTTGATTAAAATGAAAGTAAATAAAAAATCAAGAATGTTAGTGAGCATTTGTCATATAAAACTACCTATCGATACTATTGGTACTGATCCTTGGTTAATATAATAATTTTAGAAATGATTTAAAGGCAAATACATCTTTGAAAATATTGAGAATAAAATGTATTAATATAAAGATTTTGGTTCTCCTGTTTCAGGGTTGGTCTAAGGATTTTGGGCACTAGTTGAAAAGATGTTTAAAAGGAAGATGTACTCTTTACTCTGTCTTAGGTAAACTAAAAAGTGTGTCTGCATTAGAAAAAAGAAAATGGTTAATTGTGGCTTGATTAATTGTTAAATTCCCAGTACTTCCCATAGGAATACAATGAAACTTCCATTGTATCACACTTCACTATTCCTTTCTTACTTTACCCCCTGGGTTCCCAAATATTGTTTTCCCCATTGCAACATTTAAAATAGCTATGTTCCTGAGGAAGACATGAGAGAATTTTAGGAAGGACTTCAGTAGAACTTTTCTAGTGCTACTTCCTTCCAGGTAAGTCAAAATTTAATAACGGAAATGTAATATGCATTAAAAAGCAAACACCACCAGTTTGTCCCTGAACTGTCCTTTTGTAGATCAAAAATTGCAAGAGTCCAAACATAATATCCCAAATAAAAAATACTTTGAGTGAAAGTAGTCAAGCTATTTAAACTATAGTTAAATATAAGTTTAATTCTACTTAGATCTTAATTAGCTTTATTGGAAACACCCTACAGTTTATATCTGTAACTTCTGTAGTGTTTTGATCTTAACCAGGATCACTGTTGCTTGATGCGTAAGATTAATATTTACTAATTAATTTATCTCATATACCTAATAATTTAAAACTAAACAAAAATTTAAGGCACTTCAGTGTGCCTGTGAGAATTTTAAAATAATTTACCTGGGTGACTGATTTGTGTAGTGAGAAAGAGAGAGAGAAAATGATGTGTTTGTGTGTCTGTATGCAATTTGAGACATTAGTGACTATCAAATTGATTTGTGTGTTTTTAGAAGTCCTGCTGGCTATTTGGGTTGGCGTAATATGTCAGGAACATATCACTAGCAGAGCCTAACATTTTGTGCTTAAGATACTAAATAATGAAAAACTTCAGTCACTAGTAATTAACTTAAGCATAGTCTTGTTTCAGCTCAGCATATATATTTGTGTTTATTCCTTGAGAATTTGATGAATTTATTCCTGAGTTTTTCTCATATTTGATACAGTACTTAAGAGCATCAAGGCTCATCTTTAAGAACTGTATTCATTTTTTTAGCCTTCTAAATCAAAGTTCTAAATCAAAGCAAATTGGTGACCAGCTTTTTTTTTTTGGCTGTGTTGGGTCTTTGTTGCTGCACACTAGTTTTCTCTAGTTGTGTCAAGCGGGAGCTATTCTTCATTGTGGTGAGCGGGCTTCTCATTGCGGTGGCTTCTCTTGTACGGGCTCTAGGCGCACTGGCTCCAGTAGTTGTGGTGCACGGGCTCAGTAGTTGTGGCTCGTGGGGTCTAAAGCGCAGGCTCAGTAGTTGTGGTGCACGGGCTTAGTTGCTCTGTGGCATGTGGGATCTTCCCTGACCAGAGATTGAACTCGTTTCCCCTGCATTGGCAGGCGGATTCGTAACCACTGTGCTACCAGGGAAGTCCCTGGTGACCAGTTCTTAAAGGTGGGTTGTTTTCTAGAGAATTCTAATGGTATTAACCACTAGGACACAGGTTGAGTGACATGATTGCACTAAATGAAAACAAGTGAAGTTTTTAAAGTGTCCTTGTAAAAGGATTAAGAGAAGGGAATAATCTTTATCAAATTTCTTTGTATAAAAGCATTCTGTTGGTAGATTGTTTATATATTGATATGACTACACTTTCCTTCAATGTCTTTCTTATATGAAAACAATTGTTAACATTATAACAAGAAGAAAAAGGTAATGCAACACATGTTCAAGGTTGAGAAGGAAAAATTAATAGTTTGATTAGACAACTTGACACAAGTAAATTTTATTTGGTCAGAGTTACATGTAGTGTTCATCATTTAAGTTTTTGTTTTAGAAATATATTAAGCCCACTTTTTTTTCATACGAGTAACATGGGGACCTTGTTAAAGGAAAGAACAGCATACTCCTGCTTTGACACAAATTATGTTAGTGAAACTCATTTGATTAAAACTCTCATATTACTATAAAACAAAAGATTTGTACATTAAATAAAAAATTCAAAACCAGGAAAATTCAAACAACATCAATCTGTCTAAAAATCTTAAAATATTTTTCTGTTTTAAAATTAGTGTTCAACTGGATTTAATTGCTGTGGTACTGATTGTTTGCTTTTGATATTTGTATGTTATTGTATCTTATGTGGTTAAGTTTCCTCTTCAAATTAGTGTGAAAACTTAATTAAAATACTGTTTATCCTTCCCTTGGCTGTATGCTTTTGTTCACACATTAAAGTTGCCTCTTATGTCAAGATGAGCAAATTAAATTATTAACTGGCATTACTGTGATGGTGAGGGAAAGGGCGGACCCCTAACTTAGTAGTGAACACTTACAAGCCTCTTAATTTTGACCATTCAGTACAGACTTGTTATTAGTGTTTTAGTTGGAGATAGTATACATTTTGAAGTATCTGACCTAGCAATACTTTAATTTCCATTTTCTCCAGTAGTATAATATAGTGGTTAAGTGCATTGGTTTTGGAATCAGATAGGTCTGGACCCTAATGTTAGGTCTTTTACTTATTAATTATTTAGACTTTGGGAAGACTACTTAATCTCTGAGTGAATTTTCTTGTCTGTGAAATGAGGAGGATCACTAAACTAACACTAATGGAAAAAGCACTGTTAATATTGTCTACTGTGTCATATCCTTGGTCATGTCACAGGTGTTTAATACATGTTAGCTAATTATGTTGAAATCCAGTAAGTGAGGGAGATTCTGGTACATTTAATAAAAGGCAAAAAAGAGTGTCCTAAGTGATAGATTGAAAAATAAAAGTAAAAACTGATTGAATCAGAATGTATATATGTATGTATAAGGCAACTATATGGAGAGTATAGTTAAAGACAGAAAAGAGGATGAGGAATTGAGATGTCAGCTCTGACTTATGTCTGGCCAGCTTACTTTGTATCAATATTATACATGGCAGTATTTTAATTCTAATCTTTCTTCAAAGGCTTGAGCCTTTCTCCTCCACCATTGGCTTTGGATTTAAAGGAACAAAACTAATTATAACATTCAAAGATACTGGGAGAGCATGAAATAACAAGATAATAAAAGGGTATTTAAAGTCAGTTATTATCAGATCACAGTTGTCTGTGAGGATAGAGGGAAATAATGATATGAAAATCCAAAACATTTGCCTTTAGGTATTTTGAAGGCAATTTGATTAAGAGTAACTGTTTATATGAGGTTGATAATAAGCACATATGACTTATAGAAGGAAGTCACCAAAGTCACTTACTTTCTAATTCTTGTTTATAAGTGTTAAAGTCTTTCATCAATACATAAATTTTCTCTTTAAAAAAATGAACAATTTGGGTCTTTTTCATGTAGTTTACCAGTTGATAAAGTAAATGGAGAAAGTATAGGAGTCGTCATTGGATACTGTTTGAATCCAACAGATTCAACACTTTAACTCAGAAGGTTTGTGTGAGGAGAATTTGTAGAGATAATCTGTGAATAGATGAGCCAGTTTATAAGTAACATAAATGAGGCAAATTTAAGTCACTAGTGCTGCCATCACCTTTTCCATTACTTATATGTGATAATTATCATCAAGAACTAGCTTTCCCTCCCTCCCCTCCTTCCTCCCCTCCTCCCCCTGCCCCCATTCGTTCTTCTTGGCTTGTTTGTTCTTGTATTGATATTTAACACATTCTTATTAATTCAGGCTCTCAGATAGGGTGTCTCCTGATCAAAAGCAGGGTCTCTGGAGTCCAAGTCCTCGATTTTGGTCAGTCAGTCTCATGATACCGGCACTTCAATAACCAGCAGCTGCTGGTCTTGGAGAGTCTCTCTGGAGAGGCTGCAGCTTACCCTGGGGACATAGACACACTGGTGGCACACACATTTAGGAACACTCTACCGCGTGAACACCACTGCTGGTGGCCGCCATTCTGGCCCATTAGACTAAGAACACTTTTCTTGTTCTTAAACAGGCAGGTTTATGTAGTATGTTCAGCATAGTTATATAGGATATAGGTTAGTCTTTATTAAAGGTGTTTATTTCTTTTATAATTTTTCCCATCTTCCATACTCTCATGGATTTTAGGTTTCAATTTCAGGTTTAAAATTCTTGAAAAAGGACACCTTTAATTTGAAATACAGTTGGAAACCTATTATAGTGGAGATTGTATATGACTTCTGGACATTTTTTCTAGTATTTGGTTTAAAGAAAACATTTTACTGCAACTCTGAGACAGGAACTGTTTTTCATTTTACAGATGAGAGATTAACTATTGAGGTTAGAGCAAGTATTAAAATTCTGTAAATCTGGCACAAAAACACATGGTCTTAACCTCTGTACTATTTGACTGTGAATACTTCGTAAGTACATCAGCACTATGTCTGCTTCTCTTTCCTCCCAATCCCTATCATCATCTTTTAGGTACCTTTATCATCTTTTACTTTACTACCTCTCTTCTATGACTGATTTCTTCGGCTTCACCTTTCTTCTTTATACGATATTCTCTCATTCTTTGCACTGAAGACCTCTTTGAGGAAACTGTCAGAATATTTCTTGCTTTTAGGTGTCTAGAAAACCTGTTTTAGGAAAGGTGAACTTTGTAGTCAGGAATTATATTGAGGCTTAAACAATGCCTGCTTGCTTATCTGTTCTCCTCTTCTGTCTTCTAGTTTTGATCAATGATGATTTACGTATAAAAATATTTTCTTTTTCTTCTTGTACCTTCACCCTTCAATGTGTGATCATTTTACTTCTGCCTAAAGTATCAATACGTTGTTTAGGATTTACTTTAGTAAAGATCTTTTCTTGGTGACTGAGATTGATTTTTTGTCTGAAAAGATTTCATTTCTGTCTTCTGCCTTATATGGCACTTCCAAGTCCCAGTTCTACAATCTAGGATTCTATAGGGCAGATTAGTCCCCTCCTCAGCTGTTGGGTTCCTTTGTGCACACACTCTAAGCTGAAGTTTTTTCCTTTGCTTCACTCTCTGGAAGTTGAGGTCATCCATTGCTGATGAACCTTCTCCTGTTCTTTGTTCTTTTTAAAATAAATTTATTTATTTATTTTTGGTTGCGTTGGGTCTTTGTTGCTGTGCACGGGCTTTCTCTAGTTGCGGCGAGCGGGGGCTACTCTTCGTTGCGGTGCACGGGCTTCTCATTGTGGTGGCTTCTCTTGTTGCAGAGCATGGGCTCTAGGCGTGTGGGCTTCAGTAGTTGCAGCGCACGGGCTTAGTTGCTCCGAGGCATGTGGGATGTTCCCGGAGCAGGGATCAAACCCGTGTCCCCTGCATTGGCAGGTGGCTTCTTAACCACTGTGCCACCAGGGAAGTCCCCTTCTCCTCTTTACTGTTGTATTTGTTTTCCTCCCTTATAGTAATTCTAAAATAAGGATCTAGAAGAGAAAGAAGATAAACTTGTGTGCTTAGTTCGTAATATTGGAATAGAAGTCTTCATCAGTGATGTTTGAACTTACTTAATTGTGCTGTACTGAAAGAAACACCCCCTGCTTTAATACTTGAATTCCTCTGAGATCAGACCTTGCAGACTCTTACTATCTTTTGCATTTCCCAGCATCAGTCAATCATTCTTCAGATTCCTGAGCTTCATTTAATTTAGATTTTGAGTACCAGATGTTAAGATTTTAAGATTTTTAAGATTTTTTTAAGATGTTAAGATTTTTTTTTTAATTTAAAGAATTGCTAATTTCAAGAATTTTAGTTATGCTGTAACCATCTGTTTACCAGAAGTAATTGTAACTTAAACTGTTTAGCACTATTTCTAGCGTTCTTCATTGGCCTCTGTTTGAGATCATTATTCTTCATTTTCGTTTTGACTTCATTTTGTTTTTCAGAAAAACTATATATTGGTGATGTAATTTGTGTCCTTATGTGCCTGAAAATATCTTTCTTAGCCTTAATATCCTGGGCCTTTGTAGGCAGCTGAGCAGTTGGAATGTTTGCCCTAGTAGATAAACATTCAGTGTTTAACTTTCAGAAAGATGAATCTTTGCTCACTTTGCTTTAGGTTCTTGTTGTGTTGGTTTGTTTGTTTTTTTTGGCCGTACCACACGGCTTGCGGTATCTTAGTTCCCTGACTGGGGATTGAACCTGGACCCTGGCAGTGAAAGCGCTGAGTCCTAACCATTGGACTGCCAAGGAATTGCCAGGTCCTTGTTCTTTAATTGTTTAGCATTACAGTAAATGACATACCATATAAGGTCGATAGTTTGAAGAGTTCGAAGTTCCAGATGGACTTTGAGAGTCCCTCCATGTCCCTAGGAGTCCTTGTTTAGTTTAGTTTTTGAGATAATGCAGTAGGAAGTTTGGTTTGTTTGACACAGGGCATCATCATATATATCTGTGCTACTCACCATCTCACAGAGTCGTATCTTAAGCTAATTTTAATTTAGTTTTTCTGTGATTTCTTTCTTTGAGTTAATTCTTTCCTTCTAAATTCTCCAACTGTGAAACTGATGCTTTCAGAGTTTTTCTAAGGGAAGAAAGACATACGTCTCTGCCATAATTGTGAATATGCTCACTGTAACATCTGTTTGATTACACATTGACTGATTAAACTCTAGGAGTAATTTTTCATATTTTAGCAACTGTGGGTGTACTGAGAAAAGCTTTCAGTTAGCAAGTATTATTTCTAGTACTATCTTCAGAAGCCCGGGCTGAGTTGGATCCCCTACGACTTGCACAATGCCTTCAGTGTAGTTTGGATGGCCAGTAAATATTTGAATGAATTGGTATTATGAAAACAATTCCCCTTTTCATTAGTCATAACTTAAGTAGGAATTTAGAAATAGAGGGACTGTAGTTTCTTTCTAATTAGTAATAACTTTATGAGTGAGATATAAAGAATGAAGGAATTAGGAAAATTCTGTTTTCAAAATGGAGAAGAGGAAAATATATTTTATATTTCAAGTCTTAAGAGCCATTAGGATGAAATTTGTAATTTAAAAAAATTAATGAAAAGTATGCTAGAATGTAGTTAATTTTGGCTGTGTCATAGTTAACCATTCTAGGAAACTAGCTGAATTCATCTTTGTTACTTGACATTGCTCAATTCTTGCTATGATTTGTTTGATTGTTTTAGCTTTATTTCTCAAGCAGGAATATAGTTCATAATTATTTTAGTCAGGAAGCAGCTGTTATTTTTAAATATAATCAAGTTTGGAATATACGATTCTTTTGGTGGTTTAATTTTATGCTAAAATTTAAACTGTGTAACTATTGCTCGTGCTTTATTTATGCAGAATATCCCCCGAATCCTAAATCTAGAACTCAAAGGATGCTGGTCATTAAGAAAGGTAATACAAAAGACTTACAGCTATCTGGATTCCCAGTAGTAGGAAATCTTCAGTCACAGCCAGTTAAGAATGGGACTGGTCCAAGTGTTTATAAAGGCTTAGTCCCTAAACCTGCTGCTCCACCTACAAAAGTAAGTTCTAAGTTGTTAAACATGCAAGTTTTAAGTTGATTATCAATTGAATTACTTTGAGAAAAAAAATTTCACGTTGAAGTGTGGGGGTATTGGTGGGCTGCTGATTTCTAAGTGGAAAGCGTTGTTGGCCCACTGTGTGTCATTGATTTTAATTGTCTTGTAAGTGGCTTGTGTGTTTGTCCATGTATGTTTTCATATTTTAGTAGTCCGTAGTAGATGAAATCTATAAATACGTGTTTTGCAAGATGTATCTGTGATATATTTGCTTAATAATAATGTATAAAATGCTCTGTCCTTCGTGTTCAGTTTTAGGTTTTTGAAACTCGGTCACTTGTGTTTTCTTGGTATTAGGCAAAAGAAACCTAACTTAAGGGTTATAAAACTTTGAAAAAACAGGCCCCAAACCCCAAAAAAAAAAAAAAAAAAAAAAAATTACTCCCAAGGAGCGAAATGTATCTTAATCATGGTAATTTAATTAACAGTGAACAAAAGGCATAGATGCATTAAATGAATGCATTAAAATGAGATATTTTAGTTCTTTCAGAAAACTTGATTCAGATACTTCCTTCCGTTTGCTAACTTTTTTTGCAGTTTAAGTAGGGATAATTTTAAAAATTGCTAACAAAATTTCCAAATATCTTAAAATGTAGAGAAAATCATACAGTGAAACACCCATATACTTATCAACCAGAAAGAGTAATTTTTAAGAGAAGAATTATGAAAACGGGTATTTTGACTTTTGCCACAGACTTATGCTATGCTGTCTGATTGAACCTTGACTAAAATTAAGGATTTTTATTATATAATCTTCTTTTGGGGATGATGGACACTAAGAGAGGGCAGAGAGGAGGAAGAAGAGGGAAAGGTGCATATTATTATTTTACTGACCTTGAAGTAGCTTATGTGTTTCTTTCTCATTTGGCCAGCTTTCTGAAACTTCTAGATCAGGGGCTTCCCTGCCCAGTTCAGGGTCAAAAGACACTTGTGACTGTATTGTTATAACTGAGATTGGTCTGGGTACTATAGTGGAACATTATAACCCCTCATATACTAGTTCTCAATCATAGAATTTTAGAGCTCTGGTGGAAGGACAAGCATTCTCAGCTGGTTGGTTGTGGCTTAAATTCTGTAGACGTTATTGCCAACAGTTAAGCATTTTGGTTTATTCCCATGGCTTAAAATACCTGTGACACAGAATTCTAACATTCTCTTTTCTTTTGTACTCCACTGTCAAAATGGACTCCAGTCCATGTTCTGTTACTGTTCCCTCCTGCTCTTCCACAAAAATTTTCCCTCATAAAACACTATCTGATAAACTCAATGTGTACCTGTGTGTAAAGAATTATAATAGTTCGTATGGGAAGCTGTTATGAACCTTAGAACTCTGTGGAACACAATTTAAAAAACTGCTTTCTTTTTGAATTATAGAAATGTTTAAGCAATTTCAGGATTCATTTTATAAAATAGTATTTAAAGTCCTAATTTAGAATCATAGTTCTTGGTATTATCAGACCTTAATTGTTTTTGGGATAAAATTTTTATGTTTACTCATTCAGTGGGATAGATAAAAATGGCAGTCATTGTGGAAAACAGAGTTTAAAATAGAATTTAAAATCAATTTTGTATTGGGAAGAAGGTGAAATAGAAAGTCATGGTAGTTGTAAACTTTATATTGATATTAGTTCTCTGTCTACATTTATCAACATTTTTGATTTTTTTTTTTAGTGTAATCGCTCAAATTCCTCTTCACCTGTTGACAAACTTAATCAGCAGCCTCGTCTAACCAAACTGACACGTATGCGCACTGATAAGAAGAGTGAATTTTTGAAAGCATTGAAAAGGGACAGAGTAGAAGAGGAACATGAAGATGAAAGCCATGCGGGCTCAGAAAAGGTAATTGAACTTGCAGTGTAATTCTTGGTTTGACATTAGCATGTCATTGGAATAGGTGGGCCAATATTATTTATTTAGGACCTTTGAATATTTTCATATTTCTGAAAACAAGGCTAGCTAGCTATTTGCATAAATAATGACTTCATTTCTAAAATAGGTTTTTCTTACTCTGTAGTTCCTGTGCAAAAATGAAATTAAAAAAAATTCCTGTTCATATTTGTGTTTTTGGTTTTCCCCATCTTGCCTACCTTTATTTATCCTGTTAGTTTTGTCTTTATTGAATAGATGTAAATACATAGAGTCAGAAAGCTGTTGGTACCCTTCACAACTTAGTTTTACATCTTATGAAACTGTCTCCTAAATGATTATATAATCATTACAGTTGTTTATCAATGAAAATCTAACCAGGATCTATTAAAGTTTTTTTTTTAAACAGTTCTATTCTCTCATTTTTTTAACCTTTCAAAAATCAGGATGACGACTCATTTAATTTGCATAACAGCAATAGTACTCACCCAGAAAGGGATATAAACCGAAACTTTGATGAAAATGAAATTCCACAAGAGAATGGCAATGCCTCGGTAATTTCCCAACAGATCATTCGGTCTTCAACCTTCCCACAAACTGATGTTCTTTCTAGTTCACTTGAAGCAGAACACAGGTTAGTATTTTTACGTTTGTCTCTACCCAGAATTTTGATTTTATTATAGAAAATTGATTTATTTTTTAACAGCTTCATTGAGATATAATTTATATACTATAAATTTTTTACTCAATTCACTAATTTTTGGTGTATTTGAAGTTGTGTAACTGTCACCACAGTCTAATTTTAGAACATTTCTTTCAATCCAAAAAGAAACCCTGTGCTCATTTACAGTTACTCCTCATTGTTACTCTCTGTCCTTAGGTAACCACCAGTCTGCTTTCAGTAATACTTTATCAAGGTTCATCCATGGTGTAGCATGTGTTTCTCTGAAAATTGAGTGATATTTCTTTTCCATGGCTTCAAATTTTCTGTAATTTTTTGTTTTTGTTTTTGATGGCGGGATCTCAGTTCCCAAACCAGGGATTGAACCTGGGCCACAGTAGTGAAAGCCTGAATCCTAACCATTAGGCCACCAGTGAACTCCCTGTAAACTTTCTGATTCTTAAGTTACATACACATTTAAGTACTCATATTGCTTGATTTAACAACTTAGGCATCAGTGATACAGTTCTCAAGGATGACAGTTTTGTTGTTAAAAAATATAAAATATGAAATAAGCACATATATTACTATTATTATCAAGTTTCAGTATGTCGTCAAGGTATTGAGGATAGCTTCAACATCAGAGGGGTAGTTGTTACCTTGTCTAAGCACCAAATGAATTAATAGAAATGAGTGCCAGAGAAATTCAAGGGAGTTTTGGGGTAGATAGCATTATGGCTTGAGTACCAGTCAGAGTTTTAATTGGGATCTAAATTAAATCTTAAAGGGTGAGACAGTACGGGCAAGGGTACTGGGTAGTCATTTTGGAATAAAAAGGGGCATGAAAGGATATTTAGAGTTGAATACATACCTGGTTTGTTTTAGGGTTAGTGAATAGAATATCTTGACAGGAGTGTGGAGTCCTTAATGGAATTAGAGATAAATTGAAAAGGCAGGGCCTTAGAGATCTATTCAAGCTCTTTCAATGCTTCAGATGAAGAAATAGCTCAGGGAAGTGAACAAATTAGCCTGTGTCTTATACCTGGTTTGTGGAGAGTAGGATTTGTGACCCAGGTCTTCCACTTCTAGTCCTGTGCTTTTTCTAATGTAAGGAATTTGAATTTGTGGTCGTGGTGTTAAGGTTAAGGAGTTTGTTCTTTAGGAAGTGGGACGCCATTGAAAATATTTAGTGGAGGGTGGTAATTGTGAAAATGGTTTCAGGGTGATTTGGTAATAATTTGAAAGAGAATGGGAAGAAATGCTAATGAAAAGGCAAAGTGCGGATCACTGTTGTGGTATATTCCTAACTGTGGGAAATAGGGAAATACAGAGTTTTTGTTTTGAAAGCTATTCTAGAAACAGTTAACAGTTACAGCCCTTGGAGGGAAGTGGAAAGAGGAGAGAACGGACAGTTAGGAATACTTATTTTTCATAAAGTTTGAAATAATTTGTCCTATCTGCATTATTATTTAGTTATGATTCAGTTTTTAAAAGTGAAACAAGTAAAAGTAAGGATCCAGTGAAAGGTGTGAGATTGTTTTTACCAGGCTAGATCTGTAGACTCTGGACTGGGTGGCATTGAGAATGGAAGTGCCATTCCACAGGGAGGCCATCTAGGTTACAGTGAAGACAAAGAATTAAATGATTAAAAGAAATGTGAGAAATAGTAATTAACAGTGATGGTGACTACGACATTTTAGTCCAGAGGCAGCAGAGTTTGGTGCAGTGTATACTAACTTAGGAGGCAAAAAACCAGAATTCTGCTCCTTTGTTTGCTGTCAAGTAGGCAAATTGTTTTTACTTAAGAGATCCTGGTTTTTCATCTGTAAAATATGGGTATAGTGTTACATTTTATTTCCAGTCTCTGAGCACTTTTTATGAGATTGTTTGAAAATGTGTAAATGCTACAAAGTAGCCAATATGTGACAGGTTCAATTTGAAACATGAGTTAGGTGTAAAAAGGAGTATGTTTAAGGGATGTAATTATGGAATCTTAAAAAAAAAATGGTTCTGAAGAACATAGGGGCAGGACAGGAATAAAGACGAAGACGTAGAGGATGGATTTGAGGACACAGGGAGGGAGAAGGATAAGCTGGGATGAAGTGAGAGAGTGGCACTGACATATATACACTACCAAATGTAAAATAGATAGCTAGTGGGAAGCAGCTGCATAGCACAGGGAGACCAGCTCCGTGCTTTGTGACCACCTAGAGGGGTGGGGTAGGGAGGGTGGGAGGGAGACGCAAGAGGGAGGAGATATGGGGATATATGTATACATACAGCTGACTCACTTTGTTATACAGCAGAAGCTAACACAGCAATGTAAAGCAATTATACTCCAATAAAGATGTTTAAAAAAAAAACAGTATAATCAGACTAGTACAGGATATGTGGCCATATAAGAAACAGAAGCTTTAAAGGCTCTAAGTCAAATGCAGCAGTCATGGCTACAGTATTCTTGTTTGCCCAACTAGAGAAAGTGGTTGATTCCCTGTTAATCTTTTTTTTTTAAACTGAAGTATAGTTGATTTACAATGTGTTAGTTTTTGGTGTACAGCAAACTGATGCAGATTCTTTTTCATTACAGTTTATTACAGGATACTGAATATAGTTCCCTGTGCTATACAGTAGGACCTTGTTGTTTATCTATTCTTTTTTAAAATTAATTAATTTTTGCCTGCATTGGGTCTTTGTTGCTGCATGCAGGCTTTTCTCTAGTTGCAGCGAGTGGGGGCTACTCTTCATAGCGGTGCGTGGGCTTCTCATTGCGGTGGCGTCTCTTGTTGCGGAGCACGGGCTCTAGGCGCACGGGCTTCAGTAGTTGTGGCACGTGGGCTCAGTAGTTGTGGTGCACCGGCTTAGTTGCTCTGCGGCATGTGGGATCTCCCCAGACAAGGGCTTGAACCCTTGTGTCCCCTGCATTGGCAGGCGGATTCTTAACCACTGCGCCACCAGGGAAATCCGTCTTCGCAAAACTTTTAATCTTTTGAGCGAGAACTGTTCCAGGTACTTTTTATAGGGAGTTGAAATTTTTTCCATTAAGAGAATTTTGTAAAGACCAAAATAAATGGAAATCCGAAGCTGCAATGTCTGGTGAATATGGCTGATGAATCAGAACTTCCCAGCCAAGCTGTAACAGTTTTTGCCTGGTCAGCAAAGAAACACGTGGTCTTTTGTTATCCTGATGGAAGATTATGCATTTTCTGTTGACTAATTCTGGATGCTTTTTGTCGAGTGCCGTTTTCAGTTGGTCTAATTGGGAGCAGTACTTGTTGGAATTAATCGTTTGGTTTTTTGGAAGGAGCTCATAATAGAGGATGCCCTTCCGATCCCACCAAATACACAACATCACTTTCTTTGGATGAAGACTGGCGTTTGGTGTGGTTGGTGGTGGTTCATTTTGCTTGTCCGATCTCTTCCATTACACATTGCTGTACAGTATCTACTTTTCATCGCCCGTCACAATTTGTTTTAAAAACGGAATGTTTTCGTTGTTAATTATTAAGTAGAGAATTGCATGCGGAAATATGGTCAAGAGGGTTTTTTTTCTTCCGCTTAACTTACGTGGAACCCAAACATCAAAGCGAGTAACATAACCACGCTGGTGCAAATGATTTCCAGCACTTGATTTAGATATTTTGAGTATGTTGGCTATCTCCCGCATGGTATAACGTTGATTGTTCTCAGTGTCTCGATTTGATTGCTATTGACTTCAACTGGTCTGCCTCACCATGGAGCATCGTCTAGCGAGAAATCTCCAGCAGGACACTTTGCAAACCTCTTTTGACAACGTTCGATCAGTCACAGCACCTTCTCCATACACTGCACAAATCTTTCTGTGCTTTTCAGTTGGCGTTTTTATCTTTCGTGAAATAATACAGCATAATATGCCAAACATGTTCTTTGTTCCATCTTCACTGTTAAAATGGATACACAAAAATTCACCAATTTTGATAAGCTTTTTTTAAAATGCATGCTGAATATGACAGCTGTTACAATACAGTCTAACAAAATTGTTTCAAAAGAAGTTAAAGACAACTAAGTGCTACTAGAGCCATCTTACAGAAAAAAAACCAAACGAACCTTTTGGCTAACCCAATAAAATGGATCATGTTTTCTTGCTCACAGTGTAAAAGGAATTATCTTACTAGGGTTAAGTTCTAAATTAAATTTATTCTTTCCCCCCTTTCCAGATTGTTAAAGGAGATGGGCTGGCAAGAAGACAGTGAAAATGATGAAACATGTGCTCCCTTAACTGAGGATGAAATGAGAGAATTCCAGGTTATTAGTGAACAGGTAAGAAGAGCTGAATCATATAAGTTCACTTTAAAAATTGCCCTTCCTTAATCAGAACAACATATAACTAAGCATTTTTGGGGGGTGGGGAGAAAGAAAGTTTTACAGTTTTATTTAGGAATTTGTTAAACATCACACGGTAGGTCAGATTTGCCTTTCTTTTAAATAGGTCTGCAATGCTGACTTCTTTAAATCCATGGATCTGCAGTGTTTAGGAATTAGTGTAAAGAATATGTCTGATTTGTCACTTTTCAGGTATTTAAAAAATGACTTGGGGATAAGAAGTAGAAAACAGCAGTAGCTTTGCCAAATGTAGCTTCATTTTTTTATCCTTTTCCTGGCACAGGAATATTTAATATTCTAGAACATCTTTCTTTAATGTCTTAATAGTTGCCATTTTGAAAGAGTATTCTTTAGAAAATGTACAGTAGAGTGTCAGGGAGTTGAGATTTTTCTTTTTCAAGTCCATTATAGTTTTTTAAAATAGTTCTGGTCATGCAGAAGTGATTTTCTATACGGAGATACTATTATTATAATCTTCAAAACACTTCTTAAATGTTTTGAATGAAATCTTTGAGGAAATTAGTTACATTTACTTCATAATAAAATAGACTTCATCGTCCTAATTAAAAATTTGTGGCAAAATACGCATAACGTAAAATTTACGATTTCAACCATTTTTAAGTGTACAGGTTTGTGGCATCAGGTACATTGACATTGTTATGCAGCCATTACCACCACTCACCTCCAGAGCTATTTTCATTTTGTAAAACTGAAACTCTGTACCCGTTAAACCATAACTTCATTCTCTGCTCCCCCAACCCTGGGAAACCACCACTCTACTTTCTGTCTCTGTGAATTTGTCTGGGTACCTCATATAAGTGGAATCATGCAATATTTGTCCTTCTGTGACTGGCTTATTTCACGTAGCAGAATGTCTTTGAGATTCATCCATGTTGAAGCACGGGTCAATCAGAATATCCTTTTTTTAAGACACAATAATTCATTATATCTGTAAACATGGATAAACATTTTTTTTATTCATTCATTGATGGACATTTGGATTGCTTCCACCTTTGGCTATTGTAAATAATGCTGCTGTGAACATGGGTGTATAGGTATCTGTATCTATATCTATCTATAGATAGATATCTATACACCCATGTTCACAGCAGCGTTTATATCTATAGATAGATATAGTCTATATATAGCTGTAGACTCTGTCGATATCTGTAGAGTCCCTGTTTTTAATTCTTTCAGGTATTTACCCAGAAGTAGAATTGCTGCATCATATGGTTATCTATTATTAACTTTTTGAGAAGCTGTCCTACTGTTTTTCTGTAGTAGCCACACCATTTTACATTCCCACCAGTGGTGCTCTCTTCCCTCTTATTTCTCGTATTTTTCTCGCAATACCATTTGTTGAAAAAGACTGTGCTTTCTGTATTGAATGGTCTTGGCACCCTTGTTAAAAATCATTTGTATATGCAAGGGTTTGTTTCTGGGCTTGCTATTCATTGGTCTTCAGTTCTGTTTTTGTGGGGGTTTTTTTTTTTCCTATAAATTTATTTATTTATTTTTAATTTAGGCCGTGTTGGGTCTTCGTTGCTCCGCATGGGCTTTCTCTAGTTTCGGTGAGCGGGGTTACTCTTCGTTGCGGTGCACGGGCTTCTCATTGTGGTGGCTTCTCTTGTGGAGCACGGGTTCTAGGCGTGTGGGCTTCAGTAGTTGCAGCACATGGGCTCAGTAGTTGTGGCTCACTGGCTCTAGAGCACAGGCTCAGTAGTTGTGGTGCACAGGTTTAGTTTCTCCATGGCATGTGGGATCTTTCCTGACCAGGGCTCGAACCCGTGTCCCCTGCATTGGCAGGCGGATTCTCAACCACTGCGCCACCAGGGAAGTCCCTTCAGTTCTGTTTTTATGCCAGTGCCACATTGTTTGGATTGCTGCAGCTCTGTAATATGGGTTTTTTTGGTTTGTTTTTTGTTTTAAAGGATGGATGAGGCTATGTTTAGTGTTGAGTTCAGCTAAATTCAGGACCCTGGGAAAGCCAGGACCTTTTTCTTTTTTTTAAAAAAAAATAAATTTATTTATTTTTGCCTGCATTGGGTCTTGTTGCTGCACGTTGGCTTTCTCTAGTTGTGGCTAGAGGGGGCTACTCTTTGGTGGGGTGCGCTGGCTTCACACTGTGGTGGCTTCTTTTGTTGTGGAGCACAGGCTCTAGGTGTGCTGGCTTCAGTAGTTGTGGTGCGTGGGCTCTAGAGCTCAGGCTCAGTAGTTGTGCAGCAGTTGTGGCTTGCAGGCTCTAGAGCACAGGCTCAGTAGTTGTGGCGCACGGGCTTAGTTGCTCTGCGGCATGTGGGATCTTCCCAGACCAGGGCTCGAACCCGTGTCCCCTGCATTGGCAGGCGGATTCTTAACCACTGTGCCACCAGGGAAGTTCTGTAATATGTTTTGAGATAAGCAAGTGTGAAACTTCCAACTTTGCTCTTCTTTTCAAAAGAGTGTTTTGGCTATTCTGGAATCCCTTGAGCTTTTAGAAGAGTTTTAGGATGGGTTTTTCTGTTTCCGCAAAAAAATACCTGTGAGATTTGATAGGGATTACATTGAATCTGTAGATTGTTTGTGGTAGTATTTGCATCTTAACAGTGCTAAGTCTTCTAATCTGTGAGTATGGATGGGATGTTTGTTAATGTTTTTTAAAATTTCTTTCAGCAGTGTTTTGTAGTTGTCAGTGTAGAAGTCTTTTACCTCCTTGGTTAAGTTCATTCCTTATAATTAAGGATAAGTATTTTTTCTTTTTAATGCTATTATAAATAGAATTGTTTTCTTTTTTAAAGAATTGTTTTCTTAATTTACTTTTTGGATTGTTCATTGTTACAGAAATGCAGCTGATTTTTATGTATTGGTTTTACGTGTGTTAGTTCTCACAGGTTTTTAAATAGAATTTTTAGGTTTTTTACATATAAGATCATGTTGTCTGTAAACAGATAATTTTACTTCTTTTCCACTTTCATATTTCTTCCTTCCCAGTTAATGTAAATTTTTTTTTCGGAAGTTAGTGAACCGTGTTATTTTTCACAAGCTGATTATGGGAAATACTTCTGAAGGATTTTTTTTGTTATGTTTATTATATTGTCCAATTTACAAACAAAAAAATCACGTTAGGTGTACAGTTGGGTGAGCTTTGACAAATGTATATAGCTGTATGACTGTGATCCCCAAAAGTTCCACATTGTCCCTCTTTGCATTTAGTTCTTTCACTCCCAGCTCCAGCCCCTGGCAGACACTGATTATTTGCTTTCTGTCCCTATAGTTTTGCCTTTCGACAATTTTTTTTTCCTGGATACCTTTTTTTTTACATTAATTTTTATTTGAGTATAGTTGGTTTACAATGTTGTGTTAGTTTCTGCTGTACAGCAAAGTGAATCAGCTATACATACACATATATCTACTCTTTTTTAGATTCTTTTCCCATATAGGTCATTACAGTATATTGAGAAGAGTTCCCTGTGCTATATAGTAGGTCATTATTAGTTATCTATTTTATATATAGTAGTGTGTATATGTCAATCCCAATCTCCCAAGTTACACAGTGTTTTACTAATTGAACCATATATTGTTATAGTCCTGAATCTGGTTGCTTTCATGCTTTTGAAACTCACCCATGTTTGGTGAGTAGTAGTCCATTGTGTAGGTTTGCCATTTTGTGTATCTCTGAAGGATTTGTTTTGAATCTGAAGAAAGGCATCAAGAAAAACCACTTAGTATCATTACCATAAGGTAGTAGTCAAGGAAAACATAATATTGCCTGACCAAGATAATTGGCTTTAAAACCCTGTTATGACTGGGGCAGGTAGATAAAACCCTATTGATAATAAAATAATTAACTGATATAAAAAATTTGTGCATACTGTGGGGTGGAGAGCAATGGCCTGTAAGTATAATGTCCATTTTTTAAAAAAATAAAGATAAAGACATGGGTATATTTATGTTAATGATGACATGTCATTTGACATTTAGATGCCTAAAAAACCATTAGGGCCTGATGCTGTTACCATTGTATCTGGTAACAGTTGAGAATCTGAGTTTAAACTCCTTCTCTTCAAATTCTGCAAACATTTATCAAGTGTTCACTATGCCCAAGATTTTAGAGTTTATAGAGATGAGCTCCTTCATAGTGCTGCAGTTTAATGAAGATAGGTAGATTCCCATATAAAGCAGACTGTGGTAGCAGTTTTCAAAATATTTAAGGTGAGGACAGGAGAGAGAGTCATGCAAATTCATCAGATGTTTCTTGAGGTCCTATTCTAGAGTGCTGGGGAAACAAAAATTTTTGCCCACGTAGAATTTACACTAATTAATTAATCTAGAGGTCAACGCCAGTTGCAGTGATCTGGAAAAGCATAATTGAGTTGGGTTTGAATTGGCCTTTGTCAGGTAAGATGAGGGAATGACATTCCTGGTGTAGGGAGTGAACAAAGGCAAAAGTAAGAGTTCAGAGTATGCTGGGGTTCAGAGTGGCTGGAGCATGGGGTAGAAAGATTTTAATGAAAGATCTTGATAACAGTAATAAGTAGGGTGAGTCTAAATCCTAGTTTGCCTTGGAGAGTCCCAGTTTATGCATGTTAATCCCACTGTATTTATTAATGGCACATGTTTACTCATTCTCAAAAGTGCCCTAGTTTGAATGATAAATTAACGTGGCCTCCCTAATTGTGAGTAACGTCATGTGAGCTCTTAATGCCCTCTAGGTAATTGTGCTAAGTGCATTTTTGTAGTATTTGTATGAAGTCAGTAATATCATTAGTCCTGCTGTGTAGACAACAAAACTTAATTAGGCTCATAGTGGTTGGGTAACTTTCTCTAGGTCTGTACAGTGTATCATTAGTGGAGTTGGAAGTTGAGCCCAAGTCTGGCTGACTTCATAGCCTGTGCCTATAATTGTGATATAAGGTTGAAAAAACATATTGTAGTCATATTAAGGTTTTTGTATGCCATGTCAGGAGTATAGATTGTGTTTTACTATAGGAAACCTTTTGAGGTATTTTTAGGTATGTGAAACCATTTGTACTTGTGGAAGTACAGGTATAGTGTAAGGTGTATATTGGAAGTGTAATTGTGAAGACTAGGATCAGAGTGGTTAGTTGGGAATATATTGTAATAATTAGGGAAGGGGTAAATGAGGGCCTGAAGTAGAGAAATGACAGTAAAACGTGGTCTTGATGAGACTGAGATCTGAAATAGAATCAGCAGGATTTTGAAATTTCAAGCTATGAACTGATAATTATATCATTATTACAGACAGGAATGGAGGAGGAGGAGTTGGTTTTAGGAGACTGTATATATATACACACACATATGTATGTATATGTGTAATTCTATGCATTTTACATAAATGTATATGTAAAATTTTGTGTGTGTGTGTGTATTTCCCCCCCATGCCCCCCCCCCCCCAGGGTTGGCGGAGGGTGCAGGCATTTAGAGAAATCAGAGATAAAGATCAGATTTGGTTTTTATCATAATTGTCCACAGTTGATTTTAAGCTGTGGAAAGATTAGGTGGCACTGGGTGATAAATCATGTGAAGCAAGGATAGAACTTTGAGGGATTAGAAAGGTGTACCTTTAAAAGAGAGATGCGGCGTATTTGTAACCATCACAGTGGCTGAGAACGCCAGAGACTGAGAACACTGAGAACATGGCTTTTGTTTTTCTTAGTAAAGTTGGTGGTGAGGTCATTTGTTTAAAGTAAAGGGAGGTAGCTAAATAGGGAGGGGAAAAGGAAAATTGACAGCTAATAAGACTCTAGACTTGTTATTTCTAATTATCAAGGTTTGTAGCAAAATTAGCTGTGATGTAAGTTGCCCTTTGGGTTTGGATCTTATCCTAATCCTTATGACTTTAAAAAGCCCTCTAGACTGTGACACCTATAGATAGTTCCAAATATTAACTTATTATATAACTGGATTTGGTCTTACAGAAATTTGTATTTCTCATTTTGATAAAACTTACCAGAGTCTCAGACATTTTTCTTACTTATACCATACTTAACATACTAACCCTTCAGTTCTGATTTTCAGAAATAACGTACTGTTTTTTTCACTATCTTAATCTCTGTGGTTAAGCAAAGGCCTCTGATTTTGTTACCTTGTGCTTACCTTATTTGAATACTCCTTACTTACTGGAGTACTTTGTATTCTGGTTATTCTGCAGAGTATGAGTAAAGCGGATTGTGGGGTATGTTAATAGCCTAGTTAGGTCAGAATAATAAAAATAACAGCTGTAGCTTAATGGTTGCTGATTATATTGTAGGCAGCACCTGAAGATATTTATTACAGTTCTCATTAAGGAAATGAAAATTTGGGAAGGTTAATTCCTTAACAAGTGACAGAATTCACACCTCCCCTGTCTGGATCCAGAATCTTTTCACTAGACTAGTACTATACACCATATACATGTATACATATGTGTGTGTGTGTGTGTGTGTGTGTGTGTATGTATATGTATATGTGTATATATATATAGTGGTTTGGTAAGTTACAAATGCAGTTCTTCCAAAGGTAGTGATTTATTCATAGGAAATACTTTGTTATATTGGTTGGATCAATTACCTATATCTAACTAGTTTTTCAAAAATGATATCATAATCTATGGAGTTTTATTACCTTTATTGCATTCATGGGTACATTTGATTATTAGAGCATTCTTAATTTGTAGTAACTCTTGGAGGATAGTTTATTTATTCTGTTTATTTTTGTTGACATTTTAGTTACAGAAGAACGGTCTGAGGAAAAATGGTATTTTGAAAAATGGCCTGATCTGTGACTTCAAGTTTGGACCCTGGAAAAACAGCACTTTCAAACCCACTATTGAGAATGATGACACAGAGACAAGTAGCAGTGACACATCAGATGACGACGATGTGTGAAGGATTTCCTAACAGCTTTAGAAATTTTAGTGTGATACATCTCTCATACAGTTTGGGGTGAATTGTAAAAATGAAGAACTATAATTTATGTAGTAAAATACCCCATTAGAAGATGATTTTTTGGGGGAACTTCAATATGAAGAAAACCAAGAATGTTGTGTTGGGCTGTGTTGAACATTATTTCTTTGTTAAATGAATGTTGTAGAAATGAGGACTTTGGTTGATCCAACATTGACTTTCTTCATCACTGCAGCATTTCTCTGACTAGCAATGTGACGATGTAACAAATGAGATTTTCTCATTTAATAATAAAAAAATTGTGTAATGTTTTGCAAAGCTTCTGTCTTAAAATGTCCAGGTCTTAAGAAAAAAGGCAGCTTACACTGTTTTGCTTGCAGAGTCATATCTTTTTCGTACAGTGGAAATCCTCAAGTCCACTTTGTGCGGCTCCCCCCACCCTCACCCCTCACCCCCTGCAAAAAAAGGACAATGTAGCATGTTGGCTAAAACTGGAGCAAAGTGCACTAAAACATTAATTTCCTGAACTCAACTATTGTACTAGTCACCTTTTAAAACATAAATTGCTCTTTAGCCATTTGTAGTTCAGTAAATGTTACAGCAAAGACTTGCCACATTTTCTTCCAAATTTTAAGAGGTGATTTTCAAGAGCTTTATTTGGGTATGTTGTCAGACCAGGATTTTCAGAGTTGATGGAAAAGAGTCTTGTGGGAAAACTTATTTTGATAAATTATTACACATGCAGAAAAACTGATCACACTGACTGGATCTGTCCACAACATGAAAAATAAACTGGATTTTCAGAATATTGTCGTTCTCTGTAGTGTTAAAGGTATTGGTCTGTAAACATAATGTGGTTTATTCACTTATTAAAACAAAGTTAAACTTTATTAAAGATGGTGATTACCTTTTGAGTTTAGAGAAAGCAAGCTATGGAAAATAGCTTTTTTATTATCAACTGCTTAACAAGTTTATTAAATGAATGTTAACCGCTTTATTTTTCATTTGCACATTAATTTTAGAATCATTTCTGTTTACTGCTCACTGGAAGAGTAATTTTGCTTTTTTTTTTTTGTATTTTTGATTTTTCTGATTTTGTTAATCCACATTTACTTTAGCTTCCTCCATCCCACTCCCATGTTTAAATATACTCTGATTGTAAAGAGCATAATCTTAAGAGCAAAAATGTTTTTGGTTTTATGTCTGATTGAGGTAATCCTCAAGAGTTTTAAATTGTGTTTTCTCAGAAGGCTTCAGTGTTTTTGCTGTTTCCCTTTCAGTAATCCTACCCAAGTTCCCCAGCTTCCACCAGAAGCCAGAGTTTTTTGGTTTACACTGAGACTGGTGGTGTTGGGGAAATTTAAACAAAACACAATTTCAACCCCACAAAACTTATGGAGGGTGGCTTAGAGTGGTAACAAAGTATTAAATATATCTTAAAGTTATCATTTAAAATCAGCTTTTGTTATATAATATGCTGCAAGTCAGTCCAATCACTTAAAGTAAAATGTAGCATTAGCCACAAGAGAACCTGAAAGTATGCTTTCACAAAGCACTGTCAGTATCATATATTGAATGTTTTTGGGACTCTTAGATTTCACTATTTCGTTTATGGGTTAATAAAATCAGATGCAAATTGTATTTGCTAACACAAACTAGAAGGGATCTGAGAAAAGTGGTTTATATTTGAAATCTAATTTAATGTGTTTTCTAAATAGCTTTCAGAAAAGATTCTGGAATTCTTAATTTTTTGGCATTTTCTGCTTTCTATTCAGATAATTTTTTTTTGCCTTAACTCTTTATCAGCAGTTATTGTTTACTGTGCATTCACACATTGTCATTGAATGTGTTTAGTGTGGTAAGACACAACAGTGTCATTATGTGTTACATTATAGCCTTAACTAGTTTGGCTACTGAGTGGGTGGAGCCATACAAATGTATTTTGATAGAATGGTTAAAGCTTAGCATAATTTTAAGTTGCTGTTGAAATACGGGCAGCTGGTAGAGTTTGAACTGTATTGTTTGAAAGGGAGCCCACAAGTAGTATAGAAACTAGTTACATTGTACATCTAGTGTGAAATTGCCAAACCCAGGGCACAGAGGCCTGAAAAAAAATGTACTACTTTTGATTGCTTCAAACTCAGTTTCTCTGCAGCAAATTCTTTTTTACAACCACCTTATTGTGGCATAAATTGGCATAAACTACATATTTAAAGCATATAATTTGATAACCTTTGACTTGTGAAACCATTGCTGCAATTAAGGGTAGTGAATATATGTCAGGCCGAAAAGCTTTTTAGTGTTTCCTCCTTTGTGATCCTTCCTTTTTACTACTATCCTATCTTCCCAGCCTTTTTTTTTTTTTAGTGAGCAAAATTCTTATGGTAATGGGTTTAAAATAGCATTTCCAAAATTATATCTTATTTTATATTAAGGGTTAGAATAACTTTTATTTCCATAAATATATTTTTATTAAAGTTAAAATGTAGAAGTGTTAATCTAAAAATAATCAGATCGACTTGATAATATTAGGTTTACCTTAATTACAGTTCAGTATGTTGAAGGGCTTGGTATCTAAACATTTTTAGTTCCTTTTGCTAGTGTTTATATGTAATGATGTTAGAACATGATTATATAAACATTTTAAACTTATTTAGGAATAAGTTTAAATAATAATAATGTCTTAAATAACTTATTGACCCTTCCCAAAATATAATTGACCTTAACCTGACATCAGATTCTACTGGGATGATCCATAATCTTCTACTGCAAAAGTTTGTGAAAGAGGTTTTATTAAAATGTGCTTTTATTAGAATTCAGATACTTGGATTAGAAAAGGCACTTGTGAAATTTTTCTTCGAAGTGAGATTTTTATTTTGGCTTATAAACTTAGGTATATATTGCTAGGCTTTTAAATAATAGAGTATCACCAATTGTGAGAGGTGGATATTGTCTTTTCTTTTGCACAGTCGTGTTTCTGGAGGTTATAATCCTTACTTTGCTGTTGAGGAATGAGTGAGCAGGGCATTTCAAGCAATAGTAAAATCCCTAAAACCTCCAAGTGCTGCAAAGAAGTTTTGATCCTACTTTGTTATATAATGTTAATTTCCTGCCTTAGGGCTGAATGCTAGAATTTAGAAAAATAATGGCGCTCCCAAGAGAGCTTTGATTATTTTAATATATAATTCTGAGTGCTATCTAACACATGGACCTGAAAAGTTAGTAGTTAAGGGCTTGAGAATGTGTAATTGAGTCATCACCTACTTTATTTTTATTTATTTATTTTTTTTGCGGTACGCGGGCCTCTCACTACTGTGGCCTCTCCCGTTGCGGAGCACAGGGTCCGGACACGCAGGCTCAGCAGCCATGGCTCACGGGCCCAGGTGCTCCGCGGCATGTGGGATCCTCCCAGACCGGGGCACGAACCCGCGTCCCCTGCATCGGCAGGCGGACTCTCAACCACTGCGCCACCAGGGAAGCCCCTGAGTCATCACCTACTTTAAAAGGTTTTGTAATTGGAAGTTCTCTTGTATACTTGTGAGGCATAACTTGTGCAGTTAATCATTTGCTGACTTTAACTTATCCTGTACGTTTCACTCTACCTTATCCATTTGTAATATTTGTTTTGTAGAAACCTAATCTGAAACAGTGATTGAAATTTGTGTCAAATCATTAGGTGTGTTAGGACATTACTGTAGCATGTTTAATGCAGCAATGTCCTAACTCTTGGTATACATAAGACCCCATGTTGTAGTAGTTTCCAAATTTGCACATTGATGTTATTAGCTTAAAGAAATGGTGATTCTAATGTATTTTTTTTTATAAATTTATCTTATTTATTTTCGGCCGTGTTGGGTCTTCGTTGCTGCGCGTGGGCTTTCGCTAGTTGTGGAGAGGAGGGCCTACTCTTTGTTGTGGTGCGTGGGCTTCTCATTGCTGTGACTTATTGTTGCGGAGCATAGTCTCTTGGCTCGTGGGCTTCAGTAGTTGCAGCACGCAGGCTCAGTAGTTGTGGCTTATGGGCTCTAGAGCACAGACTCAGTAGTTGTGGCGCATGGGCTTAGTTGCTCCGCGGCATGTGGGATCTTCCTGGACCAGGGCTCGAACCCGTGTCCCCTGCATTGGCAGGTGGGTTCTCAGCCACTGTGCCAGCAGGGAAGCCCGATTCTAATGTATTGACATGCAGTATGGTGGAAGTAGTTACACCTGGATTTGAATTCTGGTTTTGCCTTTTATGTGAGCTGTGATCTTAATCCAGAGAGTCAGCTTCTTGGGATGTTTATTCTGTAGAGTTACTGTAAGGATGAAGAGAATCACTAACACTTGGTGTATATCCTGAGTACATAGTAGGTGTTCCATAAGTTTTAGCTGTTTAATCACTACTGTTAACACCATGTTATTCAACAGGAACTCCCAGTACATGTAGTACATATTTTAAAAAATTTTAGGTCAAACAGGCAGAAACTGTTCTAAATGGTTGTGTATGGTGTGAAACATCTGGTTGAGTTCTCACAGTGAACTGTAACTGAACTGTTTCATCTCCGCTTCATTTATTTGACATTATGCTCAGTTATGAACTAAACTTGATAATTTGGTAAACCTCACCTTAAAGATAAAGTAAAATCAGTTTTCTGAAATGTAATCATCAAACTTTAGTGGTAAATAATATTCTTGTGAACTAATTACAAAGATGGGCGTCAGTGCTTTCAAACTTTTTTTTTTTTTTTTTTTTTTTGCGGTATGCGGGCCTCTCACTGTTGTGGTCTCTCCCATTGCGGAGCACAGACACCGGACGCGCAGCCTCAGCGGCCATGGCTCACGGGCCCAGCCGCTCCACGGCATGTGGGATCCTCCCGGACAGGGGCACGAACCCGTGTCCTCTGCATTGGCAGGCGGACTCTCAACCACTGCGCCACCAGGGAAGCCCTACTTTAAAACTTTTAAAAATAGATTTGCCTCCAACAATGACATCATTTCATGTGATTTGTGGAAATAATTCAAAGCTGGGGTTTGACTTGCTAACTCCATTTCTCTTAAGGTTTCTTCCTTTTTCTGGGATGCTAAAGATGAACAGATAATGGGCTGGAGATCGTGATGAGAGGAATATGACTTTTTAAAAGCTGTTTACCCTTCTTAAATGGACACTAGGTCATGGAATAAGCTCATTAGGTCTGGGTGACATTGATGACTTGAGAAAATTAGATTTAGGTATCAACTTTTGTGTTAAGAGGTTTGTGATTCTGTAATGACATTTTGTTTTTTAAATTAATTTTTATTGGAGTATTGTTGATTAACAATGTTGTGTTTCTGCTGTATAGCAAAGTGAATCAGTTATACGTACATCTACTGTTCTTTAGATTCTATTCCAATATAGGTTATTACAGAGTATTGAGTAGAATTCCCTGTGCTATACATATACAGTAGGTTTTTATTATCTACTTTATATATAGTGTGTATATGTCAATCCCAATCTCCCAGTTTATCCCTCCCAACAGCCCCCCCCTTCCTCCTTGGTAACCATAAGTTTGTTTGCTGCATCTGTGACTCTATTTCTGTTTTGAAAATAGGTTCATTTGCACCATTTTTTTAGATTCCACATATAAGCAGTATCATATTTTTTACTTAACTCAGTATGACAATCTCTAGGTCCATCCATGTCACTGCAGATGGCATTAGTTCATTCTTTTTTATGGCTGAGTAATAATTCCATTGTATATATATACAACATCTTTTTTTTCTTTAAGGTTTAATTTTTTATCTATTTTTGGCTGTGTTGGGTCTTAGTTGCTGCACGCGGGCTTTCTCGTTGCGGCAAGTGGGGGCTACTTTTCATTGCGGTGCGCGGACTTCTCCGTGCAGTGGCTTCTCGTTGTGGAGTACAGGCTCTAGGCTTGTGGGCTTCAGTAGTTGTGGTGCTCGGGCTCAGTAGTTGTGACGCACGGGCTTAGTTGCTCTGCGGCATGTGGGATCTTCCCGCACCAGGTATCGAACCCATGTTCCCTGTATTGGCAGGCGGATTCTTATCCACTGCACCACCAGGGAAGTCCCTACCACATCTTCATTCATTCCTTTGCCGTTAGACATTTAGGTTGCTTCTGTGTCCTGGCTATTGTAAATAGTGCTGCAGTGAACATTGGGGTACATGTATCTTTTTGAATTATGGTTTTCTTTGGATATATGCCCAGGAGTGGGATTCCTGGATCATGTGCTAACTCTAGTTTTCTAAGGAACCTCCATACTGCCCTCCATAGTGGTTGTACTGATTGACATTCCCACCAGCAGTGTAGGAGGGTTCCCTTGTAATGACATTTTAGATATGAGAGTGCCTTTTCAGTAAGGAATTTGCTGTCAAATTCAGCCTTAATGCATCTTTAGTGTGGTTTTCTTTAAAGACTGGAGAAATGGGCAAACTAGCAATTAACTGATACTTTTCTTCAGTTAGTCTGGGTACTGTAATAGTAGTAGTTGCTTTATAAGAAGTTAATTTGGTGAGGTGAAAAAGTATTTTATTTGGAGTTAGTATTTCCCCTCAAATTTGAACTTAATGTCCTGACAATGTTTAGCATTTATTATTTTGATGAAGTGAGTTGTAGAGTGAGTCATTTGGCAGAATGGATAAAACTTGGGTACTGAGAAGTAAGGCATATAGGGACCATCTTTATGCCCAAAGAGAGGCATAGAGGCTTCATGCCACCTATTAAGATGTCTGTAATTTCCTTCTGGGAGATTTTTTTAAAATTGGGTGTTGGCAGACTTTCTATAAAGGGCATATGGTAAATATTTAGGCTATATAATCTGTTGCAGCTAGTCAAATCTGCCATTATAGCATGAAAGCAACCGTAGACAATATCTAAATGATTGGATGTGTTCTGTTTCAATAAAACTAGCTATCTAGGGACAGTAGTTTGCTGATCCCTCTTCTAAGTCTTAAGGACCAGACCTTTGGAAACAAGTAAAAGTTGGGTTGTGGTATTTGATCTTTGCACCATTACCTGGATGATTTTTCAGTCTTGCAAAATACTTTTAAGAAAACATTTTTCCTGTTTTTGTAAAGATGATTGTAGTATTTATCCAGGATAAAATACATCGAATCCTGAATCACACTGAAAGAAATGCAGATTTATCAATGCAATACAAATAGAGACTTCTACTGAGAAAATGGGAAAACTTTAGTAAAACATGGAGAGTTTTAGAAGGACAAACGTTTATCCCCTAAAAGTGCAGTAATTTCTTTCTTGACTTCATTACTCTGCCAGCATTCTGTACTTTGTGTGTTTATAAACATAAAAAAATGTCTTTTCCATTCTTGATTTTGTCAACAGTAATATGAATCAGTTACTTTAAAGGAAGAGCCTTTAGGCAAAGCCTTTGGTAGAAATTAGAACTTTTCTCTGAAGCGATGGGGGAGTTTGTGGTGAAGAGTATGTTATCCTTTTTGTTAAACATGAGTCAAGAATCGGAAGCAACTCTGTACCAGCAACAGGAAATAAATTGGGACAAGAGCTTTGAAACAAGTCAGGGTCCAAGGTTTGGTATTGGAAGTTACTTTTACAAGACATCAGGTTCCCATCAGATTTTTGGTGCCTGCATTTGAAGTCTGGTGGATGGATGCTTGTAAGACTGCCCAGATAATAGCTCAGATAATTTCTCAGTAGTGCATGTTCAGGCCAACAATTTGGCACAGAGGACAGTACCAAAATTATTCCTGAGGTTGGAGTGAGGGAAAGGTCTCATGTCTGTGATGGGAGAAAAAAGTAAAATCAGTGTATTGAATCTGAACCCAGAAACTAGAGATAGGAAACTTCCCTAGCTAGTGAAGCTGCAAAACGATGTAGTTAAGCCATTCCACAGGTACCACATGGGCTCTAAATCCATAGAAAAGAATAAGGAATAAGTTGCTGCAGCAAGGACTGAGAACCCTACCATACCTCACTAGAGGCAGGGCTAAACAGAGTCTAACTGGCTCCAGGTTCAGTTAATCTGATCTGTCATCCAACCTAGATAATAAGAAGGGATCTGATCCAGAATGGAGAGTGAAAAAGTGTGGAGGTACAAACTCTGTTAGTTTGCATTTACATTTGATCAGTGACTTCTTTAGTAGTAAATATTTATTACATCTGCAACCTCCCAAGTTAAAACAAATAGTAAAGTCAGTAAAATGAGGGCCTGCTAGGCCAGGCCCTGTGCTGAAAGTGCAAAGAATAAAGATAACCCCTGATAACAGAGCTGAAATTGATCACAGCTCTGTAGGATAAACATATTGCAAATGAGTTTTCAACTATGTGCAGTGTGTAGGGTTACTTAAGGACAGGGTAAGAGGGTTCAGGGGAGGTTTTCCAGAGGATGTCGTAGCTCAGTTTTAATGAATAATAACTTAAGGCACACAGAAGGCAGAAGGGAATTTTAGGCAAATTTTAGGCCTGTGTAGGCTAAGAGTTCAGGAAACCTTATGGGGTTCAGTATAAGCTGGAGCTTTAAAAATCCTTTAACATCAAGGTTTGTATGTATGATTTCTTACAGGTAGGAGGGAAGACTTGCAAATGCCTCATGTGAGTAGGTAAAGAGTCATCTAGGTTGAGGGGTACATGTTAGCAATAGAAGAGGAAACTATAACTGGCATGTTGGGGGTTAGGTTGAACAAGGATCTGGCCTGCACAAGAGAAGTTCCCCAAGGCAGTCCATCAATAATACCTTGTTAGGTAATGACCCCACAAAAATGAGGTTCTAATAAGTAATTTTTCTCTTTTAATAAATAAACCTTTTTTCTCTTGTCCAAAGTAACTCGTACTAAAAAGCAAGTAATTGAATAATTATTTGGCAATTACCATAAACAAAATGTAGTGTTAATGAATGAGGAGGTTCAGCATATAAAGACGTGACCCTTCCTCAAGAGACATGACCTTTTTACCTAAATGTATATGTAACGAAGTCCAGGGTACGTAAGTCTTAGATTCTTTGTATAGATACCTAGGTACATTCTTAGTACCTGAAAATTTGTTTAAAAAAAATCTCTTTGAATAGGTGCTTTAGGTATTTCCAAAAATACATTGAATTTACATTTAAAGCATGTTCAAATTCTTCATATGTTGTATGTACTTTTCTGTGGTTTGTTTCACATTTGAGAGGAAGGAAGCATTTCACAACTTGCTATGCAGTGTCCTCTAAGGCCAAGAAGTGCTACTATCAAAGATTATTTAAAATAAACACGTCTTTTAAAAATTTTATTTATTTTTGGCTGCGTTGGGTCTTCGTTGCTGCCTGTGGGTTTTCTCTAGTTGCAGCATGCGGGGGCTACTCTTCATTGCAGTGCGCGGGCTTCTCATTGTGGTGGCTTCTTGTTGTGGAGCACGGGCTCTAGGCTAGCGGGCTTCAGTAGGTGCGGCACATGGGCTCTAGAGCACAGGCTTAGTTGTGGTGTACGGGTTTAGTTGCTCCGCAACATGTGGGATCTCCCCAGACTAGGGCTCGAACCCGTGTCCCCTGCATTGGCAGGCAGATTCTTAACCACTGCACCACCAGGGAAGCCCCAAAATAAATACCTGTCTTGACTTTGGAGGACATAACCAAAAGTATTCCAAAAATGCCCCCTATGTAATGGCAGCATCACCAAAATTATTCACACATTTAACAGCTTCTTTGTGCCCAGCACTCTGATGAGTCTTATGAAGTACAGAGCCTACCAATGTGACTACTCTAGGACAATAGTCATTTGGATGCTCCAGTTCCAGTGTGTCTGTTAAAAAATAAAAATCACATTTCTTTGTTTTATAAGATGTAATGAAAAATTTCTAGAGTAATACTGGTTGTTTGCCTTGAGTTTTAGCTTTTGATTTGGTAGACAGGAATTTTGCGGAAATTGCAGTTGCTCACTTTGGCAAAGTTTCAAGCTGTTCTTTTTGACTTGGAGATAATTATGAAGAGAGGTTAGATTTTCCTAGCATATCTCTCAATGCAGGCTGGGTGGCTCTTCATGGGTATTCGTCTTGTTGAATCTAATTAGCACAGGCATTCTTGGGTCTCAGAAGGTCCATCTATCAATTGCTTTGACTCCAGGCTATTCTGAGCAAAAGATAAATGTATGTGCGAGGGTCCGCCAAAGATAAGGCAACTAGAGAGCAGGTAGGAAAGCTGAAGCTGGCTTTAAGTATTTGCAGGACTATTAGAAAAAGAGGGATTAATTCGGTGGGTTTTGTGTGATGTTGGCTAAGTTACCTAACTTCTGTGTGCCTCAGTTTCCTTAGGTATAAAATGGGGTACTATTTGGAGCTGTCTCATAAAATTTTGGGGAAGACCAATAAAAACCCCAAAACATGTAAAGCCCATTTTGAGAGCTTGGCATGTAGTCAACAATCAGAAATATTAGCTTTTGTTATTATTTTTCTTCTGTGCAGCATAGTGGAGAGAAATCTAACAAGGAATTTTTCTAAATAAATGTGTCACATGAATAAACATTTTTATGTTTACCAAGTAGTTTTAAATATATTATTCACTGATCCTTGCACCAGTGTGACTGGAGTGTAGTTGAAAGGATTAGTACTTTTTATTTTTACAAGCTGAAATCCTAGGAGGTTAGTAATTTGCCCAAAGTCACCCTGCTAGCATGTGGGTACAGTGGAAATTATGAATGGGGTCTTCTAATTTCCTAATTTAGTGTGTTTCCACTATGTCAGGCTACCTTAAGGGCCAAGCGAAGAATGTTGGAGGAACGATGGAGATTTCAGCTCACTGAATGAAAAATCTTAGAGTTCTTACAAAGTGGTTTGCTTGAGAGGGTGTGAGCAGTGGCAGTAGTCAAGCAGGAGCTGGGTGACCAATTTTGATAGATATTATGAAGGACTTTTTGTATTTGGGAAAATCTTGACCTAGATAACTCTTTTGACTTAGATTGTATGCTCTTACATAGATGAAATTTGTTAACTCATGCTTTTTAAAGTGTTATCTTTCATTGTGACTTATTACAAGGTCATAAATAACTTCAACTGCTTCTCCCTTAGATGTTCTGTATAATTTCTTTGCCTCATACTTTCTTATTTATTTATTTTTGGCTGTGTTGGGTCTTCGTTGTTTCACATGGGCTTTCTCTAGTTGCAGCGAACGGGGGCTACTTTTCATTGTGGTGTGTGGGCTTCTCATTGCGGTGGCTTCTCGTTGCAGAGCACAGGCTCTAGGGCGCACGGGCTTCAGTAGTTGTGGCACACGGGCTCAGTAGTTGAGGCTCATGAGCTCTAGAGCACAGGCTCAGTAGTTCTGGCACATGGGCTTAGCTGCTCTTCTGCAGCATGTGGGATCTTCCCTGCCCAGGGCTTGAACCCGTGTCCCCTGCATTGGGAGGCGGATTCTTAACCACTGTGCCACCAGGGAAATCCCTGCCCAGTTTCTTTGGAGTAGATTCCTCCCTTCAATGAGATAGAAAACACTTGGGTGTCGGTTTCAGCTCTTTCAACATCTTTTCTTTTTCTTTTTTTTTTTTGAATAGATCTTTATTGGAGTATAACTGCTTCACAATACTGTGTTAGTTTCTGTTGTACAACAAAGTGAATCAGCCTTATGCATGCATATATCCGCATATCCCCTCCTTCTTGAGCCTCCCTGGCACAACTGTGCACTGAAAAAAACCAGTCTTTCAATCTCCCTATTTTAAGCCATCTATTTTTAAACATAAGAAACATAATATATAGTTAGTTAATTTTCATATAAAAATATTGTTATGAAATAATATTTTAGGTAAAAAAATCTAAAAGTTTCAAGAACTTAAAAATATTGAATTTTATATTCAATATTAAAGAATATATATCAAGGTATACTTAGTAGTGTTTCCATAGAGGTACAAGAAAAACTTGTGGGCTTCAAAACCATGATTTATTGGATAATGAGTTTGCAGAGATCATAGCAAGTATAACTGAAGATAGTTAGCAAGAGCCCAGTAGGAGAATAGAGAACAAACTTAGTTAATCTCAGAAAATGCATGGATTCATACCCTAAACCAACTACACCTTAGAGATTTCTAAAAAAAAAAAAAAAATTACAATATACGAACACACATTCCATTAGTTAGCAGAGCAATAACATTATCACATGTCACTTAGCTTCTGGAAAACACCGTACATGCACCAGAAAATGAAAATTACAAAAGAAAAAACATCTTAGTATTATAATGAAAGTAGTTCTGACCTCCCTAAACCCCGAAAGGGACTCAGATGAGTCTTAGGAGTCTGGACCCTACTTAGAGAACCACTGTCAAGGATAGATTAGATATGCTTATACCTAATGCCAATAATTAATTCAAAAAATTACATTCTCCATTGTAGTGCTAAGGCCACTCCCACCAGACCTTGAGCTCGCTCACCAAGGCCAGTGATCATGTTTTGTTTATCTTTGTATCGTTATTACGGCTCCTTGTCCATAAAATATACTAACAGTAAATTCAGTAAATGTTCATTGAAAACATTTGAGAACTTTTTATTTCATCAGAAAACGTGAAAATATTTTAAAATCTTTGGTGCCCTCAAGTGGCATAATACTACAAAGCAGCTTAGGAAAAATACTGCATGCATTATTATTATTTTTTTTTTTGTGGTATGCGGGCCTCTCACTGTTGTGGCCCCTTCCATTGTGGAGCACAGGCTCCGGACACGCGGGCCCAGCGGCCATGGCTCACATGCCCAGCCGCTCCGCGGCACGTGGGATCCTCCCGGACCGGGGCACGAACCCATGTCCCCTGCATCGACAGGTGGACTCCCAACCACTGCGCCACCAGGGAAGCCCTGCATGCATTATTTTTTAATCTTGAGCCCAATTTGTGTTTGCGTTGCTGCTTCTCTGTATTAATAAGACTTTTCTTCCACTCCAAATTATCTTGCTAATGTCAAACAAATTCTTTGCATGTATTCCATTCCTATGTGCCATTTCATGTCAATACAGGTTGAAATGATAATATTCATTACTGAATAGTTTCTCACTAGCATACTTCTAACCAAAAGAGTGAGGGTGACTACATTCACAGGGAACTCTTACGTAAATGGAAAATGTGGGTGCTCTTCCCAGTTATTATTAAGAAATTTGGCAATTCTGATGACATGCCTTAGGTGTATTGAGTTCCTTTTGCTACCCAAATTATTAAAAAAACTTTTAGGTCACTCAGTCACACTGATGGTCAGTGTAGTGGAAAGAACCAAGAGTAATACACTTGCTTTAGGGACGTTCACTTCAGGTTGAATGCAGTATGATGAAGCTGGAGATTTTTTTTTTTTTTTTTTTTTTGATGGAGGTTCACCAAAGTGTTGAAAGGTTGGAAGAACTAAAATTCTTTATCTAGATAGGGAAAAGTCTAGGGTAGAAGCATCCACAAAGTATGTTTACAATATGACTACCTTCTATTATTTAAACATTTTGTTTCATTTTTTGTTCAACAAATATTTATGGAGAATTGAATACATATCAGCCATTGTCCTAGGCTCTGGGAACACAGATATTGAAAAGGGAGTCTCATCCTTCATGAAGCTCTTCATAAAGGCGTGTCAGAAAATTCTCTGCAGAGGTAAAATTCTGATCCTTTTTTGAGAAATAGTTAGATGTTAGCTGGATGGTGGAGGAAAGGGTGTTTCAACAGAGGGGTTAGTGTGTGGACAGTATCGGAGGACTGTGTGTGGAGGAGTACCTAAAGGCTAAGGTGGCAGGCAGAGATCTTGACAATCCAACTAGATGTCTGGCATGTTTTCCTGGAGGCAATGAACTGCTAAAGGATTTTAAGCAGAGGAGTCATATGAGCAGATACATATATTTCAGAAAGATCACTTTGGCCACAGTGTAAAGAAAGGACAGGAAGGGGGTAAACTGAAGAATAGGGAGTGAGTTTGGAATGTTACAATAATACTGGCAAAGAATGGAAAAGAAGTGAGCCCAGGCAATTCAGTTCAATGGGAATGAAATTGAAGTGTTAAGGACTGAGAGTCAATAGGATTTGGTAGGTAAGGGAGTGAAGAAGTCAAAGATACCTGCCTTGTGTTTGGCTTAGAAGGTTGTGTCAGCCATTAAGATAAGAAATACAGAAGGAACATTGTACCTTAGGAATAAGAGTTCAGCCTTGGATGCTGGATTTGAGGTGTTCAAATGGCAATGTGTAGTCATACAGATTTGGAAGGCAGAAGAGGGGCACTGGAGAGAGACCAGCCAGCAAAATCTGGAGGGAGTTTGACTCTGGAGAAATGAATGGCACTGAGTTTCCTGTTTTCATGGCTTCTGTCTTGAGTCAGGCCCTAGTGTGGAACAGCTAAAACCCCAATAGAAAACCTGTAGTTTTTCTGGCTGAATAACCACAGGACAGAAAGTTAGGGGGGAATTCCAGAAGGAAAAGACCCACAGAAGAGGAGCTCCAAATTCTATTTATAAAGTCTGTTTAAATCTTTGGACAGACTGAGGTTTGAGCCTTGGTGTGTGACCTGGGGCAAGGAACTTCAGCTCATAGAGCCTTAGCTTATTCATATTTAAAATGCAAAAAAACTAATATTTTGCAGGGTGGTTGTGAGGATTAAAAAAGCCCAAGTACATGTGAAGTGTTTTGCAGTGCTTGCCATATAGTAGACTCTCAATAAATGACTGAACTATTAATCAGGATTCCACTGGTGGCAAGTGACAGAAACTGAACTCTAGCTTGCTCAAGCAGAAGGGCAAGGAAGAACAGGGGGTGGAGTCAGGAACTTGGTGTTACCCGGGCTTGTGAGAGTGTTCCCTCTCTCTCTTTCTCTCCCTATCTCCTCTCCTTCCTCGCTTCAGTACACACCTTGCCTATCTCCTGAGGTTTACCCTTATTCTCCCTTCTGTTGATAGCTTCAGCCTTTGGGTGTGGGTATGGGTGTGGAGAAGCCCGGTTCACAGTGGTCCAGGCTTACACCCTCTGTAGAAGGCAGAAGAATAACCCCCAAAGATGCCCATGTCCTGAGACCAGGAACCTGTGAATTTGTTACCTTACACACCAACAGGGAATTAAGACTGCGGATGAAGTTACAATTGTTAATCAACTGACCTTAAAATAGCGAGACTATCTTGGATTATCCAGGTTGGCCCAGTAGAGTCACAGAGGTCCTTAAAAGTGGAAGAGGGAGGCAGGAGAGTAAGTCAGGGCGCTGTGAATACTGAAGGTCAGAGTGATGGGATGTGAGAAGGACTTGACCGTCATTACTGGCTTTGAAGATGGAGGAAGGGCTCACAAGCCAAGAACGGCAGACAGCCTTCAGAAGCTGGAAAAGGCAAGGAAACAGATTCTCCCCTAGAGCCTCCAGAAAGAATACAGCCCTGCTACTGATTTTAGCCCAGTGAGACCCATGTCGGACTTCTGATCTACACAATTGTAAGGTAATAAATTTGTGTTGTTTAAGCCTCTAAGTGTGTGGTAATTTGCCTGTATAAAACTAATATACCATCGCAGCTTAGTTGGGGTGATTCAGGTTTTGTGGGATCTAAAACTTATGCAGTTTGGGGGACTTCCTTTAAGAAAAATTAAAAACTACAGAAGAGACTATTTAGAATGAGAACAAATCACAACAAATTATAAATTTTAAAAAGATGACAAGTGCTACAAACTCACAAAATCCAGAAAAATAGCATTTTAAAATTAGTTCACAAAATGACTATACTACCCAAAGCAATCTACAGATTCAATGCAATCCCTATCAAACTACCACTGGCATTTTTCATAGAACTAGAACAAAAAGTTTCACAATTTGTATGGAAACACAAAAGACCCCGAATAGCCAAAGCAATCTTGAGAAAGAAAAATGGAGCTGGAGGAATCAGGCGCCTGGACTTCAGACTATACTACAAAGCTACAGTAATCAAGGCAGTATGGTACTGGCACAAAAGCAGAAATATAGATCAATGGAACAGGATAGAAAGCCCAGAGATAAACCCTTGCACATATGGTCCCCTCATCTTTGACAAAGGAGGCAAGAATATACAATGGAGAAGAGACAGCCTCTTCAATAAGCAGTGCTGAGAAAACTGGACAGCTACATTTAAAAGAATGAAATTAGAACACTCCCTAACACTGTACACAAAAATAAACTCAGAATGGATTAAAGACCTAAATGTAAGGCCAGACACTATAAAACTCTTAGAGAAAAACATAGGCAGAACACTCTATGACATAGATCACAGCAAGATCCTTTTTGACCCACCTCCTTGAGAAATGGAAATAAAAACAAAAATAAACAAATGGGACCTAATGAAACTTCAAAGCTTTTGTACAGCAAAGGAAACCATAAACAAGACGAAAAGACAACCCTCAAAATGGGAGAAAATATTTGCAGATGAAGCAACTGACAAAGGATTAATTTCCAAAATTTACAAGCAGTTCATGCAGCTCAATATCAAAAAAAACAAACAACCCAATCCAAAAATGGGCAGAAGACCTAAAAAGACATTTCTCCAAAGAAGATATAAAGATTACCAACAAACAAAAGGATGCTCAACATCACTAATCATTAGAGAAATGCAAAACAAAATTACAATGAGGTATCACCTGATACCAGTCAGAATGGCCATCATCAAAAAATCTACAAACAATAAATGCTAGAGTGGGTGTGGGAAAAAGGGAACTCTCTTGCACTGTTGGTGGGAATGTAAATTGATACAGCCACCATGGAGAACAGTATGGAGGTTCCTTAAAAAAGTAAAAAGAGAACTACCACACAACCCAGCAATCCCACTACTGGGCATATACCCTGAGAAAACCATAATTCAAAAAGAGTCATGTACCACAATGTTCATTGCTGCTCTATTTACAATAGCCAGGACATGGAAGCAATCTTAGTGTCCATCGACAGATGAATGGGTAAAAAAGATGTGGCACATATATACAATGGAATATTACTCAGCCATAAAAAGGAACGAAATTGAGTTATTTGTAGTGAGGTAGATGGACCTAGAGTCTTTCATACAGAGTGAAGTAAGTTAGAAAGAGGAAAACAAATACCGTATGCTAACACATATATATGGAATCTAAAAAAAAAAAAGAAAGAAAAAAAAGGGTCATGAAGAACCCAGGGGCAAAACGGGAATAAAGATGCAGACCTAGTAGAAAATGGACTTGAGGACATGGGGAGGGGGAAGGATAAGCTGGAACAGAATGAGAGTGGTAATGAATATATATGGACATATATACACTACCAAATATAAAATAGCTAGCTAGTGGGAAGCAGTTGCATAGCATAGGGAGATCAGCTCGGTGCTTTGTGACCAGCTAGAAGGGTGGGATAGGGAGGGGGGGGAAGGAAGATGCAAGAGGGAAGAGATATGGGGATATATGTATATGTATAACTGATTCATTTCGTTATAAAGCAGAAACCAGCACACCATTGTAAAGCAATTATACTCCAATAAAAACGTTAAAAAATAAAATTAGTTCACAGACATACTTCTATAATACTTTTTTCCAGTACAGTTTTTGGATGCATTTTCTCCGATCTCTTTTTCATATGACACAATTTTCTTCTTATTTTTTTTTGTGGTACGCAGTTCTCTCACTGCTGTGGTTTCTCCCGCTGTGGAGCACAGCCTCCAGACGCACAGGCCCAGCGGCCATGGCTCACGGGCCCAGCCGCTCCGCGGCATGTGGGATCCTCCTGGACCAGGGCACGAACCTGTGTCCCCTGCATCGGTAGGCGGACTCCCAACTGCTGCGCCACCAGGGAAGCCCCAGTTTTCTTATTTTTTTAAAGTGGAATAGAAAGAGAATCCACTCTTCCCCCTAATGTCATTAACTGAAATTTATCTTTTATTATTGATAGTTTAGAAAAGTTTCTTTTAGTGTCATAACTTACACGTTTTTAGAATTGTTAATTGGAGAAAACCTCTATCAAATGTGTTTCACACATTTCACATAGAGAACTGTTAGGTTTTAGGCATTTCGATTTTTCTTGTTCAGTGGCTAATCTTTTTATTTTTTTGGTGCACTGCTTGGCATGCAGAATCTTAGTTCCCTGACCAGGGATCAAACCTGTGCCCTCTGCAGTGGAAGTGTGGAGTCTTAACCACTGGACCGCCAGGGAAGTCCCAGTGGCTAATCTTAATCTTTAAAATGGTGACACTTATAAACCAGGTTGTTGTCATTTTTCTTGTCATAATGACATGTAAATTATATTTTTTCTTTAAGTCAGTATTTCGTTTAAAATCAGCAAGAAATTAACAAGGATCTGTGTCGATGGGACTGAGCTGGGAGAGGAGCATGTGCAGAGGTGTAGCCCAGCAGAGGAAGGTCAGGTGCAGGGGACATGAAGCGAGTGAACAGGCAGGGCAGGAAGGCAAGAAGACTAGAAGGGTATATGGAGCTGGGGAGGGAGGTGGACGATGACGTCAAATGCTGGCAAGTGGCTGAAGAGAGAAGACCACGTTTTGGGTTAAAGTGTCAAAGGCCGGAGATGATTGCTAACCACTTGAAGAACATTATGGGAAATGGTAAGGTAATTAACACTAGAGTTGGGAAAGCTTTGCTTTGAACCCTAACTCTGCCCGCCCCCAGCATATCTCACGTCAGACACTGCCTCTTCCTCCGGCTAGCACGTACGATCCACACAACCAGATCAGATCCCTAAAGCCGCCAGCCTCCCTCTCCTTAAGGCCAGGTGGTCTGTTTTCCACTGGTTCCATCATTTGGCTGCTCCTCTGGCCTGGAGGACGTGGAAGCACACACAGAAGCTCTTACTAAACTCTCGCAGCAAGTCTTAAATTATAGCTATCAAAGCCTGTTTTTACTGAACGCTGAAAAATCTCTAATGAGAAAAGCTGTCCTTCAAAATAGAATGGCCTTGGACACTATGACGGCCTCACAAGGAGACACCTGTGCCATTATCCACATGAAGTGTCATGTGTTCATACCTGATGAGTCTGCTAATGTATTGTCTTTATTCAATCACATGAGGACACAAGTGAGTGCCCTGGTTGATCTGGCCCCCAGCCCTGTGGACTAAGTGATCAGTAGTTCAGATCATGGAGCTCTTGGTGGAAAAAATTACTTATTTGAAAATCGTTATCTTGATCTGTGTTTTCTCTTGCGTGTGCCTCTATTGCTGCTGTGGGATCTGCCTCCAGTGTAGCCTGAGAGCTGCCTCCATGCTGATGGACCCCCTGCTGAAGGATCGATTGTTATGGAAGTGGGTGGGTGTAAGGTTGTAAGAGCCTGTCTGAGGGGTGGAGTGTTGGAGGAGGTCATGGAGAGGACGTGACTGCGGCTTGACCCTTGCGCTGGACCAGGGCAGCTGGAGGCCCCTCCCTTCTCCCTGTCCTTGGAATATGCATCCGCTTGCCTTCCCCACACTAGGAGCTGCCCCAAGGACGCAGCCTTGAGAGTACGACGGGTGGCTGAGACCATCTGGATGGTCCGTATACGTGACTGAACCTCATTAAAGTCTTTATATACATTTTAAGGTTCTGGTGGCCTGTGCGGAGGTCTGCTCCATCTTGTGGCACCCAAGACAAGCCTAGTATGTAAGTTCCCTGCTTATTAAACCTGCCACCTGCCCATCTGGAATGAGGGGCCTGCCTCTTCCTTCCGTCTCTCCTTACCCTCAGTGTACGGGGCTAGTTTTCCAAGCAACACCCTTCTTCTTTGCTTTCTCCAAGGAAGACACCTACTTCCCAAGGCCTGGGCTTTTGGTCTCCTTTTCCCTCCCTTCTTTTCCCTCCGCTGTGCCTACAAGCCTTTTAGTGCTTCTTTATCCTAAAACAAACTCTTCCTTGAACCTGTCTTTCTCTTCTTCCTTTTGCTCTTTGTATGTTAGCAACATGAGGAATCTTTCACGATTGAGTCTCAGGTGCTTTAAGAGATTCTTCCCTTCTGCAATTGCTAAGCCCAAGACTTTGAAATTACTCACTGCACTCTGACAAAATAAATATTTTTCACACTCACAGCCTAATCCCGCATGCCTGGAGTCATGCTGTTCCTTCTTGCTCCATTGCTTCCGTGCCTAATCTGGTGAAATACCTCTGACCTCCGCTAGGGTTAGGTGGCTCTCAAAGCATTTGGGGAATTATAATAAAAATTGTTGAGTTAAGAGCTACATCTATTAATTGCTTACTGTGTATTAGGCACTGTGCCAAGCATTCTCTGCTTATTGTTTTGTTTAAATGCACCTTTGTTTAAATGCACAAATCCCATATGTGCTGTGCTCTGTTTATGTATCTGTTTCCCCAGAGACAGGAAGCTCCTAGAGGTCAGGGCCTGGATGCTCTTCATCTTTATACTCCCAGCACCTAGCCCAGTGCCTGCACATAACAGGCACTACTGCATTAGGGAGAGTTTGGTTAGATGTGAAATCTAACCCTCCTGGTAGACTGGTTTAATCCTTCTTCTTCTTTTTTCTATTTTGTTATATTCATTAATTTGTTTTATAATTTAGCTCCCACATATAAGTGATAACATACAGTATTTGTCTTTCTCTGACTTATTTTACTTAGCATAATACCCTCCATGTCCATCTGTGCTGTTGCAAAGAGCAAAATTCCATTCTTTTTTCTGGCTGAGTAGTATTCCATTGTGTATACATACCACAGCTTCTTTATTCATTCATCTTTTGATGGACACTTAGTTTGCTTTCATACCTTTAACCATGCTTCTTATGGAGCCATTATTCCCCAGCCTGACCCAGAATAAGGCAACTCTCTAGTTCAAAGGTTGGCAAATGTTTTCTCTGAAGGTCCAGAGAAATGTAAATGTTTTTGGCTTTGTGGGCAGCTACTCAACTCTACTTTTGTAGTGGGAAAGCAGCCATAGACAATATATAAACAAGTGAGTGTGGATATTTTCCAGTAAAACTTTATTTACAAAACCAAGTGGCTTCCCCTGCTCTAGACAACTAGACTTATATCTGCAACCAACAGAACATGCACTTTCTTTCCAAGGGTCAGAGCAAAGGGCCAGAGGTACTTACTATTCCTCCTGGTATTTGTCCCCAAGTGGCTTGCATATTCCCAAAGATTTCTGGAAAACACTGTAATTTTAGAATGTATATATTTTAATATTAGTAATATACTCTTTTTTAAAAAATTTATTTAATTTATTTTTTACTTTTGGCTGCATTAGGTCTTCATTGCTGTGCATGGGCTTTCTCTAGTTTCGGCGAGTGGGGGCTATTCTTCATTGTGGTGCGTGGGCTTCTCATTGCAGTGGCTTCTCTTCTTGTGGAGCACGGGCTCTAGGCGTGTGGGCTTCAGTAGTTGTGGCTCACGGGCTGTAGAGCACAGGCTCAGTAGTTACGGCTCACGGGCTGTAGAGCACAGGCTCAGTAGTTGTGGCTCACAGGCTGTAGAGCACAGGCTCAGTAGTTGTGGCACACGGGCTTAGTGGCTCCGTGGCATGTGGGATCTTCCCGGACCAGGGATCAAACCCATGTCCCCTGCATTGGCAGGCAGGACTCTCAACCACTGCACCACCAGGGAAGTCCCTTAGAATATGTTTATATCTTACAACCTATGAAGACCATAAGGTCTTTTATTTCCATGTCAAACTTAAATTTATTCTGCTTTTAACTGAAACGTGATGCTCCTTATTGTACTTAAGGAAAGGAACCCACTAACCTGGGATCTTGGCTAATGCCTTATCAGGTAATTATTAATCTTGTGCTTTTAGTTAGCTCTATGGTTTTGTATAGTTTTCTAGTATATCAGTTGCCTTAAAAAATAACTTAAAATTATCTTCAGCAAGAACCATAATGACAAAAGCATATGACTGGGAATTGGTGAATTAGGCAGAACTTGTTTTAGGCTACGAATGATGAAAACAGACTGAAATTGTCTTCAGACTCAGATCGATCAAGTGTGTAAACAGCATGGAGGAGGGAGCTGTTTATATCCATCTCTTAGCTCTGTCCATCTCTGTGTTACTCTGTTCTCAGGCTAGCTTTCCCCTCATGGTAGCTCTGGGAAATACCAAACTTCTATGCTTTCAGGTAAAGTCCAGTGAAAAATAGAAATCCTGTTTAGCAAACAGTTCCAATACAAATTTTGGGTCTGACTTTCATAGGCCAATATTGTTGACCTGACGATCCATGAGTCACATAGGCCTGGGGCATGGCATATGCTGACTACCCAAGCCTGGGTCATATGCCCTTGGCTGATTTTTCTGTATTCTCCATCCAAACTACAGAGTAGGAAGCCGGTGCTTTCCCCATACTAGTTTCTTTTGCTGCTGTAACAAATGAGTCTAAATGAATGGCTTAAAACAACACCAATTTATTATCTTACAGTTCTGGAGGTCAGAATTATGAAATGGGTTTCACTGAGCTAAAATCAGGGTATCTGCAGGGCTGCATTCCTTCCAGAGGTTCTAGGGGAGAATCCATTTCTTGCCTTTTCCAGCTTCTAGAGGCCACATGCATTCCTTGGCTCATGGCCCTTTTCTGTCTTTAAAGCCAGCAATTATATCACTCCAGCCCAGGTAAATCCAGGATCATCTCCCCATCTCAAAATCCTTAACTTAATCACACCAGAAAAGTCCCTTTGCCATGTGAGGTAACACATTCATGGTTTTGGGTATTAGAACATGAATATCTTTGGTGGCGGCGGGGTGGGTAATATTCTGCCCACCACCCTCTGCCAGATCAGGGAGCTGTTACTAGGTGAAGGGGGAGTGGATGCAAGGCAAGTGACTTGGGATCTAGTTTCCAGTTCATTTATTTAGGTGCTGTGTGATTTGGGTAAATAATATAATGTCTTTAGGTCTTAGCTTCTGCACTTGTAAAGCAAGGAGGTTGTAGTAGATGATCTTGCTTAGAGGCTCTTCCAAATCTTGTATTTGGTAGTAGATTGATAACATCTATACTGGTGAGCATGTGTGGGGGAAATGGGAACCCTCGTGTATTGCTGGTGGGTGTGTGAGTGCCAGCGAGCAGAGATAAATAGTTCTGGTTCTTTCTTTTTCTATTTCATATGAGTTTATATTTCTATATATACATCTGTATTTTTGCTGCCATATTATATTACATTATATTTATTTATTTATTTTAACCTCTTCATTGGAGTATAATTGCTTTACAGTGGTGTGTTACTTTCCGCTTTACAACAAAATGAATCAGTTGTATATATACATATGTTCCCATATCTCTTCCCTCTTGCATCTCCCTCCCTCCCACCCTCCCTATCCCACCCCTCTAGGTGGTCACAAAGCACCGAGCTGATCTCCCTGTGTTATGCGGCTGCTTCGCCTAGCTATCTACCTTACGTTTGGTAGTGTATATATGTCCATGCCTCTCTCTCGCTCTGTCACAGCTTACCCTTCCCCCTCCCCATATCCTCAAGTCCATTCTCTAGTAGGTCTGTGTCTTTATTCCTGTCTTACCCCTAGGTTCTTCATGACATTTTTTTTCTTAAGTTCCATAAATATGTGTTACCATACAGTATTACCATACAGTATTTGTCTCTATCTTTCTGACTTACTTCACTCTGTATGACAGACTCTAGGTCTATCCACCTCATTACAAATAGCTCAATTTCATTTCTTTTTATGGCTGAGTAATATTCCATTGTATATATGTGCCACATCTTCTTTATCCATTCATCTGATGATGGGCACTTAGGTTGTTTCCATCTCCGGGCTATTGTAAATAGAGCTGCAATGAACATTTTGGTACATGACTCTTTTTGAATTATGGTTTTCTCAGGGTATATGCCCAGGAGTGGGGTTGCTGGGTCATATGGTAGTTCTATTTGTAGTTTTTAAAGAAACCTCCATACTGTTCTCCATAGTGGCTGTACCAATTCACATTCCCACCAGCAGTGCAGGAGTGTTCCAATTACTCCACACCCTCTCCAGCATTTATTGTTTCTAGATTTTTTGATGATGGCCATTCTGACTGGTGTGAGATGATATCTCATTGTAGTTTTGATTTGCATTTCTCTAATGATTAATGATGTTGAGCATTCTTTCATGTGTTTGTTGGCAGTCTGTATATCTTCTTTGGAGAAATGTCTATTTAGGTCTTCTGCCCATTTTTGGATTGGGTTGTTTATTTTTTTGTTATTGAGCTGCATGAGCTGCCTGTAAATTTTAGAGATTAATCCTTTGTCAGTTGATTCATTTGCAAATATTTTCTCCCATTCTGAGGGCTGTCTTTTGGTCTTGTTTATGGTTTCCTTTGCTGTGCAAAAGCTTTGAAGTTTCATTAGGTCCCATTTGTTTATTTTTGTTTTTATCTCCATTACTCTAGGAGATGGGTCAAGAAGGATCTTGCTGTGATTTATGTCATAGAGTGTTCTGCCTATGTTTTCCTCTAAGAGTTTGATAGTTTCTGGCCTTACATTTAGGTCTTTAATCCATTTTGAGCTTATTTTAAGGTGACCATATGTGTGTGGGTTTATCTCTGGGCTTTCTATCCTGTTCCATTGATCTATATTTCTGTTTTTGTGCCAGTACCATACTGTCTTGATTACTGTAGCCTTGTAGTATAGTCTGAAGTCAGGGAGCCTGATTCCTCCAGCTTCGTTTTTTGTTCTAAAGATTTCTTTGGCTATTCGGGGTCTTTTGTGTTTCCATACAAATTGTGAAATTTTTTGTTCTAGTTCTGTGAAAAATACCAGTGGTAGTTTGATAGGGATTACATTGAATCTGTAGATTGCTTTGTGTAGTAGAATCATTTTCACAGTGTTGACTCTTCCAATCCAAGAACATGGTATATCTCTCCATCTATTTGTATCATCTTTAATTTCTTTCATCAGTGTCTCATAATTTTCTGCATACAGGTCTTTTGTCTCCTTAGGTACGCTTATTCCTAGATATTTTATTCTTTTTGTTGCAATGGTAAATGGGAGTGTTTTCTTGATTTCACTTTCAGATTTTTCATCATTAGTATATAGGAATGCCAGAGATTTCTGTGCATTAATTTTGTATCCTGCTACTTTACCAAATTCATTGATTAGCTCTAGTAGTTTTCTGGTAGCATCTTTAGGATTCTCTATGTATAGTATCATGTCATCTGCAAACAGTGACAGCTTTACTTCTTCTTTTCCGATTTGGATTCCTTTTATTTCCTTTTCTTCTCTGATTGCTGTGGCTAAAACTTCCAAAACTATGTTGAATAAGAGTGGTGAGAGTGGGCAACCTTGTCTTGTTCCTGACCTTAGTGGAAATGCTTTCAGTTTTTCGCCATTGAGGATGATGTTGGCTGTGGGCTTGTCATATACGGCCTTTATTATATTGAGGAAAGTTCCCTCTACACCTACTTTCTGCAGGGTTTTTATCATAAATGGGTGTTGAATTTTGTCAAAAGCTTTCTCTGCATCTATTGAGATGATCATATGGTTTTTCTCCTTCAATTTGTTAATATGGTTAATCACATTGATAGATTTGCGTATATTGAAGAATCCTTGCATTCCTGGAATAAACCCCACTTGATCATGGTGTATGATCCTTTTAATGTGCTGTTGGATTCTGTTTGCTAGTATTTTGTTGAGGATTTTTGCATCTATGTTCATCAGTGATATTGGCCTGTAGTTTTCTTTCTTTGTGACATCCTTGTCTGGTTTTGGTATCAAGGTGATGGTGGCCTCGTAGAATGAGTTTGGGAGTGTTCCTCCCTCTGCTATATTTTGGAAGAGTTTGAGAAGGATAGGTGTTAGCTCTTCTCTAAATGTTTGATAGAATTCGCCTGTGAAGCCATCTGGTCCTGGGCTTTTGTTTGTTGGAAGATTTTTAATCACAGTTTCAATTTCAGTGCTTGTGATTGGTCTGTTCATATTTTCTATTTCTTCCTGATTCAGTCTTGGCAGTTTGTGCATTTCTAAGAATTTGTCCATTTCTTCCAGATTGTCCATTTTATTGGCATAGAGTTGCTTGTAGTAATCCCTCATGATTTTTTTTATTTCTGCAGTGTCAGTTGTTACTTCTCCTTTTTCATTTCTAATTCTATTGATTTGAGTCTTCTCCCTTTTTTTCTTGATGAGTCTGGCTAATGGTTTATCAATTTTGTTTATCTTCTCAAAGAACCAGCTTTTAGTTTTATTGATCTTTGCTATTGTTTCCTTCATTTCTTTTTCATTTATTTCTGATCTGATTTTTATGATTTCTTTCCTTCTGCTAACTCTGGGGTTTTTTTGTTCTTCTTTCTCTAATTGCTTGAGGTGCAAGGTTAGGTTGTTTATTCGAGATGTTTCCTGCTTCTTAAGGTGGGCTTGTATTGCTATAAACTTCCCTCTTAGAACTGCTTTTGCTGCATCCCATAGGTTTTGGGTCGTTGTATCTCCATTGTCATTTGTTTCTAGGTATTTTTTAATTTCCTCTTTGATTTCTTCAGTGATCACTTCGTTATTAAGTAGTGTATTGTTTAGCCTCCATGTGTTTGTATTTTTTACAGATCTTTTCCTATAATTGATATCTAGTCTCATGGCGTTGTGGTCGGAAAAGATACTTGATACAATTTCAATTTTCTTAAATTTACCAAGGCTTGATTTGTGACCCAAGATATGATCTATCCTGGAGAATGTTCCATGAGCACTTGAGAAAAATGTGTATTCTGTTGTTTTTGGATGGAGTGTCCTATAAATATCAATTAAGTCCATCTTGTTTAATGTATCATTTAAAGCTTGTGTTTCCTTATTTATTTTCATTTTGGATGATCTGTCCATTGGTGAAAGTGGGGTGTTGAAGTCCCCTACTATGAATGTGTTACTGTCGATTTCCCCTTTTATGGCTGCTAGTTTTTGCCTTATGTATTGAGGTGCTCCTATGTTGGGTGCATAAATATTTACAATTGTTATATCTTCTTCTTGGATCGATCCCTTAATCATTATGTAGTGTCCTTCTTTGTCTCTTCTGATAGTCCTTATTTTAAAGTCTATTTTGTCTGATATGAGAATTGCTACTCCAGCTTTCTTTTGGTTTCCATTTGCATGGAATATCTTTTTCCATCCCCTTACTTTCAGTCTGTATGTGTCTCTAGGTCTGAAGTGGGTCTCTTGTAGACAGCATATATATGGGTCTTGTTTTTGTATCCATTCAGCCAATCTGTGTCTTTTGGTGGGAGCATTTAGTCCATTTACATTTAAGGTAATTATCGATATGTATGTTCCTATTCCCATTTTCTAAATTGTTTTGGGTTCGTTATTATAGGACTTTTCCTTCTCTTGTGTTTTTGTCTAGAGAAGTTCCTTTAGCATTTGTTGTAAAGCTGGTTTGGTGGTGCTGAACTCTCTCAGCTTTTGCTTGTCTGTAAAGGTTTTAATTTCTCCATCAAATCTGAATGAGATCCTTGCTGGGTAGAGTAATCTTGGTTGCAGGTTTTTCTCCTTCATCACTTTCAGTATGTCCTGCCACTCCCTTCTGGCTTGTAGAGTTTCTGCTGAGAGATCAGCTGTTAACCTTATGGGGATTCCCTTGTGTGTTATTTGTTGTTTTTCCCTTGCTGCTTTTAATATGCTTTCTTTGTATTTAGTTTTTGACAGTTTGATTAATATGTGTCTTGGCGTATTTCTCCTTGAATTTATCCTGTATGGGACTCTCTGTGCTTCCTGGACTTGATTAACGATTTCCTTTCCCATATTAGGGAAGTTTTCAACTATAATCTCTTCAAATATTTTCTCAGTCCCTTTCTTTTTCTCTTCTTCTTCTGGAACCCCTATAATTCGAATGTTGGTGCGTTTAATGTTGTCCCAGAGGTCTCTGAGACTGTCCTCAGTTCTTTTCATTCTTTTTTCTTTATTCTGCTCTGCAGTAGTTATTTCCACTATTTTATCTTCCAGGTCACTTATCCGTTCTTCTGCCTCATTTATTCTGCTATTGATCCCATCTAGAGTATTTTTCATTTCATTTATTGTGTTGTTCATCATTGTCTGTTTCATCTTTATTTCTTCTAGGTCCTTGTTAACTGCTTCTTGCATTTTGTCCATTCTATTTCCAAGATTTTGGATCATCTTTACTATCATTATTCTGAATTCTTTTTCAGGTAGACTGCCTATTTCCTCTTCATTTGTTAGGTCTGGTGGGTTTTTATCTTGCTCCTTCATCTGCTGTGTGTTTTTCTGTCTTCTCATTTTGCTTATCTTACTGTGTTTGGGGTGTCCCTTTTGCAGGCCGCAGGTTCGTAGTTCCTGTTGTTTTTGGTGTCTGTCCCCAGTGGCTAAGGTTGGTTCAGTGGGTTGTGTAGGCTTCCTAGTGGAGGGAACTAGTGCCTGTGTTCTGGTGGATGAGGCTGGATCTTGTCTTCTGGTGGGCAGGTCCACGTCTGGTGGTGTGGTTTGGGGTGTCTGTGATCTTATTACGATTTTAGGCAGCCTCTCTGCTAATGGGTGGGGTTGTGTTCCTATCTTGCTAGTTGTGTGGCATAGGATGTCCAGCACTGTGGCTTGATGGTCATTGAGTGAAGCTGGGTGCTGGTGTTGAGTTGGAGATCTCTGGGAGATTTTTGCCGTTTGATATTATGTGGAGCTGTGAAGCTGGGTGCTGGTGTTGAGTTGGAGATCTCTGGGAGATTTTTGCCGTTTGATATTATGTGGAGCTGTGAGGTCTCTTGTGGACCAGTGTCCTGAGCTTGGCTCTCCCACCTCAGAGGCACAGCACTGACTCCTGGCTGCAGCACCAAGAGCCTTTCATCCATATGACTCAGAATAAAAGGGAGGAAAAAGTGGAAAGAAAGAATTACTAGAAGTAGAAAGAAAGAAAGAAAGAAAGAAAGGCAGAAAGGAGGGAGAGAGGGAGGGAGGGACGAAGGAAGGAAGGAGGGAAGGAAGGAAAGAAAGAAGATAAAGTAAAATAAAATAAAGTAAAATAAAATATAATAAAGTTATTAAAATAAAAAAATAATTATTAAGAGAAAAAAAAACGGACGGATAGAACCCGAGGACAAATGGTGGAAGCAAAGCTATACAGACAAAATCTCACACAGAAACATACACATACACACTCACAAACAGAGGAAAAGGGGAAAAAATCGTAATTCTTGCTCTGAAAGTCCACCTCCTCAATTTGGTATGATTCGTTGTCTAAAGGAGGGAAGGATGGAAAGAAAGAACGAATATAAAGTAAAATAAAGTTATTAAAATAAAAAGTAATTATTAAGAAAAAATAAAAAAACTAAAAACAAATAACGGACGGATAGAACCCTCGGACAAATGGTGGAAGCAAAGCTATACAGACAAAATTTCAAACAGAAGCATACACATACACACTCACAAAAAGAGGAAAAGGGGAAAAAATCATAAATCTTGCTCTCAAAGTCCACCTCCTCAATTTTGGATGATTCATTGTCTATTCATGTATTCCACAGATGCAGGGTATATCAAGTTGATTGTGGAGCTTTAATCTGCTGCTTCTGAGGCTGCTGGGAGAGATTTCCCTTTCTCTTCTTTGTTCTTACAGCTCCCAGGGGCTCAGCTTTGGATTTGGCCCTGCCTCTGCGTGTAGGTCGCCGGAGGGCGTCTGTTCTTCGCTCAGACAGGAGCGTCTCATGCCCGTCTCTGGGGTCCGCGCTGTTAGCAGCGGCTCGCGCCCGTCTCTGGAGCTCCTTTAAGCAGCACTCTTAATCCCCTCTCCTCGCGCACCAGGAAAAAGAGGGAAGAAAAAGTCTCTTGCCTCTTCGGCAGGTCCAGACTATTCCCCAGACTCCCTCCTGGCTAGCCGTGGCGCACTAACCCCCTGCAGGCTGTGTTCACGCCGCCAACCCCAGTCCTCTCGCTGTGCTCCGACCGAAGCCCGAGCCTCAGCTCCCAGCCTCCCCCCACCCCGGCGGGTGAGCACACAAGCCTCTCGGGCTGGTGAGTGCCGGTCGGCGCCTATCCTCTGTGCGGGAATCTCTCTGCTTTGCCCTCCGCACCCGTTTCTGTGCTCTCCACCGCAGCTCCGAAGCTTCCCCCCTCTGCCACCCGCAGTCTCCGCCCACGAAGGGGCTTCCTAGTGTGTGGAAACCTTTCCTCCTTTACAACTCCCTCCCACTGGTGCAGGTCTGTTCCTATCCTTTTGTCTCTGTTTATTCTTTTTTCTTTTGCCCTACCCAGGTACATGGGGGGTTTCTTGCCTTTTGGTAGGTCTGAGGTCTTCTGCCAGCGTTCAGTAGGTGTTCTGTAGGAGTTGTTCCACATGTAGATGTATTTCTGGTGTATCTGTGGGGGGGAAGGTGATGTCCGCATCTTACTCTTCCGCCATCTTCCTGGAAGCCCTGCCATATTATATTTAAATGATACATGTCATATACATATATCATATACTCAGGTGATACGGTAGCAAGAAATCACTAGAAAAAAACTGAAATGTTCATAAATAAGGGAATTTTGAATAAATTATGATGCATTCATACTATGGATTATAGTGAAACTATTAAGAATGAAATATATCTGTATATTACCTGAAAAGGTGTCTTTGAAATATTACTAAGTGAAAAAGAAAATTGTAGAATTTTATGTATAGTCTGATCCTATTTTAGAAAATAAAAAAAAGAAAACGTTGTATGTGCATATGTATATTTGTATATCTTTGCATGAAAATAGAGAAAGTTAAGGAAGGACTCTTAAGGTTGATTACTTCTGGGGAGGTGGGATTGGATGAGGATGGAGAGATGATTATCTTTACATTACTTTTTAATTACTCAAGTAATTAATGAATCCATAGTTTGTAAGTTGCCCCTTTTGAATCCTGGCCCTCCTCCCTTCCCATTCCCTTGTTACGTGTTTCGTATGTGGCCTTCCTGATATTTTCTGTGTATTTACATGGTTATATATGTACATGGAGAGAATTTATAGTATTAAAAATACATGGTGGTGGCCTTCCCTGGTGGTGCAGTGGTTGAGGGTCTGCCTGCCGATGCAGGGGACTCGGGTTTGTGCCCCGGTCCGGGAAGATCCCACATGCCGTGGAGCGGCTGGGCCCGTGAGCCATGGCCGCTGGGCCTGCGCGTCCGGAGCCTGTGCTCTGCGGCGGGAGAGGCCACAGCGGTGAGGGGCCTGTGTACTGCAAAAAAACAAAACAAAACAAAAAAAATGATACCATGCTGTGTGGATCTTTCTACAATGCACTTTTTAATTCCACAGTGTTTAAAAAAAATATATCCATGTTAGTTCATGTAAACTATCTTATTCTTCTAAATTGCTGAATAAGACGCCATAGCATAAGTAATCAACCATCTGTTTAGCTATTCCCCTGATGATGGGCAGTTAGATTGTTCCCATTTTTTAGCTATTACAGTGTCACACAGTGGCCACTTTTGTGGCCTTGTACATGTGTTCCTGTTTCTATAGGAGAGTCACCAAATTGTGAAAATGATGGATCCATAGGGTATAAAACTAAAAAAAAAGTTTTAAAATAGATCTGGAATTTCCTTTAAAAGAATCTTGCCAATTGAAAAAAATATTGTCTAACTTTTAAAGCAAGCATGTATTACTTAGGTAGTCAGAAATAAAGAGGTAAAGGTATTCTGTAAAGGTATTCTTTAACTCTCTATGTCCTACAGATATGTGGGTGAGACTAGGTAGATTTTCACCTGTCTGAGCTCTCTCTAGGGAGCCATACCACCTGAGGCAGGAGATGGAGAAAGTTGCCTCAAAAAGCAAAGACTAACAGGTCTTCAGACAGCTTGTTTCTGTCCACTTGGCATCTGGAACTTACCTGACAAGGTTGAAAAATTCATAAGTTTACAATTTGCTGTTCTCTTTACTGTTCTAGCACAAGAGGAAAGCATCTCTGAGTATTAGAAAACAAGATTTTATTCGAGTATGTGAAAATATTGGCTGAGGGGAAATAAGATTTTTGGAATTCACAGAAAAGTATGAAACTTTTCCTTTTATGACATCACCAGTGAATGTGGGACATACTCAGAAAGCTTAATGGGATTTTTAATGGAAATTAAACCACTCAGTTAATAAATTTGTTAGCTTACCTGAGGTTCTTAGCTAAGACTTTAATACTCTTTTACAAGTGTATCTCTTACCAGCAGAGGGGCCCAAAGAGCTTTCCATGATTTAGAAACACCCTGGCTACAGGAAGAGAGGCTCAGAATCACCTTTGCCTGCCTAAAGGTGCAGAATATACAGTGTTTAAACTTGGTGTTCAAGAAACAATGCCATAGTTTTCATTTTAAAAAATTAATTTTAATTTACATGTAGAACAACATGTACACTGTTTAAAATATAATACCAAAAATTAACATAAAAACCTTTTTGTATATAAAAACACAAAATGATATAAAATATCCCTACCCTTTCCACCCCTTCATTCTCTCCAGTCCTACTCCCCAGAGGCCATCATTTGCAACTCTTATTTCTTTTGCCTTGGGGAAAAATATGTATCTTTTTAATAATACAGTAACAAAGTACAGATTTAAAAAGTACAGATCCCCTCCAAAAAAAAGTACAAATCCCTTCACTAGTGGCAACCACTGTAATTAGAGAGATTCCATGTGATAAGTCTTTTAACAAATATAACAATTCCAGAAAGGCAATACATTCACATAGTTCAAAATTCAAAAGCTTCCAATAGGAATTCAAAGAAAAGTGTCCTTCCTATCTGTGTCTCTCAGAGTCCACATACTAAGTCCTATGTCTCTGCTTATCAGCCTGAGAATTTAGCTACTGGCTTGATGACATGGTAGATAAAAGTTTGCTCTTGTACTCCCCATCCTACTGCCTTCCCCCACCTCCTGATATAAACATAATAATCACATTGTTTTGATAGACAGTATTCTTACTGCTGAGCTAAATACTGGAGTAATTTTTTTCCTTTTTTATAAAATATTTAGTTTTCCTGGAGTTCATTGTTTCACTTTTTCATTGGCTTAGCTTTTTTTTAATGCCCTTGTCACTCATTTTTCCATGCATATCATCAGATTTGTCAAATGCCAGTGACATTTTCCAAATTACCAAATGTACTGCATATCTTTTTCCACTCCCCGTCTTCTTGCTCTAAGCAGAACTGCCTGTGCTCTGAGCCTGTACAGAGCTCTCACCCTCCAACTTGCCTTCTCCCCCTACCCGGTGGAATCTCCTCGTGTCTGGGTCCCATGTGTTAACTTAAGTATCAAGGAGTCCACCAGATGGAGGGGCTCTAATGCCTTGGAGCTTACGTGAACAAACCAAAACCTAAGCCTGTAAATGCCTCAAGGTTAAGAAATTGAAACCTAAGGACAACTCATCACAAACAGCTGACCAGGCTTTCAGCTATAGCCAATTAATAATCTTGCTTTGCTTCTGCACCTTCTCTGTGTAAGCCTTCTCCTGGCTCCTGTTGGCAGTGTGCTCCTAACCACTTCTGGTTTGGCGCTGCCCAATTTGAATAGGTTTTTGCTCAAATCAACACTTAAAATTATTAATAGGCCTCAGTTTCTCTTCTACCACACGTTTTCCTTTTCTTGGTTTATTCCCTCATTTGCTTTAGCACATCTTCCAGGAACTTCTCAAGAGAGCGTGCGTGGTTACTGTTTTGAGTTCCTTACAAGTCTGAACGTGTTTTAATTCTTGATATATACTTCGGTGGGATATGTATTTCCAGGTTGGTAATCTTTTTCCTGCAGAATTTCTCCATTGCCTTCCAGTCTTTCTCGTTGTAACTGAGCAGTTTGGGCATTCTGATTTATGATCCTCAGTATGCGACCTGCTTTAATTCTTTCCAGAAGCTTTATTTATCTTTAGGCCTGTGGAATTTTCTGAGATCTTACTTTGTGTGGATCTCTTTCACTTAATTCTGCTGGTCAGTGAGGTGATTTTTTCAGTTCTTGGAAATTTTCTTGTGTTTCTTTACTTCCAGGAGGACATCTGCTGTCATGTTCTCCCCTGTAACTCTGTCCCTGCCGGTTTATACCTCTCATATGCCTTTCCTATTATTTTAGCAAAGTTGCAGAAGGGTTGAGGAGGTAATATGGGTGCTCGGTTTGCCATAGTAAACCAGGTGTCTTTATGTCATCACTTTGTGAAGGTTTATTGAAAGAGGAGTCCAGTGTAAGTCTGTGGAAAGTATCTTTTGAAATACTCAGAAACAGCAGAATATGTTTAAGTAAATGGCTTTGTAAGGAAAAAGCTTTAGAATAAGCTCCTCTTTTGACCTTAGCTCCTGCCTTGATACCAGAATTAAAGTGGCAACTGTAGACACAGAAGAGTCGCATTTCAGAGAGATCGATGAGGAAGAACTAACAGGACTTGGTGATGCCAAGCTGTGGAGAAGATGGAACAGCAAACTGTGAGGGGTGTGCGCCTTGGGGCCTGGACCAGCTTGGGGCAGACAAGCAGCATGAGTCATCTTTCTTCAGAGCCCTCCACCCCTCCCATAAGGGCGTTCCTTTCACCTGGGTGCCATCTCGCAAATCCAGTTGTTACCCTGTGTGGCCCCTTCTTGGCTCCAGACAAAGTCCCAAACTCCAGTAGGCTTCCTTACCCTTCTCTGCCATCAAAACTTGACTTAGATTTTTATATCCTCTCTCTTAGGCCTGTTCTGTACACATCAGTTCTTGCTCATGTAGTGGTTCAGTGTTTCTCAAACCAGAAAGTGTAGTGGAGTTATTGATAGTTGGGGAGTTGTAAAAAATACAGCTGTCCCAACCCTACTTACTCAGAAGATCTGTGGCCAAGCCCCAGGACTTGGTATCTTATTTTATTTTCCTTTTTTATTTTTAAAAATTTTATTGCAGTATATTGATATACAATGTTGTGTTAGTTTAAGGTATACGGCAAAGTGATTCAGTTATACATATACATATATTCATTCTTTTTCAGTCTTTTCTCGTATAGGTTATTACAGAATATTGAGTAGAGTTCCCTGTGCTATACAGTAGGTTCTTGTTGGTTATCTATCTTATATACAGTAGTGTGTGTATGTTAATCCCAAGCTCCTGATTTATCGTTCCCCCCTAACATTTCCCCTTTGGTAACCATAAGTTTGTTTTTGTTATCTGTAAAGTCTGTTTCTGTTTTGTAAATAAGTTCATTTGTATCATTTTTAAAAATTAGATTCCACATATGAGTGATATCATATGATAATTTGTTTTTCTCTGGCTGACTTCACTTAGTATGATAATCTCTAGGTCCATCCATGATGCTGCAAATGGCATTATTTCATTCCTTTTTATGGCTGAGTAGTATTCCATTGTATGTATGTACCACATCTTCTTTATCCATTCATCTGTCAATGGACATTTAGACTTCTTCCATGTCTTGGCTATTGTCAGTAGTGCTGCAGTGAACATTGGGGTGCATGTATCTTTTCGAATTGTGTTTTTCTCCGGACATATGCCCAGGAGTGGTATTGCTGGATCATATGGTAACTCTATTTTTAGTTTTTTAAGGAACCTCCATACTGTTCTCCATAGTGGCTATACCAATTTACATTTTCACCAACAGTGTAGGAGAGTTCCCTTTTCTCCACACTCTCTTTAACATTTATTGTTAATTGACTTTTTCATGATGGCCATTCTGACTGGTGTGAGGTGACAACCTCATTGCAGTTTTGATTTGCATTTCTCTGATAATCAGTGGTGTTGAGCATCTTTTCATGTGCTTTTTGGCCATCTGTATGTCTTCTTTGGAGAAATGTCTATTTAGATCTGTCCACTGTTTGATTGGGTTGATTTTTTTGACATAGAGCTGCATGAGCTGTTTGTATATTTTGGAGATTAATTCCTTGCAGGACTCGGTATTTTAAACACTGTTCCTGAGATGCCCAGCTTGGTTTGGGAACCATTGGGGTGGCTGATACCTTCCCTCAGGGAGAGAATTACACTCTCCTTAAAGAGACCCAGTCAGAGTGACATGCTGGTGACTTTGTAGCTCTGGCTTTGTCGTGTGGGTCCTTGGATTCCTTCCCATCTGTGATGGCTCAGGTTGGTGAGTGGTGACAGGAGAGGCAGACAGAGCATGTTTCTGTGCTGAGCAACTGTCAAGTGTGTGATAAGAAGGCTCTTGTCTTTAAGTTAACTTTGTCATCATTTAATTTGGCTATTGCACTGACAGTCAAGGGATGATTTTCTTTGGAGAGACTGGGAGGGAAAGGAAAAAAGACGAATGATTTGTGAAACTTTTAATAAAAGAAAATGAACACTAGGGGGCAGCAAATCACCATTCAGAGGACGGGCTGCACAAATTCAGGAGGGCAAAAAATACCCCACAAAAATTGTTTTCTTGAAAAACGTGATGTGTTTGTTAACTGTCTTCTATAAAGGGCAGCCCTGATGTCAGAGCTGCTCTCATCTGACGGTTTCAATCTTTTCAACATTTCCCACCACATCATCCCAATATCCGCATATCTTCCCATGAAGCACACTCACACACTACACTCAATTGTTTCCTTTCAGGAAACTCCTGGTTCCTTTCCCAAAAACTCCTAGAGTTGATCCTCAAGGGCACATCACCTCTTCTGGAAAGAATCAGCTTGACTACTACATTTTCTGCATCTTGAGGGCTGAGGAGCTGGTCTCCACCCGTGGGTGTCTCAGTTAATGCAGTGTCTGCTAAGACCTCCTCACAGGTGACAGGACTCCAGGAGACCAAGTCCACTGTGTGTTCACAGGCGCAAGCAGGAGGTGCTGCACTGTCCTGAGGGACATTCTGTTTAGTCAAAGGCTAAATTGCATTTGGCTAGATATTTTGTTCTGAATCACCTAAGTCTGTTTCCTCTGCTAAGTCTGGGAATTATTACCCAAGGTATCTTCTTAACTAGAACTTTCCATAGTTCATCCAAACTGGAGGAGAAAAAGGGGTGTGCTGCATTCTGATTGTTCAAGTGGCCAGATGTAGTTGTTTTTGGCAAGAGAGTGGAGGTCTTCATCTGGGACTCGTAGAGGCCTTGGTACCATGTGATGTTTTCTCATAAGTGCTTCTAATGGTGGTTCCAGCATAAACTGGAGGGGTGGGCTATGGTGTTGCACCCCCATGAGCTGCGTGATGTTGACAGGTCATGTAACCTCTATTTCCTCATTTGTAAAATGAAGGCGTTGGCCTAGATAGTGGCTCTTAATCAGAAGCATACCTCTGAACCTGACCTGAAGCATGTAGATCCCCAGGCCCTGTCTTCTCCCACAGAATGATAGTCTCTGGGGCTGGGTCCCTGGCATGTGTATTTGGGTGGTGGGGGTGAGGGAGAAGGGAAACTCAACCCACTACAGGTGATTCTGGTCAGCTCCCCGGGGTGTGAACATCCAGGCTAGAACATAGCAAGTATTCCTTCTAACTGACATTCATTCACTCATTCGTTTATTCATCAAAAACTTAGTAAAAATGTGTTGATGTAAAGGTCTTTATGAGTCCATTTGCAATTCAGATCCAGTTAAAAAATGGCTAGGAAGATTATACTGACTATGCCAAACACACACACACACAAACCACTGTTCCAATTAGTATAGTAATAGACACTTGGTTAGGTTACATTAATATCATTATTTTACTTTCTAAGTCTCACTGACCTGGTAAGTAGCTGACAAAATGAAACCCTCTAGGACACATGAACTGAGAAATGAGTGCCATTGAATCAAGTAGCTGATGCATGAAGAGCTCTGGAGAGAGAATCTGAAGTTCTAGTGCCAGAAGCTACTCTGCCACTGACGCTTCAGTGTGATCTTGGCAAGGTGTCGTGAGTTTCTTCATCTTTGCTCATTATTACTTTCCAAAGGGGATTATAAAAACTCTACTGGTTATTGCTCGGGATGAAGATTAGGATCAACTGAGATAATGTGACTTTGTAAATTATAAAAACCCATAAAACCTTAATGTCAACATTGCCATTATTGCTATCACGAATTCTGTTGAGCGGAAGGGTTGGGATTTTTCCTTTCAGGCTGCATCTCTTAAAGGTAGCAACAGACTAGTTTGGATTTTAGTTTGTCCATGGTGAATGACCTCTCTGGGTTTTCTCTTTCACTTTCCATGAACAATAACAACCCACGTCTTTATATGCTTGGCCTCAGCTGCTTCCTCTCCAAAGCTCCCTTCACACGCATGTGTCTCATCTTCCAAAATATGTACCCTGTGGTTCAAAGTACCTCGGCTGAAGCCTTCCCCATTTCAGTTGTTTACTTTCTCTGTAAATGTTAGATTTTATGGCTTTGGAGATACAAAAGCTCCATCTTGGTTTATTTGGGATAGGCTTTGCAAGAAAACAAACACGTGAATCGGAGGAACTCTGACCCCAGTGTGTCCTGCTCTGCCCTCTTCATCCCTCCCCCATGGGGCAGGGGGGCTTTCATCTATCCATCTGGAGCTTCCAGTTAATCCTTTCTTGTTTTAGATGTTGAGGGTCCTTTTCCACTCTCCTTTCTTTCTTTCTAGACTTAGGAGAGGGGTTGGTGCATTGGTGTCCTGTTTTACAAGGAGGAGGGAACACAAACATATTTATTGGGAGAGGCATTTTGGGATCAGAGGAACCAAGGAGATGGGCTTGCAGGTGCCACAGCGACTGCTATTGTTCCTGAGGAACATGGTGCCTTGTCCCCTCATAGTTTCATTCCCCAAGGGAAAGGAGAGGCATTAGACGACCTTATTTAGGGTCATTTATAGCACTAACATTTTTATGGATCTCTGCAGGACACTGAAACACTATTTCTTCCTAAAATTACATACCTACTGCAGCAGGAGAGTTCTGGGATCACCAAAGAGAACTTAGGAGATAGCTAACCTTGAACCCACGCACTCCCAACATCCCTGGCTCCCATGTCTTCTCTGTGGTCATTCTCAGTGGGCAGGTGGCCCCTTCACAGGACACGAGCTCTGCCACTAACAGCGATCCCTGCTGGAGACAGATGGGAAGCCAGGGTCCTGCTCATCAGCACTGAACTTGAAGAGTCTCTGAGCTTTGGGACCAGTCTTCCTCACACTCTATGTGGTGAAGAACTGTTTTTTTTTTTTTTTTTTTTAAAGCAAATAGATATTTATCTTTATTTTTTAAAAAATTTTATCAGGGTATAATTGATTTACAATGTTGGGTTAGTTTTAGGTGTACAGCAAAGTGAATCTGTTATACATATACATACATCCACTATTTTCTAGATCCTTTTCCCACATAGGCCATTACAGAGTATTGAGTGGAGTTCCCTGTGCTATATAGTAGGTTCTTATTAGTTATGTATTTTATATATAGCGTGTATGTGTCAATCCCAATCTTCCAATTTATCCCTCCCCGCCTTACCCCCCAGTAACCATAAGTTCATTTTCTACATCTGTAACTCCATTTCTGTTTTGTAGATAAGTTCATCTGTAGCCTTTTTTCAGGTTCCACATATAAATGATATCATATGATATTTATCTTTCCCAATCCATCACAGACTGATACTTGTGTAACAAGGAATTTTTACCTTTGCGAAAAATGATATTAAAAACCCCATACTGGGCTTCCCTGTGGCGCAGTTACCCCCCAGTAACCATAAGTTCATTTTCTACATCTGTAACTCCATTTCTGTTTTGTAGATAAGTTCATCTGTAGCCTTTTTTCAGGTTCCACATATAAATGATATCATATGATATTTATCTTTCCCAATCCATCACAGACTGATACTTGTGTAACAAGGAATTTTTACCTTTGCGAAAAATGATATTAAAAACCCCATACTGGGCTTCCCTTGTGGCGCAGTGGTTAAGAATCCGCCTGCCAATGCAGGGGACATGGGTTCGAGCCCTGGTCCAGGAAGATCCCACATGCCGCGGAGCAACTAAGCCCGTGCGCCACAGCTACTGAGCCCACGCACCTAGAGCCTGTGCTCTGCAACAAGAAAAGCTACCGCAATGAGAAGCCAGCGTACCTCAACGAAGAGTAGCCCCTGCTCGCTGCAACTAGAGAAAGCCTGCATGCAGCAACAAAGACCCAACGCAGCCATAAACAAACAAACAAGCAAACAAGCAAACAAATAAATAAATAAATTTATTTAAAAAAAAAAACCCAGTACAAGCCCCATTTAAAAAATTATTCGATTTTAACAATAATAATATTACTCTGTGGCACATTTCTATAAAATTTTCAGAAGACTTATGTTCAGTTGCTATCTGAAATGGAACCATAACAAACAGTCCTCTACCTGGGACAGGTGTGTGGACCACGCTTTGGGAAGCACTGTTGGAGGACTTGGCTGGCAGCCTGACGTCCTGGGCTGACCACCGAGTGACCGTGACAGGGAGCCCACTCTGTGCCTTGGTGTCCTCACCTGTAGATAGAATTCGGGTAAGACGGTGGTGCCTCATGGAGTTGCTGTGAAGATGAAGTGGGTTCTCAGACTGGAACGTCGCTCTTACTATTAAAGTATGAGCCCAGTGTGATCAGTCCCAACTGGCAACCATCTCCTTACGTTGGAGGCTGTTAGTGTCCCTGGGAAAGGAGCCGAGCTGGGAATAAGGGCAGAGCCACATGCCTTGTGTTGTCCTCACTAGACAGCAAGACATTCCTTTTCTCACACATACTCATTTAGGTGCACTGGAACTGCAACATTTCAGGCCTTTGCTTTTTCTGCCTTGTTTTACAGTTTGCCTGGAGTTTTGCTTGGAAACTGAGAATCTGTTGAGCCAATGTGTTTATCTTCTTTATTTCTGGTTAGTTTCTCTTTCCAGTTAAAATATACATCAATTTTTAGGCTCACAGTACAGCAGGGGGATGTTTAGATCTAAAATAAACTGTTTTGTCAAAAGTAAAAAACAGCAAGCACTCTTTTAATCCATGTACCTTTTCCCTAGCGATCCCCAATTTTCCCTTAGACTAAGAACACTATTTCTTTTAATTAGCATAGATCATCTTATTTCTGGTGACATTTGAGGTTTTGACATGTTCTGAAGGTGGAACGTTTTAGTGAGATGTTTTAAACAACTGAGTCATTCTTATCAAGTCATCATCCCGAAGCTGAAATCTATAACAGAAACACTCTAACATGACCATCTACTGTATTCCATCAGAACTTGGCCTCATGTTTGCATTAGATTTTCCCTAAAATACAACCAAAAATATGGGTGAGAAATTTCTGTTTACATTGTGAATCCTCTTTCTCCACTGGCTTCTGTTTTGTTTACCAGTTGCCTTTTCACAGGAAGTGTTTTGACGTGAGCGCAAAATAAAGGCTGTACAGTATTTCTGTATTGAAATGTTCCATTCAGTCCTTGGAAGGAAAGTTGGTCAGATGAACAATGGATCTTTGGCTCTCTGTACACCTAACAGAGTAAATACACCAGAGTAGATAAACCACAGCAAGCTAATTCTCGGGGATCTCCTTTTTCCATGGTGATTCCTAAGGACCTCACCTGTGCATTGCTCGCCTCACCTGCTCTCGAGTTATAAAGGAGCCACGTGAATGGTACTAATTCACAATTCCCAGGATTCTGTGTCCCCTGCAAATGCAGGAGGGCACTTGCTTCACCATGGTCTCTGCCCCTGCTGCAGAGGGCTGTACCCTGAGCTTTTTGTTTGCTGTTTCCAACTTGCTGACTGACTGCCCCATTCTTTGAAGTCCTGCCTGAGGAAATGCCAAGTTGTGTTCCTTGATGAGAAGCTGGGGCCTGCTGCATCGCCAACTCTGAGCTATCCACCATCCACGTGTACAGAGCAGTCTGCTGTGCCTTTCCTGAAAGCAGTTCCTTCAGCTTCTGCCCAGAGACCCTGACTGGGGTCCAGCCCTGAGTCCTGGGTGTCAGACTGCGCTGATGGCCCCTCTTCTGTCTTTTCCCTCAGGCACAGCCTTAGATGTACTCATTCAGCTGCTAACCCACGTTCACATCAACCCCTTCAGAACCTTTCTTCCACACTAGAGTGTTTCCTTTTTGGATAATGTGATAACCAACCACTGGTGTTGAATTTGTTATTTAAAGTAAGCATGAGGGAATTATTTAAATAATTAAAATATTTAAATTGTATTGGTTGAAAAAGTATTTATCTGAAATGGATAAATGCGATTGGTTCCTCTCTATCCCACCCCATCTCCTTCCCAGGCACAGTGTCTGTCACTTAGTGGTTGATCATAGGGTCAGTTCCAAGAGCCCATGAGAGAGATTCACTCCACTTGACAGAATAGGACAGCCTATTGCTTCTGGCTCTTTCTCTCTCCCCTTTTTCTGGGTCTCCAGCTAAACATAGGCTTGATCTTCTCATTGTGATTTTTTTGTCTCTTCTCCACTCCTTTCTGTATCCCATTCCTTTTACTATTTTTATTTAATTCTGTTTTCTTCTGACATGTCTTCCAGTCCACTCATTCTTTATTCAGCTTCCTCTAATCTGCTGGTAAACCAGTATATTGTTTTTAATTTTTGTTATTGTGTCTTTAAGTTCCTGAGTTTCAACTTGTTTCCTTTTTGAATCCTCAATGTTACTTTTTCTCTTTTCCAATTCCTTGCTGAAACTGTTTAGTTATGTGTTTCTCTCTTTGAGCACGTTAATCATAGTAGTTTTAGAGTCTGTGTCTGGCAATTTCATCATCTGGACTACCCATGTGTTCATTTCTGTTGTCATTTTGTGCTGGTTGTTCATATTGTCCTGCATTTTAAAAAATGAATTGTTATTGGAGTATAGTTGCTTTACAATGCTGTGTTAGTTTCTAGTGTACAGCAAAATGAATCAGCTATACGTATACATATATCCCCACTGTTTTTGGATTTCCTTCCCATTTAGGTCACTGCAGAGCATTGAGTAGAGTTCCCTGAGCTGTACAGTATGTTCTCATTAGTTGTCTCTTTGTCCTGCATTCTTGAGGCCTGGTTATATTTGATTGTATGCTGGACACTGTATTTGAAAGCATTATTCATAAAAACAGTTTGAGGCCTAGAATGATATCTTTCTCCAGTTTTCTTATGCTTCTGCTAGGTGCCTGGAGGTGCAACCCAGGATCCTGTTGATTTAATCGCTGGACTTGAGACTCTGTGGGCACCCAAATAACTTGTAGTTCCACTGCAAATGTGAGCAGGTTTATTTGCAGTTTGCACTTATTTCTAGATTGCAGCTTGCAAGATAGATACCAACACCAAGCACTGGACAGTTCAGTGGAGCCACCTTTTGGCAGGGTCTAGATTCTACCTTTTGCCCAGCTATCCTCTGAGCCATCAGAGGTACTAACAAGGAGAGCTTGTTATGACACACGCCAGCCCTCCTCCCCCAAAGTTTGTTTAGTGGGTCTGGGCTGGAGCCTGAGAATTTGCATATCTCAGAGGTTCCATCAGATGCTGCTGGTTTGGGGACCACCAGTTGAGAATCCCTAGTTTACTTCATTCTTTAACTAGATTATATCAATACATCTCTTGAAGGTGGAGACTATAACTCGTCCTCCTTAGTCTCTCTCCCCAACTAGCTCAGTGCTATGACCCATATGGAGCCTGTGTATATAATACTGACAGACTGAATAAATTCAGAGTTGTTGTTGTTGTTGTTTTTGTGCTTTGGCATTTCTTAAAGTGCCACGCATCTCTAGCCACTGGCAGTAAAGAAGGAGATGCAACACACTCTGTCTTTTCATTCTAATGGGAGATGCCAGGGCACTGTGGCAGGGCAGGCAGGGAACAAGAATGAGTAAGTTGACTGTGTATTTCTTCATCCAAATTGTGACAGTGAAAGGGGACAGTAAAAAGTCACAGTGGAAAAAAAGAAGTCACAGTGGAAAAGTGTAAAGAGGATGTGTGTGTCACCCTCTCTTACCAGGGGCTATGGGAACAAGAAGGGGCTGTTTAGCCCAACTTAGCCAGTGGGTTGAGGGGTGGGGGCTTGGAGTGGAATTCCAAATAGTTACTTTGGGGAGATTGTGCTTGAGTTGTGTCTTGAAGCCTGAAGTTTTGCATTTTTTAAGAATACATTTATTTATTTATTTAATTTTGGCTGCATTGGGTCTTCATTGCTGCACGCAGGCTTTCTCTAGTTGTGGCGAGCAGGGGCTACTCTTCGTTGTGGTACATGGGCTTCTCATTGCGGTGGCTTCTCTTTGTTGTGGAGCACGGGCTCTAGGCGCGCGGGCTTCACTAGTTGTTGCATGGGGGCTCAGTAGTTGTGGCTCGCGGGCTCTAGAGCGCAGGCTCAGTAGGTGTGGCGCCCAGGCTTAGTTGCTCCGCGGCATGTGGGATCTTCCCGGGCCAGGGCTTGAACCCATGTCCCCTGCATTGGCAGGCATATTCTTAACCACTGCACCACCAGGGAAGTCCTGAACTTTTGCATTTTAAAGCAGGACCCCAGGAAAAGGTGCAGCTCTTTCCCCCAAATGCTAACTGGTGGAATTTAGGGTGCTATGACCCCTGTGAGTGCACACGGTGAAAGCTTCCAAATTATACTACTTTGGGTGACTAGACCTTTGCTTAATAAGCATTTATCATTTGTCAGGGCAGCAAAAATCACTTGATAGTTCACTGTTCCTCATTTCAGAAAAATAAAAGGTCAGTTGATTCACTCAGAGCTCTTACAAACAAGGAGAAGCACCTTGCCCTCCTCTGCTTTCCTCACCCTTCCCATGCTTCTTTCTCTCTCTTAGTAAGAAGTAAGTAAAGCTGACCTTTTAGCCAAGGTTGTAACAAGGGCAGTCCCAGGCTACGAGACAGCTGATCTCATCATGTAGCTCAATATTTAGACAAAGCTAAATTCTTTGCATTAGAGCTAAGTGATGTCTACTCAGAGGCTGCAGTCCCTCATCTGGTCTCTCCCAAGTGCTAACTTCATTTCTAGGTTTCTTTCCTAATCCTTACCTGGGTTCACTTTCTCACCTGCTGAGAGCACATTCTCACAGTAGCATAATTGCAGAGCTGTGTCTTATATTTTGCTACTACTTTGGGTGCAGTTTGCTGCAAATAAGGACATTTATAGTACCTGGGAGAGGTTGAAACAGTCCCAAAATAGCAGACATGCAAACACGGTGACTGATTAGCTGCTACTTATTAAAACATATGGTTTAAGGACTGAGTTTCCAATTTTATATTTCCATAAATTACTGTATGTTCTTGTACAACGAGGAAAATTGCAGAATACTGATTTTATTGGGCAGTCAAATCTGTGGACTTTGCAGGCATAGACCATGAATTATAACTTGGAGTTTCATGTTAATATGAGCTTTTTGCATTATGTATTTTTAACATTTTTCACTCTTGTAAGGACTGAACTCTGTTTCCCTGGTTAGATTATACCTCAGTCTACTGTCTTTGACCTTATGGCAAGAGATGTTTTTGGGTGCACCCAAAATAGGAAAGGCTTAAGGTTTTCCTTTCAGAGCTTTTGCCCTCAAGTCCAGTGTCTGGTTAGGTAGATGATGGTTATGGTTTGAATTGTGTCCGCCTGCAAAGGATATGTTGAAGTCTTGACCCCCAATAACTCAGAATGTGACCTTATCTGATTATAGGGTCCTTGCAGGTGGAATTAGTTCAGATGAGGTCATACTGGAGTAGGCTGGGCTCCTAATCCAATATGACTGGAGTCCTTACAAGAAGACAGCCGTGTGAAGACACAGACATACAGGGAGTATGCCCTGTGAAGACGGAGGGTTGGAGTGATGCATCTACAAGCCAAGGCGTGCCAAAGATTTGCCAAACCACCAGAAGCTAGGATTCCCCCAGAGGTTTCAGAGGGAGCGTGGCCCTTCTAACACCTTGGACTTCTAGCCTCCAGAACTGTGAGACCACAAATTTCTGTTGTTTAAAGCCACCCAGGGTTTCCCTGGTGGCCCAGTGATTAAGAATCCACCTGCCAATGCAGGGGACATGGGTTCAAGCCCTGGTCTGGGAAGATCCCACATGCCATGGAGCAACTAAGCCCGTGTGTCACAACTACTGAGCCTGCGCTCTAGAGCCCACGAGCCACAACTACTGAGCCTGCGCTCTACAGCCTGAGAGCCCCAACTACTGAGCCCACACGCCTAGAGCCCGTGCTCTGCAACAAGAGAAGCCACTGCAATGAGAAGCCCACGCGCTGCAACAAAGAGTAGCCCCTGCTCACCACGACTAGAGAAAGCCCGCACACAGCAACGAAGGCCCAACCCAGCCAAAAAATAAATAAAGAAAAATTTAAAAATAAATAAATAAAAAATAAAAATAAAAACAACCTTAAAAAAATAATAAAGCCACCCAGCTTGTGGTACTTTGTTATGGTAGCCTTAGAAAACTAATGGCTAATGATGTCTGGGCCTGCAGTTCCCTCCTTTGGAAGCGTCACTCACAGAAATGGCTCTAGGTGACCTGGATGGTATAATAGGTGTGATAGAAAGAGGGCTGGTAGGAGGGTGGGACAGCCATCCTTCGCACAGGTGGATTCCTTTGCCTGGATTGTTTTAAGCCTCCTGCAGTGCTGACTGTTCTGCTCAGAGGCTTTCCCATCTCCCTTTGTCTTGGTTTTAACCCCTTTGATGATGGGTGGGGGGATGGGCAAGGCACTCATGACCCTGACATGGCCAGTCATTGTACTGCATCCCCCGGCACAGCAGCACATAACTTAGAGGCAAGAAGGATCCTTCCTTGTAATTGATAGAGAAGCACTAAGCAGAGCGGGGTGGTGCTTTCTCCCCTCTGGCCGCTAAGCTGGGACTGCAGGCACCCATATACAGTAGACCCTCTGTATCTGAGGTTCTGCATTCGCAGAGACAGAGGGAGGGCTGACTGTCAGGGACTTGAGCATCTGAGCCTTTTGATATCCGCGGGAGTCCTGGAACCAATCCCCCGTGGGTAACAGAGGGATGACTGTATATTTTTTCTGTAGTACAGAGGGCCTGCTTTTCAGTGAGTGAACTCTGGAAGCCATGTTTCTGAGTCCCTGGGTCTCATCCCCAGGCCCTGCTTCCTGCAGTTCTGATCTTCGTCTGGGGAGCTACTCTCGAGTTCTTCCTAGCTCCAAGGTGCACTACATCCTATTTCTGCTTGAGCTATAGCTAGAGTTCCTTCTTGTTGTTTATAACAACCTAGCCCCACCTGAAGACCTTTCCTGAATCTCTCCTTTTCCTCCTCGCAGGGAAAGACTTCCTTCCTTTTGCTTCCTTCAACTTATAAGTCCTTTTACTAGAGTACTAGACAGAAGTTTTTTTTGGTTTATATGTTGTTGGATCCCATTGGACCATAAATTTCTTGAGAACAGAGGCTGTGTCTTATTGGTTTTTATTTCTTAGTTCTGTGCCTGGATTATATCTGGGACCCCAATTTGGGGGGGATTAGCCAGCTAAATCATCAAATGAATAATGAACCAGCTGTAATGGGATCTCAGGATGTTTAAGCGGGAAAGGAACCTAGAGTTAGTCTAGTGGTTTTCAAATTCTAGAAGCTGAAACCTTTCCTCAAAGTGAAATTTTAGGTGGAGGCCTGTAGGTAAAGCATGGGGGCATGGTGCTGCTCTGGTGGAAGTGGGGGTGGCTTCCTTCTAGGAATGCTGCCCCCTCATCCTTTCCTCTGATCCCCCTCACCCCATCCAGGTGGCCTCTGTGGACCTTCTGGGATTTGGTGATCACCATTCGGTAACCATCTTGCTTAGACTCATGGAGTTTCAGTTTCCCCATCTGGCTCCCCTTCCTTATAAAGTGGATGTTGTCAGAAATCATAAGTTGATGCTACTGTACTACAACAACTTCCCTCATATGTGAGCATCATGTACACACATGCCCATGTATACCCCTCTCTAAAAATGCTGAAGAGGGTGATTTGTACAGCTCAAAATCTCATAGGATGATCTTTGGGGTTCACAAGAGCTACTGGCCTTCTGGGAATAGGACCAGCTCAAAGGATTCAAATTTGACTAAAGTTTATATAGGAGAATCTTCTTTCCAAATTATAACACTTTTCCAAACCCTTCTCAAGTGTACTCTCCAACCTACCACCCAACATCATCAGAACACTTCATATCCTATTGTAAACCACTGACCTGTCATGAAATATTGAAAAGCAACATGGTAACATGATCTTCCTCCTCCATTAAAACAAGTTTTTGTTAGGGTTTCAACTTACCTTCCATTTTTTAGGATTCTTGGTATCTGGTGTCACATAGCTACTAGTTGCTTTCAACAGAAAAGTCCTCAGATAGACGAGGGTACTCCCAACATCTTGCCACCAGGATGACCCTTTACAATGCCTGATGTTAACAAATAACTGTAAATACTGAGGCTGCCTGTTCTATCAACAAGAGACTGTACAGTTCATATTGAGGTGGGGTTTCTGAACTCATTTGACTAAAGGATACTTTTCAAATTATAGTGAACTGTAAAAGCACTGAAAGAATTTATTAAATAAAATTTGCATGTGAATTATAGTAGACAGGAAATATGGAATCAATATGAATAAATTCCTGCAAGAAATAATCAAATTTTAGTTAACATATTTTATAATGGGACAAAATTAGATAAATGAAAATTTTAAGAATAAAAAATAAACTATATTAAGATTAAGCAAAATTTTATTTTGCATTTTTTACTGAGAGAAGTATTTTTTTGAAGTATAGTTGACATTGTGTATATTTTAAGAATTTTTAAATATTTTATTTATTTATTTAATTTATTTGCTTAGCTGCATTGGGTCTTAGTTGTGGCACGCGGGCTCTTTTGTTGCAGTGCTCAGGCTTCTCTCTAGTTGTGGCACGTGAGCTCCAGGGCACACGGGCTCTGTAGCTGCAGCACACAGACTCTCTAGTTGAGGCACACGAGCTCAGTAGTTGTGGCGTGTGGGCTTAGTTGCCCTGCAGCACGTGGGATCTTAGTTCCCCAACCAGGGATAAAACCCTGCATTGGAAGGCAGATTCTTTACCACTGGACCACCAGGGAAGTCCCAACATAACATTATATTAATTTCAGGTGTACAATGTAATGATTCAATATTTGCAAAATGACCACCACAAAAGTCCAGCTAACATCCATTGCCATGCATAGTTACAGTTTTTTTTCTTGTGATGTGAATTTTCAAGATCCACTCTCCTAGCTACTTTCAAATGTGTAATACAGTATTATTAACTATAATCACCATGCTGTATATTACATCCTCATGACTTATTCTTTTTATAACTGGCAACTTGTACCTTTTGACATCCTTCACCCATTTTGTTCACCCCCAACCTCTCACCTCAGGCAACCACCAATCTGTTCTCTATTTCCATAAGCTCCATTTTTTTTTTAATGTTCCACATATTAGAGATCATATGATATTTGTCTTTTTCTACCTGACTTATTTAACTTAGCATAATGCCTTCAAGGTCCATCCATGTTGTTACAAATGTCAGGATTTCATTCTTTTTTATGATGGAATAATTTATATATATATATATACACATACACACACACACACACACATATATAAAATATCTTCTTTATCTGTTTATCCATCAGTGGACATCTAAGTTATTTCCATGTCTTAATTGTTGTGAATCATGCTGCTATGGACATGGGGATGCATAGATCTTTTTGAATTAGTGTTTTCAGATAAATACCCAGAGGTGGAATTGCTGGATGATATGGTAGTTATATTTTTAATTTTTTGAGAAACCTCCATACTGTTTTCCATGGTAGCTGCACCAATTTACATTCCCACCAACAGTGCACAAGGGTTCCATTTTCTTGCCAACACTTGTTATTTCTTGTCTTTTTAATGATAGCCATTCTAATAGGTATGAGGTGATATCTCATTGTGGTTTTGATTTGCATTTCCCTGATCATTAGTGATACTGAGCATGTTTTCATGTACTTGTTGTCTATCTGTATGTTGTCTTTGGAAAAGTATCTATTCATATCTTTTGTCCATTTTTTTAATTGGATTGCTTGAATTTTTGCTATTGAGTTTATAGGTTCTTTGTATATTTATCAAATATATTATTTGCAAGTATTTTCTCCCATTCAATAGGTTGCCTGTTCATTTTGTTGATGGTTTCCTTTGCTGTGCAGAAGCTTTTTAGTTTGATATAGTACCACTTGTTTACTTTTGCTTTTGTCAAATCCAAAGACCATTGCCAACATTCATGTCAAGGAGCTTATGTCTATGTTCTTTTCTAGGAGTGTTTTGTTTTAGGTCTTACATGCAAGTCTTTAATCCATTTTGAGTTAATTTTTGTATATGGTGTAAGGCAGTGGTCCAGTTTTATCCATGTGTATGTGGCTGTCCAGTTTTCTCAACACCATTTGTTGAAGAGACTCTCCTTTCCCCATTGTGTATTTTTGGATTCTTTATTGTAAATTTATTGACCATATGTGCATGGGTTTATTTCTGTTCTCTCTATCCTACTCCATTGATCTGTGTGTCTGTTTTTATGCCAATACCATACTGTTTTGATTACTATAGCTTTGTAATATAGTTTGAAACCAGAAATCATGATGCCTCTTGCTTTGTTTTTCTTTCCCAAGATTGCTTTGGGTATTTGGACTTTTGTGGTTCCACACAAATTTTAGGATTGTTTGTTCTATCTTTGTAAACAAATGCACTGGAATTTTAAGTCTGTATGAGAACAGTGTTTATGACCATTTTTCCATGTCTGCTAAATTTTATAATGATATTGCTGAGTCAGATTCTCATATCAAAAGCAGTATAGAGTCCATTCTTACATATTTTGAAATTACAGTCTAATTTGGAAATTCCATTTGCATTAGGAATGTTGTAGCAAAAGGTAGATGAACTTCATTTGAATGTTTTATAATATTCAGGTCAATATGAACTAGATTACTTTAAAATTCATGAAATATTTTGTCTTGGACAACCTATCAGTTTCTTACAAATCAAAGACAGAAAATTTTCATTTTTTTTGTTTTTGTTTTTGTTTTTGTTTTTGTTTTGCCATACATGGGCCTCTCACTGTTGTGGCTTCTCCTGTCGCGGAGCACAGTCTCCAGATGCGCGGGCTCAGCGGCCATGAATCACGGGCCCAGCCGCTCCGCGGCATGTGGGATCTTCCCGGACTGGGGCACGAACCCGTGTCCCCTGCGTCGGCAGGCGAACTCTCAACCACTGCGCCACCAGGGAAGCCCCTGTCTCTGAATTTGACTATACTAGATAGTCATATGAGTGGAAGCATACAGTATTTGTCCTTTTGTGTCTGGCTTACTTCACTTAGCATAGTGTTTTCAAGGGTCACCCATGTTGTGACATGTGTCAGAATTTCCTTCCTTTTTGCTGCTGATGGGACAGATGTTTTTTAAAGATTCTAGAGAGCAGACCACATCAGCTGGGCATATAGAGGGCACTCAGTACTCATTGGATGATTCCTATTTTTCTGGTAACATTTCTTAAAGTCTTTTAAGTATTTGTGTTTCCAAGTTCCAATAAGCAGGACCAGTTAGAATTCCTCGTGGACATGGATGATGGTGAAGGAGGGGACCAGGCTGAGGATGCTCTGAGAATTCCTGAATGGTCTCCAAATGGTCTCTTCCCTTTCTGGCCTTTATAAGGAAAAACTTTCTTTTTAACTTTGAGTGGTGGTCTGAACTCAGGCAGGGAGTGATTCTGCCCTCCTCCAGGGCACATTTGGCATTATCTGTAGGCATTTTTGGATGTCATGACTCGGGGGAGGGGTGCTGCTGGCATATGGCAGGTAGAGGCCAGGGTTGCTGCCAAACGTTCTATGATGCACAGACAGCTGCCACAACAGAGAATGATCTGGTCCGAATGTTAATAGTGCCCATGTTGGGAAAGCCTGACACAGAGGTGGAAACTCAAGAAGGTCAAACTGTGTATGTAGGTTTAGTAAACAAAGAGCTTTCAATCATTACACACACTGATGCTTCTCCTCTTGGAGAAGGTCTGGCACATACTGAAATAGAACAGCGTCCATCTACGTCAGATGCTCGAAGTGGATAGAAAAGATCACATCAACAGCGGCTTTCTTACCTAAACACCATTTGTCTAAACACAAAGCCTTCAAACAGCTGACATTCAGGGAGCTCAGCTTCTGCTCTGCTCTGGGACCCCTAACCCAGACTATTTCACACTAACATAAACAGGATAAGCCTTTTCAGCTGCAGTGTTGTTTACCAGGAACCTGCTGGAATAAACTAGGTTGTTAAGTTTTAGTCAGCAGCCATAATCACCGGGGTTCTTCCATTGTTGAGATGCAACAAATGTGTGGGCACATCTGACAGAGGCTATAATCTGGATTTGCTAAATGCTGAGGAGCACTTTGCAGGGCCTTTTTCCAAGCGAATGATGAACTTATCAATGACAGACTCCCTCCCTGACAGGGAAGAGCCAACTTACTAGCGAAAGAAGCAAGTCCAAAGGCTCTCCCTCTCTGACGGCAGGAATGGAAATGTCCCCACCCTGCTACAGCGGGGAATCCACGAGTCGCTGACTGAGTTGAAAATGAAATATGGACGATTTGGATATTATTTTTCTCCTTCTAGGTGGAGAAAACACTGTTTAATAGAAATTGTACCAGACCTTTTCTGTTTGCCACATAGGAATTCCCCTCTAGAGAAGAGCAGGGGACAAGCTGTCAGTGGTGAGAGGATATACAACGCAGCCCAGCACCCCTCAGGGGTCCAGTACTATCGTACTTAGGAGCAAAGGCACTGCTTTTGATAGTTGTACCTGTACTGCAGTGCTAAAATGGGCCGCATTTTGTGCAATCTCTGGCCAGCCTGGTTGAGCCAGAGAAAGGCTGTGCTGAAGTGCAGTAAACGCTTCACAGGGAGACACAAGTGAGTTCATGTCCACAGGGCCCCATTTCGGCTACACCTTTTCAATTATTTCCTCCTGTCTTTTGCTCCGTTTGACATATTAAAGTTACAGTTGGTCCTTCATGCAGTGGTTAAGACCCTGGTCTCTATAAATATTAGATGGAGCAGGTTCAACTCCTGGCTCTGTTACTTGCTAGCTAAATAAATTTATTTACCATATTTGCTAAATAAATAAAATGATGTTTTGTTACCAAACCAAACTTGAGTCCACTGGCCCGTGTGCAGTAAAGCCAATCTACTGACACTGGGTTATGGTAAAGGAAGGTGCAGTGTTTACTGCAAGGCCAAGCAAGGCATAAAGGTGGTAATGCTCAAAAGACCCGAACTCCCTGATGGCTTTCAGGGAAAGGTTTTTAAAGACAGGGTGAGGGAGAGGGTTTTAGGGTGCCTGATCATTCTTCTAATTGATTGGTGGTGAGGTAATTGGGAGTCCACATCATCAGCCTTCTGGTTTCAGCTGGTCTGGGGTCTATGTGCTTGTGGTCAGCAATGCAGTTAACGTCTTCCACCTGGCGGGGTTTTAGTACCTGCGAAACAACTCAAGGATATGGCTCAGGATACTATCTATAGCCCTTGAAGAGGAACTAAAGGTCCTTTACTTTGTTTTATGGCTATACTATTATTATTTTGTATTGCTGGATGGTTTTCCTTTGTTTCTGCATTTTCTCACTTCTCTGATCGTATTTGCTCTTTGGAACTCTGGGAAGACCTAGGAGGCTAAAGCTTTTCTACAAACAAGAGGCGAGGGACATGGGGGTTTATTCTAGGAAGCTCCCCGCAGGGTCCTGCTCAGTTTCAGTTTGACAAACCAAAATTTAGATTCATGGATTAGACTGTAACTTAACAGACTTTGGAATCTGGAGCTAACATATTACAGGGAGCATATATACTCCCTTTTAATACATATCAAAAGTTAATATGTATTGACTAAATAGCCCCCAGCTTCCCCGGGGCTGATTTTAATTGATGGCAAAGGGTTCTACCCTCTCAGGCCTGCCCGTGCTGAGGCTACCAGATGTCCTGGGAAAAAGTATCAGATGGTCTTCATCAGGTGAGACTGATTGTCTGCCTTTCCATCCACTGGGTGTGTATGATGTTGGACTAACTGCAAATTGGGTGAAATGGAAGCTTTGCTGGAGCAGGGAGCTGGGATGTCAGAGGACAAAACCTGCAGTACCTTTGATATGGAGGCATTTACAGTAATTCAGGCAGGAGGTGACAGGGTCAAGGTGTGGTTAAGATCTATAGGAGGGGCAGAATCAGGAGGTGGCCTAAGTTGCAGGACACGGCTGTCTTCATGGTCAGCTATGATGGGAGAGACCAGACAACTGAACTATCCAGTGGAGAAAGGGGAGTCATGAGAAGGGGAATTTGCTACCTCTGTGGATTGTTTTAATGCCCACTTCTCCTATCACACCTCCTAGACAGCTAGGGCTTTACCCTCTTCCTCCTCTGGACCCTTGGAATCCTCCATCCTAGGCTTACATCCCCCAGGAGAAGGGGAGGTATCCTCTCTGGGGAAACTGGCATTTGGGGTTCCCTCAGTGAAACAGTGAGGTTTGGCCTGATTACCCTACAGCTAAGCCCACCAGTTGACCAGCTGTGTTGGTGCCCCAGAGCTCCCGTCTCCGTTTTAGTGCTTTCTCCTTACATGTGAAGGCGGGTCAGGGACCACTTGGGCTCAGCCGGCCCGGGCATGGCCACGGGAGAGGAGGCCGGCCTCTCCATCCTGTCCCTGGCTGTCCTGCACCTTCTTTCTCTAGAGTCCTCCTCTTGCGCTGTGTAACAGAGGGAGGCACAGATGCTTCGAAGGAAACAAACAAATGACTTGGAAAAGGAGTCTCCACAAATAGCTTGCCTAGTCCTTTGAGTCCTGAGGAAGTTCAATCAAAACAGAGAAGGAGGGCTTCCCTGGTGGTGCAGTGGTTGAGAGTCCGCCTGCCGATGCAGGGGACACGGGTTTGTGCCCCGATCCGGGAGGATCCCACATGCCGCGGAGCGGCTGGGCCCGTGAGCCGTGGCCGCTGAGCCTGCGTGTCCGGAGCCTGTGCTCCGCAACGGGAGAGGCCACAACAGTGAGAGGCCCGCGTACCGCAAAAAAAAAAAAAGAGAAGGAAAAATATCCTCAGGTCCCCAGTGCCTGTGAACCGGCCAGCACCAACGGGCCTCCACGACTGTGGAATCCAAAGGAGCCAGGACTCAGAGACGTCAAACATGTTGCTATCTGCAACATTGTTACTTTCTCACTTTACTGCTTTCCTTTGCATATCCTATGGTCAGCATTCTTGGTATTCAGGGTTGAAGAGAGTGGAGAAGGAAGCAGGAAGGAGTGATTGGGAGGGAGAAATCAGAGTGGAATGCAGACAGGCAACAAAGGCTGGTGATTAGTCCCCATCTCTACCTTCCCTCCTGCTTTGCATCTCTGAGAAGCAATGGGAAAGGCTGGCTCTGAACAGGGGAAGCCTAGCCCCCAGCAGGCCTGCAGCTCTCTTAGATGTAGCCTAGTTTTTCCCCACCTGCTTGTGGAGAGATGGGACTGGCACTCTGAGAACCAGAGGGCACGGGGAGAGCTGCTCATCTTGAGTTGTTCGCTTTCGTATTCTTCAAGAGAACCTTTCAGCGCTTAGCTTTTCCCGGAGGATCCCTGTGGCTTAGAAACCTGCTCTTCACAGCCCAGGGAAGCCACAGTTTTTTTTGAAAGGCTGACACCTAATCATCCCACTGGCTGTTCTCTGGGCAGCGTTTTTAGCCTTGTGGTCAGGTGCTTTACACTGGGCAACATTAAGGATTGAACTGTGGTCCCCCACTCCAATTCTTATGTTGGAGTCCTAACCCCCAGTACCTGTGAATGTGCTCTTACTTGGAAAGAAGGTCTTTGCAGGTGTAATTCATTAAGATTAGGTCATTAGGGTGGGTCCTAATTCAATATGACTTGATGTCCTTATCTAAAGGGGAAATTTGGTGATAGACATGCACACAGGGAGTACTCATCATATGAACATGAAAGCAGAGATCAGGGTGATGCTTCTGCAAGCCCAGAAATACCAAAGATTACAGTAAACCATCAGGAACCAGGCAAGAGGCGTAGAGCAGATCTTCCCTCCCAGCCTTAGGAGGAAGCAGCCCTGCCAACACCTTGATCTCGGACTTCCAGCCTCCAGAGCTGTGAAGCAAGAAATTTCGGTTGTTTAAGCCATGCATTCTGTGGTACTTTGTTACAGTAGCCCTAGAAAATGAATCTAGGCACCTACTTGAAGGTTTGGGCTTTCTGGAAGAAAACAAATTCATCACTGCAGGGTTAATCAGCTGCACATTGTATATACAACCTTAGATTTGGATTTTGCCCAGAATGTTTTGTGCAGTGACCCTTGGTTTTGCTCCGGCTCCCCCTATATCTCTCTGGTGGAAAATTTCCTCACAGCTCGAGGGTATGTAGGGGGGACCAAGAATGGAACTCTTTGTTTAGAATTTGCGTGGTATACATAAATAACGAGCATATGGGGGATTTAAAAGCCAGAGGCATTTCAGAATTAGGCAAGGGAAGAGAGACTTCATTTGTTAAAGACATTTCCTGTTCAAATTCATCAAGAGCTTTCCTACATCCTGCCTTCCCCGTGTCCTGCTCCCCCCCAAACCCCAAATATGTAAGAGGCTTTCTTAGCAGCATAAGCCCAACAGGATGTTGAGAGAAAGGGATAAGAAAAAATAGTACATGAAACCAGATGAATGGAAAAAGCCCTGTTTCTTTTTATGTGTATAACTTCAGAATTGTAAAAAAGAAACGAGTAAGAAAATTTCCTTCTAAGTGAACATGCCCTTAAGTGTGGCTAAATTGTTTATACAAAGGGCAGCCTTTAGAAATGAACCCCGGTTGCTTCCTTTTAGATACAGGGACCTGCACTGAAAATTCTACCTTCAGGCTTTAAACGGAGATGTCTTATACTACTGGCTTATGTGCCTGTCTGCCCCAGGCTGGAAAGTAGGGTGAGTGGGTCAAGTTTAAGTTGGTCTACCCCAGCTCAGCCACTCCAAGAAAAGAGAGTTGGGCTTGGCCCTGGGCTGGGGGTAGGGGTGATTTCGGACTCCTCCTTCCCTGAATGCAGGCTGCCCCACGTAGTTAATGCTCTTTCCTATCATCATGTGAATGCTCTATAGCAGCTTCATCTTTTGCTCTGGAAAAGCCCTTTCGAAGTAAAATATTTCGTTAGCTGCCAGGGACTTAGGGAGGCAAACTCTGAAGAAGGCAGTTCCGTTGGCTTGTGTCTGGGAAGGAGGTTGCCTCCTGGTTGGCAGGAGCATCCCAGTTTCACACCTCATTAACACGGTGTTTGTCTGATTTCTTCTTTTCAACCCAAACCACAGCCCTGGGGAAGCCAGCCAGCCTTCCAGTTGCTGCTGGTGCAGATCTTCATGGCTTCACGGTTCGACTTAGTCGAAGAGATTTCTTACAACGGTTTCAGAGGAGACATTTTCACATTCAAATGTAACCACAGAAACACATTTCAATGACATATAGACATTATATGTGATTTCTTTGTACTTTGAATTACGGTGCCTTCTGGATGAATCTCCTGAAGACCAGTGTGTGTAATTGGTAATTTCCAGTAATATTAGAAACACAGAAGTAAAGAAATAGTCATGATTTATACAAATATAAATATTTATTACATGGTATGACGCAAGAGATAGAATATAGAACGTAAAGCATAAAACTGAAGTCACATTTGGGGAAATTTTATTGAACACTTACAACGTGCCAGGAAATGCACTCAGTTCTTCATGTATGTATATGTCAGTGTGTGTGTGTGTGTGTGAGACAGAGAGAGAGAGAGAGAGAGAGAGAGAGAGAGAGAGAG
>NW_006777033.1:81800-87269 GCF_000442215.2 Lipotes vexillifer | reverse complement strand
GAGAGAGAGAGAGAGAGAGAGAGAGAGAGAGAGAGAGAGAGAGAGAGAGAGAGAGATTAGATCCCTTTGGAGAACTTATCCTGTATCATTGAAAGAAGGGCAATTTAGGGCTTCCCTGGTGGCGCAGTGGTTGAGAGTCTGCCTGCTGATACAGGGTACACGGGTTCGTGCCCTGGTCTGGGAAGATCCCACGTGCTGCGGAGCGGCTGGGCCCGTGAGCCATGGCCGCTGAGCCTGCGTGTCCGGAGCCTGTGCTCCGTAACGGGAGAGGCCACAACAGTGAGAGGCCCGCGTACTGCAAAAAAAAAAAAAGAAGGGCAATTTATATGAGTGTCATGAAAAATCATTTAAGAGTTTGAGAGGAAGCATAAAGAAGGTAATTATGTTTCAAAAAAAGGCATTTTTTCCCCTGATTTTCAGAAGGGTCTAATCCTTGAATAATGTTTTTAAGGTCAAGGCCCAAACTTGGCTTTGAGATAATTAATTGGCCTATTGCCTGGAGTGAGGAGTTTGGCTTTTAGAGATATACACTATGCAAAAACAGCTTTCAGGAAGATTTTATTCTGTCCCAAGCCTACCAGAGTGACTTGCACATAGTATGCCCTCAAATAAGTGTTTGTCTAATGAATGAAGAGAGGATTTTATATTGAAATGTTGTTTGTAGCAGGCAGTCCCTGGACTTCTTTTTCCACTAAAGGTGAAGAGGGACTTGTCTGATTGCAGTAAGAGAAGTACAGGTTAGAATTACCAGCTGCAAGCAGAAAGAAATATTGGTAAGAGCTTCAAGAGGGTTAATGTTCTTTCTGGAGATATCTATGGCAACAGATATCTATGGCAACAGAAAGGTTCAGCATAGCCCTTGTAGAAGAAAGGGGTAGGACCCTGATGCTCTGCTCCCTACTCCCCCTTCCCCCCTCCATTTGCTACCTGCTAAGAGACACAGCCAAGCCCAGAATGGTACTAGATCCTCCTGAGTAATGGGATTTTTTTTCTTATAGTCAAGATACTCTGCCTTCCTGAGGACACAGGGGTCACTCAGCTCATGTTGCCTGAACCATATTATAGTATAAAGGGGGTACAAATCAGTTAGGAATTGGTTCAACTGAGAGTGAAAGAAAACCCCAATTAAAATGGCACAAACAAAATAGAAACTTAAGAAGTCCAGAAGTAGATATCCAGTTCATGATGTTAGGAACCATGATTCTCATCATGTAGCTTCTACCTCATGCTCCAAGATGGCTGCTTGAGCTCCAGCTATCATGTCTACATTCTAGCCAGAAGCAAAGAAAGGATGAAGAGTGGCATACCCCATTCCTATAAGGACACTTCCCAGAAGTTGCAAAAGATGCTTTTGCTTACATCTCATTGACCAGAACTTCCATGCACACGCTGTCAGCTTTAGGATGGCTGAGTAATGTGGTTTCTATCTCGGGCAGTTAAATACCAGCTAAACACCAGGGGTGCTATTAAAAGAAAGCAGAGGAGAATGGGTTAGTAGGGGACAACTTGTAGTCTCTGCCATAGGGGTAAAATGGATAGATGGGATCTTTAATGGCAAGACTTGTCACCCAGCTCATGAAAACATTATTTTCCTCTCTGTCTACTTTACACTCTGCTAGGTTCTTCTCTGTGTTTTTCTGAGTACCTTAATTTGATTTTGAAATCTTGACAGTAGGAATTCCTAGGCAGATCCTGAAGGCATTCACAAGGCTTGGGGTCAGCCTGGGTTCGCTGGAGCAGAACATGGTTTCCAAACTCTAATGGACAAATGCACTCTGTGGCTATAGGTCTGGCTGGGGCCTGAGATTCTGCATTTCTAACAAGCTCCCAAGTGGTGTGATGCTGCTGGAGCATGGACCACGTTTTCTGTGCAAGGGTTTAGAGAAGATTTTCGATGACCTTCCATGTCCCAGTCTGTAGTAGGGCATTCAGGTAGAGATGGGCTGGTGGTGGTCAGAGTGTGTGTCAGGGGTTCGCGTTTACTACTGTTCATAAGACTGCCCTGGGGAGTTGTTAAAATACAGACTTCTAGGATCCCAACTACTGCTTTCTATGTAACAGGTGGCAGACATCTGATTTTTAAAAGAATTTTTATGGAGTATAGTTGATTTACGATGTTACGTTAGTTTCTGCTGTACAGCAAAGTGAATCAGTTATATTCATATATCCACTCTTTCTTTAGATTCTTTTCCCACATAGGCCATTACAGAGTATTGAGTAGAGTTTCCTGTGCTATACAGTAGGTCCTTATTAGTTATCTATTTTAATATATAGTAGTGTGTATATGTCAATCTCAGTCTCCCAATTTATCCCTCCTCCCCTTACCCCCTGGTAACCATGTTTGTTTTCTACATCTGTAACTCTATTTCTGTTTGTAGATAAGTTCACTTTTACCCTGTTTTTAGATTCCATATACAAGCAATATCATATGATATTTGTCTTTCTCTGTCTGACTTACTTTACTCAGTATGACAATCTCTAGGTCCATCCATGTTGCTGCAAATGGCATTATTTCGTTTTTTTTATGGGTAATACTCCATTGTGTATATGTGCCACATCTTTATCTATTCCTTTGTCGGTGGACATTTAGGTTGCTTCCATGTCCTGGCTACTGTAAATAGTGCTGCAATGAACATTGGGGTGCATGTATCTTTTCAAAGTATGGTTTTCTGCAGATATACGCCCCGGAGTGAGATTGCAGGATCATATGGTAGCTCTATTTTTAGGGTTTTTTTTTTTCGCGCGCGGGCCTCTCATTGTTGTGGCTTCTCCCGTCGCGGAGCACAGGCTCTGGACGCGCAGGCTCAGCGGCCGTGGCTCACGGGCCCAGCCGCTCCGCGGCATGTGGGATCCTCCCAGACCGGGCACGAACCCGTGTCTCCTGCATTGGCAGGCGGACTCTCAACCATTGTGCCACCAGGGAAGCCCCTATTTTTAGTTTTTAAAGGAACCTCCATACTGTTCTGCTTAGCAGCTGTATTCCCACCAACAGTACAGGAGGGTTCTCTTTTCTCCACACCCTCTCCAGCATTTGCTGTTTGTAGATTTTTTTGATCCTAGCCATTCTGACCAGTGTGAGGTGATACCTCATTGTATTGATATAGTTTTGATGTGCATTTCTCTCATAATTATGCTGAGCATCTTTTCATGTGCTTTTTAGCCATCTGAAGATATCTGATTTTTTAAAAATTGAAGTATAGTTGATTTATAATATTGTATTAGTTTCACGTGTACAGCAGAGTGCCTCAAAGGTATATACATACATACATATATATATATACCTATATACCTATATATAGGTATATATATATATTCTTTTTCAGATTCTTTTCCATTATAGGTTATTATAAGATATTGAATATAGTTCCCTGTGCTATACAGTAAATCTTTGTTATCTGTTTAATATATAGTAGTGTGTGTCTGTTAATCCCATACTCCCAATTTATTCCTCCACCACCCCCCTTTCCCCTTTGCTAACTGTAAATTGGTTTCCTGTCTGTGAGTCAGTTTCTGTTTTGTAAATAAGTCGATTTGTATTATTTTTTTTTAGATTCCACATATAAGTGATATCATATAATATATTATACAAGCTTTGTTCTTTTTCCTCAGGATTGCTTTGGTAATTCTGGGTCTTTTGTGGTTCCATATAAATTTTAGGATCATTTGTTCTAGCTCTGTGAGAAATGTCATGGGTGATTTGATAGGGATCACTTTAAATCTGTAGGTTGCTTTGAGTAGTATGGTCATTTTAACAATGTTAATTCTTCCAGTCCAAGAGCATGGGATAGCGTTCCCTTTCTCTGAATCATCTTCAATTTCCTTTATCAATATTTTATAGTTCTCAGTATATAAGCGTTTTACCCCCTTGGTTAGGTTTATTGCTAGGTATTTTATTTTTTTTAACACAAGACATCTGATTTTTATAACAGACACTCTGGGTAATTTCTGATAAAGGTGGTCTAGGAGCTACGTTTTGAGAAATATTGGCAGCAGGTTCCCCAGCAGTCTGTGCCAGTGAGGGTCTTAACCTCTCAGATCATAGGCCTATGAGATCCAGGCATTCTGGAATTTTTGGTTTTAAATTGTCTAATTTAATTCATTAAAAGAGAGACATTTTAGTAATCTTTATGGCCCAGGATTATTTCATCAAAGGCACATTCATCTTCCTTTCCTGTTTTGGAACTAAGAGTTTTATTCTTCCAGGAGGTTTAGGGTATCTTCATCAGCTAGGGATGCCACAACAAAATACCATACGCTGGTGGCTTAAACAACAGATTTTTATTTCTCACGGCTGTGAAGGCCAGGTGCCTGAGGTAGGGTGCCAGCATGGTCAGGTTCTGACGAGCGCTCTCTTCCAGTCTTGGAGACCGCCGTTTTCTACCTCTGCTTTATGGCTGTGTCTTCACGTTGTTGAGAGAGAGGGAGTTCTTGTGTTGTCCTCATCTTACAAGAGGACATGCCACTCTCATGACCTCATCTAAACCTAAATACTTCCCAGAAGCCCCACCCCAAATGCCATCACACCGGGAGTTAGGCTTCAACATATGAGTTTTGGGGGAAACATAACAGAGGGGAATTCTGCATCACTGAGAATGGTGCTGGCAGATTACCCAGAGGATTGGCTGGGTAAAGGCAGATGTGGAGGCAGGGCTTAGGGAGAATCAGAGAAGAGAGGAAGGAGGGGGTATGGGAAGAAGCTGACCTCTCCTGGCACATTCCATATGCAGGCACTGTGCTAAAACAACATTTGTTTAACTCACAAATCTGTGATTTGGGGCAAGGCTTGGCTCTGCTCCATTCAGCATCAGATGGGGCAGCCCGTGGGAGTTTGGAGAATCCACTTCCAAGGAGCTCATTCATGTGGCTGGGAAGAGTGGTGGTCCGAACGCGGGTTGGAAAAGAATTTCCAGAAATAAGGCAGAATGTAAAGAAGATAGAATTTATTAGAGGGAAGGGTCGCTGCCAGAACAGCGGGCCAACTTCCTAGTAGTCTAGGAGAGTCGAGCCCGAACATGTGCTACTGATCAGTTTTTATAGCCAGAAAACAAAGGAATGGTCCGAGGTGAAAATTTCATTTACTGATTGGTCAAGGTACATATACCTTCCTTCTATAGCGTGGGAGTGGGACAGGGCAGATGCCTTTCCTTATTTGGGACCCGTCCTGTTGCCCAGGTGGGCGTCGTCCAGGTGGGCTCAGGAATACATAAGCATCGCAACATGGTGGGGAGGGCGATTAATAGTCCGGTAGGGGGTGTAACGCTGAAACTGTTTCATGCAGGGTCATCCTTTGTCCTTGAAGCACCACTGTCCTTGGAGCACCACATTCCCCCCTCTATTTATAGGGCCAATTCCTGGGCCCTACTGAACGTCCCCTGCTCATATCTACCTAACTGCTTAATTCCCTCTCAGGCGTTCAGGAACCCCTTTTGTGAGGAGATGGGGTGGCGAACTCTCTCTGGCTGCTTCCTG
>NW_006777033.1:73527-81790 GCF_000442215.2 Lipotes vexillifer | reverse complement strand
TGGCTGCTTCCTGCTGAGCAGGGGCGTCATGGGGCCCTGGGTTCCCATTGCCTGCTCTCTGTCAGAGTGTATCTAGGGAGGAGTGCGGGCCCCATGGAAAGTGATGGCAGCTTGTTCAAGGGTTGTACGAGTGTTGTCTGGCTGGTATTCTTGTTGCATCACCATTTGGAACTTTATTTGTTGTATTCTGGAAGAGACAAACTTAACCAGGAGGTTAAAAATACATGGCCTGAAGGTTGGTCTGGACCTTGCCCAACTGGTTGACAAAAAAACAGCAATCCTCCTTTAACATTACACAAGTCCCTCCTTGATTAGCTGTTAGGAGGTCCAGCGCTCTTCTATTTTGTAAAACCACTCCTGCTAGAGAATTTATTTGTTCTTGTAGCGTGTTAATTTGAGCTGCTAGGTAGGCAATCTGTTGTGTGAGTTCAAGAGAGAGCTGTCGGGCAGTGAAAATAGAGTTTGAGAGTCCTGCGGAGCCTGTTCCCATCCCAGTTAGGAGGATCGAGGAATGGTGAGTGGGACCAGAGAAGGAGGTCAGGCCTGAATAAGTAGCCCCAGTGTCAATCAGAAAGCTTATAGTAGCTCCTGCCACGTCCAGGATTACCCGGGGCTCCTCCCGTCTTATGGGGAACATAGGGGCCTGTAGGTTGAGCCCTGGGCACCTTCAGCCGTCCGCATCCAGGAGCCCCAGATCTAGAGTGCAATCCGGTTCTTGATCCTGATGGTCAAAACCACCGACAGGGGCAATCGGTCTTGACTTCGGCCCAGCGGCCAGGACCTGAAATACCTCGAGTGTTGGGTGGCTGTGGCGTTGGCCTCCCTGCTTGAGGGCAGAGGGACAATTCCTCTTCCAGTGGCCCTTTTGGTGACAGTAAGGGCACGGGGTATCGGGTGGTGGGGTGCGGCCATTCCTGAGAGTGTGCCCCTGCTGACCACACTGGTAGCAGCTCAGCGGTGGTTTCTGAGATGGGAGAGGGGCTCCCGTGGGTCCCTGTTGTGGGAGGGACTGAGCAATGGCAAGAGCCATATATTGAGCATGGCATTTTAGTTTTCCCTCCTCTCTTAGTTCTCGTCTGTTCCTAGAAGCCTCCTCCCTGTTGTTAAGAACCTTGAAGGCCGTGTCAAGCAGGACAGAAGATGGGGGTCTGTGGCCCTTGCTCTAGTTTCTGTAATTTCTGTCTTATGTCTGGGGATGCCTGGCTTATAAAGTGAACTGCAAGTATAGCCTGACCTTCAGGGGTCTCAGGGTCTAGGTATTTCCTCATAGCCTCTGCTAATCAGGTCTGAAAAAGGTCCAGATTCTCAGAGGGTTCCTGTGTGACTTCTCTGAGTTTATTATAATTGACAGGTTTGATGATTGCCTTTTGCATACCTTCTAGTAGACAGGTCATCATGTAATTTCTCCCAGTGAGCCCTCCTGCTGGCCCATTTTCATCTGCCTGTATCTCCATCCTGGGTCTGCCCGTGGGACTGCCTCTGCCCCTGCTCGGTTCTCAATAGGATTTTGGGCATGTGCCTCATCTGTCCAGGCCTGAGCCAAGGCCCAGATCCCGGCCTTTTCCTTGTGAGTGCAGTGGGTAGTTAGGACCACATGAATATCTTGCCAAGTTAAGTCAAAGGCTATAGTTAGGGCCTGGAATTCCCTGATGAACGTGGAGGGGTCCTGGCGGAAGGAGCCCAGTTTCCCTTGAATATGAGAGAGATCAGACATGGGGAAGGGGCCATGAACCCTAATAGTACCTAGGTCTCCTTTAGTGACCTGTCGTAGGGGAAGCACATTGGGACTCGATTCAGAGCGTTGGGCCGGTCGCGACTGAGTGTGGGGAGGGGAGGGAAGGTCTGCTTCTGGGTACGCAGGTGGGGATTGGGGGCAGAAGGCTGGGGAGACCGGGGACAAGAAGCCTCATCCAAGATACCTGGTGGAGGGGCAGATGGGGAGGGACAAGGTAGTGAAGCTGAAGCGGGGGCGGGGGGGAGGAAGAGGCATTAAAGCGGCAATGGAGAGACACCTGCGGCAGGAGTCCCCAAGGCTCGGATTCTGACTGAGAGCCACGAAGGCCTGGACGTACAGAGCCTCAGAATCCTTTCCTAGTTTCCGACAATAGAGATCAGGTTGGAGGATTGTGTTGTAATTTAGCATCCCATTAAGAGGCCATTGTTCTTGGTCCCCCAGTTTGTATCGGGGCCAAGCCGTGTTACAAAAGAAAATGAGCCTCTTCTTTTTTGAGATTGCCCGGGTCAAATTCCTTCCAATTCCTGAGAACACAACCAAGAGGTGAGTCTAAGGGGATAGACGTACCTGAACACTTTCTTAGCCTCAGTGCCATAGAATGGGGGTATTGAGAATCACTGACGGGCAAAAAGGTGTCCCTCTTTTCCTCAGTGACGTCTCCGTGCGACTGAGGCACAAAAATGCCAACCGTCTCAGCAGTTGCATCCAGAGAGTAGTGGCCAGAGCGGCGAGAAACCACGCGGCCAGGGCACCAGTGACCAGAGAGGGGAATTGCCGCAAGCCAGCCGGGAACTGACCCGCAGTTAGAAGATTCTCAGGGACGGGGGGGCCATCCAGAGGCGGCGAGGTCCTTTGGAGTCAGTCCAAGACGAGGGGAAAGAAGCAGAAGCGACCGAAAAGAGGACTGAGGAGTCCACCTTCTAACCCTACCGAGGAGGTGGTGGCCGAGGCTTTGTGCTGCTTTGTCTACGGTGTGCCTTGCGTTGCACGGAAGTTGTCTTGACGGGGCAGATGCTCTAATAGCCTGGTCCGTTCCGTGACCCCCTTATCCTTTCACGCGAGTCTTCAAGCGGCAGGCGCCCTAATCTTTTTTTTTTAACATCTTTATTGGAGTATAATTGCTTTACAATGGTGTGTTAGTTTCTGCTGTGTAACAAAGTGAATCAGTCATACATATACATATGTTCCCATATCTCTTCCCTCTTGTGTCTCCCTCCCCCTCCCCCTCCCCTAATCATTTTTAAATACCTGACCCGTGCCCACACGATACCAGTCGGCCCAGTCCTCAGTCAGAAGGAAGACAGAAGGATCCTCACGCGTTCTGGGCAGCAGTTGCTGGGGCGAAGCGAGTCGTGGAGACTTCGGAACACACCAGGGTGTGGCCCTGGCCAGAGTTCCTCTGTTGCTCTCACGTCAGCTTGCCTGTTCACAGAGGGTCCCAAAGCATGAGGAGACGAGGTGGGGAAAAGAGATCCCCGTACAGGCCACCAAATGTCGTAGTCCTAATGCGGGTAGGAAAAGAATTTCCAGACGTAAGGCAGAATGTAAAGAAGATAGAATTGATTAGAGGGAAGGGTCGCTGCCAGAACAGGGGGCCGACTTCCTAGTAGTCTGGGAGAGTCGAGCCAGGAGTGGCTTTTGAGATCACAGGCTACTAGCGGGTCTGTTTGCTTCTTCACTTTCATACCATTTTCACTGCCTGGGAGGCGTTCTTCCCTCCCTCCCTCCATTGCCTCCTTCCTATCCCAGCATCGCTTTACCACTTTTATCTCCTCATCATTTCTACTTATAAAGGCCTAGTTCAAGTTCTAGGTAGATTTCCCTGTCACCTTTCCCAAGAGTCCTAGAGTGCAGCCCCGTCCTTGGACTCAGTCCTCTATTCACGTGGAATAGGTTGCTGCAATCAGCCTGGGGACTCATTATATCTTTTAATTTTCTGTATTTTTTTCTTATTATCTGACTTTATTTATTTGATTTTTTTACCTTTATTTTATATTGGAGTATAGTTGAAACATGTGTATGTATAACCGAATCACTTTGCTGTACACCTGAAACTAATTTTCTGTATTTGTGATGCTTTGATATCTGGGGCTTTGCTGACACTGGAGGGACTGCCTCTCTCAGGGCTGGCCACCTCCCAGAGATAGTAAATGACAAGCCTGCTAGGATGCCTTTCATATGCGAACCAGCCAATCCAGAGCCCACACCCCCAGCCACCTCTTTTATGGAGCTTTTATATCCTATGCCACTGTCTGCCTGCCCTAATTGCCTCAGGGCCAGGTACCTGAGTAAGGGCAACCCCTATACCGCACAACCTACTGAACTCGTTCAAACTAGCCAGCCTGAAGCCTGCTTACCCTGCCTCTCATTCCTTCCGGTAGAAACCACAATAAAAGCTCTTGCCTACATTTCCCCACCTCCATCTACCTCCTGACTGACGCTGGTGCTTCCCGTGTGGCCCCCCAGGGCCAGACATGCCCGTCCTTTTGGCGTCTGAGTACACCAAACTATCTTTTCAATGGCAATGATCTCCTGATCTGTTGGTCTACCGTACCTGAAAAGGAATAAAACCTACATTTTATTTATTTTTTATTCAGATATAACTGACACAATATTATATTAGCTTCAGGTGTACAACATAGTGATTTGATATTTATATATATTGTGACATGATCTCAATCAGTCTAGTTAATATCTGTCACCATATATAGTTACAGAATATTTTTTCTTGTGATGAGAACTTTTAAGATCCACTCTGTTTGCAACTTTCAAGTATGCACTACTCCATTGTTAACTGGAGTCACCATGCTGTACATTACACCCCCATTACATATTTATTTTATTACCAGAAGTTTGTACCTCCTTTTGACCCCCTCCACCCAAGTGGCCCTCCCCCACGCCCTGCCTCTGGCAACTACCAGTCTGCTCACTGTATCTGTGTGCTTGATGAAGCTTACATTTTAGAACACCCCTGTCAAATCCCATAGATCATGAATCCCAAACTGTTTGGCTGCTGTGCTCTCCTGAGATTGAAGAGCTCATGAATGAAGCAACCCTCACTGGCTTCTTCTCCAGTGGACTCAATATCTCCAGGCTCTGTTTACTGAGAAATGAACCCATTTAGCTTCTAGGGAGAGAAAAGTCCCATGGGCCTAGAGGCTCATTTTTTTTTTTTTCACCTGGCTCAGCCGGTCTGTGTTAGCTGGATTGATGAACAGGCTGATTCTGGCCCCTGAGTTCCACAGCTTCCATTTCTAAAAGGGTTACTTCTTGACGCGAGAGCATCCTGGTTATGCCTGCAGAGATATTCCCTGCCCTGTGTCCTTGCAGATGTTTGGAGCTTGATGGTACTGGGCTCTACTCTATTGGAAGCTGATGTAGTGAATATATTTAAAATTTTTCTGTATATTATGATTTTTGACATCTTAGAAAACCTCTCTGGTGGGGGAGAGACTGCCAATTCTTAGAGATAGCAAGGGATCCGCTGCGAGTATGCCTTTGATATCCAGAGCCATACCTCTTCTCTCTGGCCCGAACACTCCAGGAGGCAATATTCCTCTGTCTTAATCATCCCAGGGCCAGGTACCAGGCAACTGGGGACCACCCCTATAGCCCAAAGCCTGCAGAAAAATTTCAAACAGCTGATCCTAAGCTCTCTCCCCTGTTGCCTTTCCCAAGGACAGCCCAATAACAGCCATGGCCTAAATGCTCCCTCCCTCCTGTCTTCTGCCTCCTGACCATGTTGGTGTTTTTTCGTGTGGTCCAGCGTGGTGTGGCATATGCCTTCTCTCTCTAGGGCCTATGAGTGTAACACATTTTATTTTCCTGAGCCTCTCCTGTGTCTTTTCTCCTGGCTGCACCTCTGAGTATCTCATAAAAGAATACAAAACAGTTGACCCTGGGGCTCGGGCTTAATATGTGGCTGGTTGAAGTTCTTGGGATATAAGGAGAGCAGAGGACTGTATACCCTCTGCTGCTTCTCTGCTTGGCATCTCCCCCGGCCCCCGATCCTATTTTCTGTTTGTACCACGCAGCATAAGTGATGGCCCCTTTGTATAACACTTTCCAATCTTCGGTCATTAGCCACTCCTGCATTTGAGGATACAGTGACTTCTGTGGTGACAGGAAGTTAATTTACTCCTCTGATAGACTGTGGATTAATAACAAATGGTGGAACTATTGCTTCCTTCCCACCTAATAAATATTCCACGAATAATTGAAGCTTATTGAATTAGTTGGGGCACAAAGGCTGCTTCCTCCTTTGCTGGGAATGCAGCCAGCATTGTGCTTTAAAAGACACATGCACACGTGCTCACGCTGAATAAATTCTCTGGCAGAAAGAAAGCAGAGGAGTTAGGCCGGGAGAAGCAGAAAGCAGCACCAGAGGAAGGAAATAAAAGCTTCAGGAGATTATAAAAAAGGAGTGGTGATATATTCCCCGGGAGAAAGAGATGATGCTGTTTATGGCTTTGTACACACTGTTTTGTTTTGTGATTCAACTGAAAGATGAGTAATGTGGGGAGGGAGAGAAAGCTGGTACAAGTCCAGAGCCTGATATCTCGGGGTAGTGATGCTGTCTTTGTCCCTGTCTTCTGAATGCCAACAGGAGTGGCTTCTCCTGCCTCATGGAGAAACAGAACTAGTTTCTACATGGCCTAGAATGGCTGGCACTGGAGATAAGGTGCAGAGTTTTCCTTTGGTGGCCCAGCGGCATGCGCCTTTTCCGTCAGTTCAGCCAGCCTGGGTGGGGACACCAGAGATACAAGTGTGAATGTCTGCTCTGTTCTCCATCCACAGAGGCAGACTGCACACAACATTTGTGATCTGCTCCTCACAGGGAGGGGAGGATCATCTTAGAGGCAGTCCTGGTTGGGGGGAGGGAAGGAGGGGGAAGAGGGAGGACTCTGGAGAGACTATCTGGGTACAAGTCCTGCCTGTTCAGGACCCCAAGTCCTTAAACAAATTCCACTATCTGTATCTTGCCAAGTAGAGTTTTGGGTGCTGAGGATAGAGTGCTGAACAGAGTAACTTTGACTCTAGTGGGGAAGACAGTCTAAGGACAGGTAAAGAGAAAACAAAAGAAGAGCAATTATAATAAAGATTAAAAAGGAAACACAGGGGCTGAGAGAGTCAGATATGGTTCCTGCAGTCAGGGGACTCATGCCCTGGTGGGAGGTGCGCGCGCGCACACACACACACACACACACACACACACACACACACACACACACACGTCATGAAAAGCTATGAGGCAAAAATAAACAACGGCCCAGGAGAGGGAAAGAAAGGGGTACATTGGTGGTTGAATCTACTTTAGGTGGGTGTAGGTGAGGGTGGGATGGTCTGTAAGGAGGTGACAGCTGAGCTGATAAAAGGTGAAAAAGCTCTTGCCCTACAACAGTGGGAGGACTTTCTGATTCTGGGCAGCAAGAACAGCATCTCAAAGGCCTGGAGGAGAGAGAGCTTGGAGCACAAGAGGAGGTGAATGAAGGAAGCCCAGCGTGGCTGGAGTGTGTGAAACAGGATGTCTGAGTCTGGCTTGGAGCTGGGTGCCAGGTGGAGGTCTCATCACACCCAGCCGTGTAGGGGATTTTGGAGTCTAAGTGCAGAAGAAGGCATTTTAGGAAGGGAAGTGATATAATACAGTTTATTTTATTTTATCTTATTTTTATTTTTTGTGGTACGCGGGCCTCTCACTGCTGTGGCCTCTCCCGTTGCGGAGCACAGGCTCCGGTCGCACAGGCCCAGCGGCCATGGCTCACGGGCCCAGCCGCTCCGCGGCTTGTGGGATCTTCCCGGACCGGGGCACGAACCTGTGTCCCCTGCATCGGCAGGCAGACTCAAACACTGTGCCACCAGGGAACCCCCAGTTTATTTTTAAAAGAAGTTTCTGTCAGTTATTTTTTAACCTCTGCCAAATGGGAATACTGATAATACTGACTTCAGAGGGCTGTGAGAGGGGTAAATGAGATCTGATTATAAAGCACTTAGCTCAGTGTCCAGCACACAGCAAAAGCATATTGTCATCATTATTACTCTACATGCAAAGCTGGCTTTTGGATACAAGCACCCCAATGTTCATAGCAGCACTATTTGCAATAGCCAAGACATGGAAGCAACCTAAGTGTCCATGGACAGATGAACAGATAAAGAAGATGTGGTATACATGATTAATGGAATATCACTCAGCCATAAAAGAGAATGAAATAATGCCATTCTCAGCAACATGGATGGACCTAGAGATGATCATACCAAGTGAAGTCAGTCAGACAGAGAAAGACAAATACCACATGATATCACTTATATCTGGAATCTAAAAAAATGATACAAATGAACTTATTTAAAAGCAGAAATAGGGCTTCCCTGGTGGCACAGTGGTTGAGAGTCCACCTGCTGATGCAGGGGACACGGGTTTGTGGCCCGGTCTGGGAAGATCCCACACGCCACAGAGCGGCTGGGCCCGTGAGCCATGGCCGCTGAGCCTGTGCGTCCGGAGCCTGTGCTCTGCAACGGGAGAGGCCACGACAG
>NW_006777033.1:61513-73517 GCF_000442215.2 Lipotes vexillifer | reverse complement strand
GAAAAAAAAAAAAAAAAAAAAAAAAAAAAAAAATGCAGAAATAGACTCGCAGACATAGAAAGAAAAAACTTATGGTTACTAAAGGGGAAAGTGGGGGGAGTAGGGATAAACTATGAGTTTGGGATTAACAGATACACACTACTGTATATAAAATAGACAACCATCAAGGACCTACTGTATAGCATAGGGAATTAGATTCAGTATCTTGTAATAATACTGGAAAAGAATCTGAAAAAAAAATATGTAACTGAATCACTTTGCTGTACTCCAGAGGCTAGCACAACATTGTAAATCAGCTATACTGTACTTTAATTTTAAAAAAAAAGCTGGCTTTTGGAGCCACTAAACTCATCTCATTCTGACCATGGTTGTTTTCATCCAAGCCACTTGGAGCTGTCTGGGGGGACGAGGTGATGTTAGCCTCTGTTTGTCTATATCTGTCTGTCTACCTGCCCATCTACCTATCTCAATCATATGTAGATGGAATAGCTAGAGGTAGAGTTAAGATTATTTTTCAGAGCACAAATTTGAATCTGATGTGACACTCAGACAACTGGGCAATCAAGTTCAAAATTCAGGTCTTTCCTGTTTGTAATAATTTTCATCTAGGAGCTATGACATGTCTACCTTGGTCATAAAAGTGTCATAAGGCAACCACAAAATCACTAACTTTAAGCTAAAGTTTTTCGGCTTTCTGGCGAGCCCTCAGTGTTGGGTATTCTCTTTCATGCCCCACTCCATTGTCCCCTCTGCTCTGTCCTGGGGAGCTGGCTCTATGGGCCACATTCCCACCACGAGCGTGGCATGGACAAAGGCAGGAGGTTGGAGGGCAGACAGGCAGGGGGTCCGGATGTTTATTCCCTCTTCTCGCCTGTCTCGCTGGCTAGAAGAAACTGCCTTCCTCTACCAACGGCCTTAGCCCCTGTTGGAAAGGCCCCCTTCTACACCGTGGGTTTCTTTGTGCTCTGGGTTCCCTCTTTCCTCTTACATCTGTAGGCCCAAACTTTGTAGTAGTCTCCTGGTTCTGCTAGCCAGAGATGCTTGCTGGTTTTCCTTAACCTACTCACACCTTGATAAATAGTATCTTTATGAAATTCTCTTTAGTCACCCCTTTTTGCCTACGCCATCTATTTTCTGCTGGAACCCTACCCATGTACCCTTTAAGATCAAATGTTTTCAAAATGTACCCTTATCATAGAGTACTAGCTAATAAAATGTAGTTATATTTAAATATATATCATATTTCAGTGATTCTAAGATGTGCCCCACCTCTCCCACATATGTTTCAGCATCTCCAAAATTAGGATGATTTGCAAGTGGTGGTTTTTACTCTTGCTACCAGCAAGGTAGTGGTTGTTGTTTCCTGTGGATGTGTGAACGTGGTCATTGCTGGTCCCAGAGTCCTCATTTTAAGTGAGTTATGTTCATTGTTGGTGCTACTTAGTGCTGTTTACAATTTTTTCAGAACATTTACCTTATGATTCAGCTCTGGAATGAAGTAATTGTGTACACAAAGGCACGAAAGAGAGCAGCGAGGCATAATTTTTATGTTGTTGAAGCAAATATTCATCTTGGCAGAATGGATACAATTCCATATTTTTAAAGGGGTTTATGGGGCGTAAGAAAGAAAGATCCCATGGCAGCTGGAGCTGTGTTATGCGTGTTACCGAGATGGGTGCAAAAGGATTGCCTAAACAGGACAAGTGATGCAGCTAAGGGCAGGAGGCATCTCCGAATCCCTTAGAATAAATCAAAGAAATTTTAACAAAGCAAGGAGTTGGTGTCACTGGTTGGTGGTGCTTTTTCTTTCGTAGTGGTTCATAAGATAATGGTGTGTCCTACAATTGCTGACGTCCTAAATTCAGCAAAGTACAGTATTTCCTAGAGTGCCATTTCCGGATCTCCAGTTCATTTATTGACCCCAGTCCTACCTCTCTGGCAAATTTACAGAGAAAAAATAAAGGCATAGCATTCATCCCCAGTCTGGCAGAGGATGTGTTCCTCAATTTTCTCCCTCCCAGCCCCTGGTCCAACATACTATAAAGGTTTTGACTTTGAGGCCTGTTGAGGTATGGAACCTCTAGAGGGATCCAAATCTCCCTAAGTAGCCTGGAGTAGAATGGAGAGGAAATTGCTGCCTGGGTGGACAGTTCTCGTTAGCTGAAGTAACTGGACACCTTATTTCCATGTCTTGGAGGAATAACTGAGAATAGGACTTAAAATGTGATTCCAGGAAGAAGTCAGGGTGCAGTCAAATACAAGTTTAATGAAGTAGGAACATGTGACCCATGGCATTGTCACTATTTTTCATCAAGCTTCCAATGGCCAAGACCACAGTGTCTCATGGCCCTGCTGGGCAAGCTGGAGGGAATTCCCAACAAGGCAGCTCCTCAGATGTAGGCTATGAATTCATAGCACTTTATTCAAGAAGAGTTGAAGGCACTTAAACATACCTTTTCCCCCCAAATAAAAATAAACATGATCTTTGTATGTATGTGTTTAAAAGGTAATACCCTTTTCAGATATGATCTTTCCAGTGGCTACGTGTTAATGGATAAATGGCTTGAGTGTGGATTGTATTTGTGAAGATGACTTTAGATCTCTGTCCTCAAAATTGAAAAAAAAAATCAATGAGTAAAATCTAGAGGTCTGTTAGTGAGTCACATGCATGAAGATGAAAAACAGAGTCAGAAATGGATGGAGATGCTATTAAGGTACATTTATTCTAAAGATAGTTCAGGTGCTGTGCCAGACAACCTCTTTTTGTCACCTGGTTCCTACCACCTCCTCTCTCCCCTTCCCCCATTCTCTCCTTTTCTTCCCCCCACCTGGCTCTGCTCTGAAAAGTTGATCTGTGTGGATCACGCAAAGGGTTTCCCTGTCTTCTGGCTTCCAGTTGTGCCTGTTCAATGAGGAGTCCCAGCAGATCAGAGGAGAGGCATGAATGAGGTCCAGCATTCATCCCCCTGGTTCCCTGCTGCTAGGTTGACTGGATCACTGTATCCATCCATGAGTCACAGCTCTTCCCAAGACATGGTCTCTACACATTCTCTTCGGTAACTTCTTTTTTCTCCTCTCTTTAGGCCTGGTTGGTAACACTTTGGCTACTAATAAGCCTCAGGTTACTGCATTGTCCCTGTGGTTCCCCATGTACCCACAGCTTTGTAAGTAAATCTTCCCTAGAGTATCTTATATCAAGTGTGTTGTCTGCTTCCTTACAGAACCCTGATGGTTACAGGTCTAGATACTTCTAATCTCCATGGGAGATGTCATCCTTTACAACACTTGAATGTGAGAAATTGGGATTACTCTGGTTCAGTTCCTCAGCCCTGAATTTCAGGAGATAAATGCAAAGACCTGACAATAATGATCTAATTCCCTGACCTCTTCTGGGTGTCCAGCATATTGGATGAGTTCAGAGCATTGATTTTGGGGAGGTTGGAGCTCTAGGACTGAGACAAGGAGGATGATTTATTTGGAAAGTGATGTGTTGGCTTTAGTGTTCATCTGAATAAAATAGTTTAGTGATGATCATTTCCACATCTCTTATTCTTTAGCTCCTCCAACCCTTCTCAGAGTAGCAAAATTATAGATAATTTCCAGGCTGAAAATTAGGGTGAAAAGCTATTTTTTTGTTTGTTTTTCTACAATGGACCTTTAAATAATAATACAAAATTGCTGGATATGGAATTTGGGGAGTTTGTCTTTCTAAAGAGGGTTACACTTTAACATTTTGTAGTCACAATTGCAAGTGATGTCCAAGAGGGAGTAGGACTGCTGTGGAGAGTTGTTGAGGATGTGTACTGACACCTGTTGGGGGCAACATCTGTACCTACTATTATGCAGTGCACAACCTGCACAACTGAGTGCAGTGGCCCAAGGAGGGGCCACAATCACCTCCAGCACTGATGTGGCAGAATTCAGGTGAAGTTTAACCATTGCCCTCATTGGCTCTGGCCTCTCTGTATAGCTTATGCCTTAACTTCAATTATCTGAATTTTGCTTTAACTTTAGCTCTTTATATAGTATAGCTAAACATTTCACTTACAATGTTTCAGTGTCGGGGAGTACTCTGTGGTCAGTTTAATTTGGAGAGCACCAGGATGAGGAGAAGGATCACTGGACCTGGTATTTGGGGACCTGGATTCAAACCTTGGCTGGACATTTATGAACAGGTTTCTTGGGCTTCCCTGGTGGCGCAGTGGTTGAGAGTCCGCCTGCAGATGCAGGGGACGCGGGTTCGTTTCCCGGCCTGGGAAGATCCCACATGCCGCGGAGCGGGTGGGCCCGTGAGCCATGGCCGCTGAGCCTGCGCGTCCAGAGCCTGTGCTCCGCAACGGGAGAGGCCACAACGTGAGAGGCCCGCGTACTGCAAAAAAACCCAAAAAAACAAAAAAACAGGTTTCTTTAGGACTCTCGGAACCTCAGTTTTTTTAACTGTAAAACAAGGTTAACTGAGGACTTTTTTATAGGTTTCAATGGATAATCAAGATTACATGTTTGAAAGAGCCTGACACACAATAAATGCTTAGTAAATATTGGTTTACTCTTACAAGGCAAGCTCGTAAAAGTGAAATAGCTTCTTATAATGCTGTAATATGTGAATTTTTAGAAAGGTGAGCCTCTCAGACGCCAGTTTAGAGATGTCTTCATGCAACAAGAACTGTTTGAGAGGCTTAAGAGGGCTGTTTAGTTGGAGTCGAGGCTGCCTGCACATGGCATTCATCTCCAGAGACAGAAGTGTAAAGTCCTTAGATTGTTGAAAAACTGTTCCCTGGTTGGTGCTTTTCTCTTTGACACCTTGAGTTGTTATATCTATTGACAGGGCCGTCTGGTGAAGAGGCATTCCTCTTATTTGCACAGCCTCCTTTGGTGATTAGAGAGGTCACATAGTTAGAGCTAGATCTTTCTTTCTCCTGATTGGCACACAGCACATGTCTACCTCTGGAATTCATCTCATCTATCGATGCTGGACATTGGGGAGGTGATATTTACGCCAAATTGTTGTCTTTAAGGCCAACATGTTGGGGCATCCCCACTGGTTAAATGCTCTGAAACCCAAGAGGTGTGAGGTCCAAAAAAATAAGATAAAACTGTTGGATGAGACCCCTGTGTATGGTCATCTCCACAATGGACTCTTGTTTGCTGGCTTCCTGCTCTTAGCTCTTCTGGTCACGTCTCTAGGATATTGTTGTTCTTGGTGAGGGAATTGAGGAGTGGGAAGTGAAGGATGTTATAAAGTAGAGAAGGGTTTGACCTGAAGAGGGCCACCATTTACTCTGATAATAGATGACTCCTGATTCTCAAAGCCGAACTTTTCTATCTTTTGTGATTCTAGGAGCCAAAACAACCCAGGAGGACAGATTCCAATAACAATAAGGATATCTTACATTTGTATAATGCTTTGTATTCTGGAAAGCAGATTTGCCTCTATAATCTTATTTGACCCTCATGTAAACCCAATGAGGTGGGTTGGGAGGCATTATTTTCTTTATTTTACAGCTATGAAATCCAAGAAGATGTTAAGTGTCTTGCCATGATCTCATAGCACGTAAGCGATAGAATCCAGGTCTCCTGGGTCCTTGTGTAATATTTTTCACATTACACCAAATCATCTTGAGCATTCATATTCTTTTTAAAAAATTAAATGAATTTTAAATTATTATATAATATGTGTCTATGGTTTTAAATTCAAAAAGTTTCAAAGGACATAGAGTGGAAAATAATTCTTCCTCCCTCTTTCCCATTTCTTCAGCAATGTATTGACCCTTACTGGATACAATCACCATTCCCTGTTTCCCATGTGTTCCTTTGGTAATATTCTATGTGTTTATAAGTATAAACATATATCTTCCCTCTTCCTCCATGGACTTAAAAAATAGGCAGTAAGAAACACCCTAGAGAAGTGAGCTTGGAGAAGTTAGTAAATAATCTCACTTGTGGTTTTATGAGAAATATAGGTGATCTGTGTAGGTTACCTTTTGGGGGTCTAAATGGTACACTTTAGCTTTTCATATATAAAAAACAATCACTTTGCACTAGGTCTTGAAAGAAATTGAGACAGGCATTTTAAACAAGTTCAAACTGTGAAACTTTTTTCTCAAATGATGTTAATAATGGTAAGTAATATTAAAAGATTCACTAAATGCAAGTTACTCTTCTAATAACTTTTTGTTTAATATTTCCTTTATTCCTCACAAAACTATGATAAAGTTATTATTATTCATTTTTACAGCTAAGAAAACTGAGTCTCAGCAGGGTTAAGTAACTTGCCCAAGGGCACACATATAGTAAATGTTGGAGCTGGGATTCAAAGCCTGACCCCAAGCCTCACATTCTGAATGCTTTTATCAATGTGAAGAAAAGAATTCTCACAAGTTGAGTAGCTCCTGGGAATGACTCCATCAAGGAAGCAGACATGTTTGGATAGCTTGCCCTTTTCACTCTGGCTTACTTCTGGTGTGAAAGTTGTCACCTAATCTTGGTCTGCTTTTGCCTTCTAGCCAGAGTCAATCCCTTTCCTGCCTAAGATTGTGCTTGAGGATCATGAATTCACTCTCTGGTTCATAAGGTCATTTCCTATCTTCCCCCATGGTCCCCAAACCAGGGTTGTAAGAGCTTTCTTCTAAGTATTTGACACCGTTTTCTAAAACATAAAATCATCTAGGTGGGACTTGAGAAATAGCAGCTGGAGAAAGCACCTACTATAACAGAAATTTGAGTCCTTACATTCCGAGTGTTAGAGTTAGGGCCCCTGACGGAGGTTCATTATTCCACAGTGTCACAAGGCAACAGCTCTTCTGATACAGCATATTGGTTTTTTTTTGCGGTACGCGGGCCTCTCACTGCTGTGACCTCTCCCGTTGCGGAGCACAGGCTCCGGATGCGTAGGCTCAGCGGCCATGGCTCACGGGCCCAGCCGCTCCGCGGCACGTGGGATCCTCCTGGACTAGGGCACGAACCCGCGTCCCCTGCATTGGCAGGCGGACTCTCAGCCACTGCGCCACCAGGGAAGCCCGCGTATTGTTTATAGTCGTGCTGTCAAACCCTCTGAGGCATAGGACCAGGCTGGTTTTTCCCAATCCGTCGCATACCTGTGCTAATACTCAGCTCACTCCATCTGAAATTCACTAGGTGAGCTCCATACCCCCACTGGTCCACAGCTTGTTCAAAGAGATGAGATGAGTCCGCTAATTGTGCACCCGGATGGCATGACTGTCAAATTGCTTTAGAAGTTTCTAGGTGCTGACTCTCTTTGTAATTCAATGGTATGAGGATCATTCTTTGAGCAGCCCTGTGTATAAGATGCTGTGTTCCGATTAGCCAAGTAAATGAGTGCTAGCACTGGCTGCTTCATCGGGGGAATTAAAGCCAGTGCTTTCATCTTCTTATTTCTTTACAGCTTTTAATGCCCGTATATGTGTAGTCTCTGTTTCTACATTTCCTTTTTTGGGGATGGTGTAGCAGGTGGACATAACTTGTATCTGAACCTACTAGGACAGGTATTCATGCTACAAAGATGAAATAGTTACTTGTGTATTTGAGCCCACAGTTTTCACCCTTATGTGATGATATGCCAAAACAACAACAAAAACAACAACAACAAAATCAATACGTGCCAGGTGGGGAAAAACAGACAGACAAATAGCAAAAGAGAAGCCTGGGAGTCAACACACCGCAGAGAGATACTCAGTCATCTGTTCACCTGAGAGCTATGGAAGGCTCAGCCTGCCGTGTACTTGTTAGCCATTCCAAATTGCCTCGTTGCTACCCACCAGAAAGAGAGCCTGTCATTTAACTGACATCTGGGCACTTAAAGTCTCTAGGGTCAGAGAACTGGATATTCCATTGAAAAACTGAAATCAACTGAGATTTCTCTCTCTTGAGTCAATGAAAAAATTTCCCCAAATACTGTTGATCATTTCTGAGTATTTTTAACCTGTCAGTGGATGCCAGAGACCTTTTGCTCTATAGAGAAGAAAGTCCTTGTGATACTTTATTGGAGGCTGGGACCACTCAGGCAAATGTGGAAGATTCTGAGACGCAGCTACGTCCTCCTGCAAGTTTTGCTGCGTAACATTGCAAACTTCCTTCCTCGTCGTAGACAGGTAAGACTAAGTCGAAACTTCATGGGAATTAGTAGGGAAGCTGGAACTGCTTTTGATGAAAGGTCAAGAAAGACAAAGCTCTTCCGGGAGGGTTCTCAAGGTATGATCTGAGTACCGTCCAGACCAGATCACCTGGTGCTTGTAAAAATGCTGACCTCAGAGTTACTGAATCAGAATATCTAGAGGTGGGATTGTAGCATCTAAATTTTAACAACCTCCCAATGGAGTCTTAAGCATATAAAAGTTTAATAACCGCTGATTTAGGGACAGCATTCACTTTAGCTTAATCATTAGGCTCTGCCTACGTATCTCCAGGTATTTCTCTAGAGTCTATTATCCCACGTGTGCTAAAATGAAGGAATTTGTGTCAAAATAATACTAGCAGCAATGAAAGGCCTCATATTCCCAAACGTCCCAAATGTCCTCCCACCCCCAAGGCTGTCACTGTTGCTAGGTTCCTAGTTATGGCTTCCCCTCACTGTTTTCCTCACTCAGATGGTGCAACCCCCCCCTGTGCTGGGCTGTACTCTGCCCCTAGCCCAGACTACCAGTCCCCGCTGTGAGTTTGTCACTAGCAGGTTTCTGTCAGTACATAACAGCTCAGCTCTGGAGGTCTGGCAGACTTGGGTTGGGTCCTGGCTCTGTTGTTTAGCACCTGTGACCTTGTGCTGGTTAAAATTCTCAGACTCAGTTTCCTCATTTCTAAAATGGAGACAATAATAGTTCATACCTTAGGGACTTCCCTGGTGGTGCAGTGGTTAAGAATCTGCCTGCCAATGCAGGGGACACGGGTTCGAGCCCTGGTCCAGGAAGATCCCACATGCCGCGGAGCAACTAAGCCCATGCGCCACAACTACCGAGCCTGTGCTCTAGAACCTGTGCTCTGCAACGAGAGAAGCCACCGCAACGAGAAGCCCACACACCGCAACGAAGAGTAGCCCCCGCTCACTGCAACTACAGAAAGCCCGCACACAGCAATGAAGACCCAATGCAGCCAAAAATAAATGAATAAATAAAAATTAAAAAAAAATAAAATTGTTCATACCTTAGAGGATTGTGTCAGGACTAAATGAGATAATCCATGTGCCTGTCACATAATAGGTACTCGGTAAATTTTAGCTGTCATGGTATTAACACGAAATGTGGAAGCACAGCATTTATCACTATCATTACAACAAACTTGGATACAGAGCCGTATCTTTGGACTTGAGCCTCAGTGCAGATGGGGACCACTCAGCCTACTCCCTGGCAGGGCAGTTCTTGCCTCTCGGACATTGCATCCCTTGGCCAGAGCATTGTTCACAGACACACGGATTGGCCAATTATCCAACTGCCTACTCAGCGTCTTTGGATCTCCCAAAGGGCACCCAGGCTCATGTGTTCAAAGGCAAGTTTGCCACTTCCCCTCCCAGGCTGCCCTCTTCCAGGTTCCCTTTCTCAGTAAAGGGCACAATGATCTCGCCAGCTGCATAAAACCAGAAACCTGAAAGTTGTCCTTCATCCTGATACTGCGTTATCCTTTAAGCCCATACTCACTCATCACCAAGGCTGGTAAATTTTACTTAATACATTTCTCTCCGACCCATCTATTTCTCTCTTGTCCACTGCCACCACCCTAATTCAAGCTATATTAATTTTTTAAAAATAATGTGGGCCACCTCAATAGCCCCCTAATTGTTTTTCTGACCCCACACTTGCCTTCTCCAATATATTCTCTCCATGTCAAACAAAATAATTGACACAAATCTGATTCTAGCACCATCCATCACTCTCTAGTCATTTATTCTAGTATATTCTTCTTGACATTTATTTAACTTGACATTATTGACAAGTATATTACTTGAAATTATATTGCATATTTTTTGTTTGCAGTTTGACTCCCCCATGGGGAGGTAGGGATGGACCTATACACAGTTCTAGCTCACCCCTCTTATTCTCGCCTTGAATATGGATGTGATGTCTGCAACTACAGCAGGCATTTATCAACCACGAGGTGGCAAACAAGTGGGAAACCAAGAGAATCTCAGAGAGACTCTAACATCCTTAAGGCTGATGTACGTTAAATTTGAAAAATCCTGTCCTCAGGTGTTGATTTACTGAATTCACTTTTGTTAGACAATCATTGAGCATTTACTAAGTGCTCGGCTTTATATTAATCACTGTGGATGCAAAGATGGATAAGACAAATTTGCCCTCAAGGGGTTTACATTCTGTTTGTAATTTCAGTACAAGGTGGTAATGGCCAAAAAAATGTACGCAAAGCATCATGCCAGTGCGGGAGATGAAGAAACTACCTGAATCGAAAGGATATTTCAATCCTGCAGTTCCAACCAAATAGATTTTTTACCCTGCTAACCTGATTCTGTGGATGTTCATTCTTTGTATTTGTGAATGTAACATATTTAATATTATCCCCACTTTGGTAAAATTTCATGACAGCATATTTTATGGAGCTAATTCTATGCAGTCAATTCAATGCCTTAATTTTATTGTCAGAACAGTTAAACTAATCCATTATTTTCCATTTTCATTCTTATTTTATCAAAATTATTTTCCTTTGGAGCAATTCTTTTTCATGGGAAATTTACAAAGACAGTTTACCAGTTTACAGTTGTTGCATTGTTTTATTTTGTGGTCATTATGTCAACCAAGCCCAGTTTGCCCAATTAAAATATTACAGACCCAAATTTAGTCAACAATTGTTGATTTGTCTGTCAAATTTAATCCTTCAATTTAAAAAAGTTATTTATTTATTTATTTATTTATTTATTTATTTATTTATTTATTTATTTTTGGCTGCGCTGGGTCTTTGTTGCTGCACCCAAGCTTTCTCTAGTTGTGGCGGGCGGGGGCTACTCTTCGTTCCGGTGCATGGGCTTCTCAGTGCGGTGGCTTCTCTTGTTGTGGAGCATGGGCTCTAGGCGTGCGGGCTTCAGTAGTTGTGGCGTGCGGGCTCAGTAATTGTGGCTCACGGGCTGTAGATTGCAGGCTCAGTAGCTGTGGTGCATGGGCTTAGTTGCTCTGCGGCATGTGGGATCTTCCCGGACCAGGGCTCGAACCCGTGTCCCCTGCACTGGCAGGCAGATTCTTAACCGTTGCGCCACCAGGGAAGTCCTTCCTTAAATTTTTTTACCATGTGAAATTTTAGTTGTGGCTAGTTTCATATGCTTTTGATTATTTTTCACAGGACACCTTTTAGTTTTCAACAAAATAGTAATTCTTCAATCAGGTTTTTTTTTACAAAAAAATTCTGTTAAAATTTTTCCATGAACATTTTTTACTTTGTTAGTTATTTTTAGTTGATTATTTCTACCAGTGATATTTATCATAAAATTAATCAAAATTAAGGGTTTATATATATATTTTTCTAAGCTAATATATGAGAAAATTAGAACCATATTTCTCAGCTATTCCACTCCAGGCTGAACTTTTAGGCAGGACTGGCGTATTTTTTTGAGAATTCAGTTATTCTATTTGTTTCAGGTCACTTTACGTGCTGTGTGTACCGAGGGTCCAGCCTTGGCAGAGAAGAGCACAAGGTGATGCCAACATGGTGCGGGTCAGAGAAGGTGAGTCAGCAGGGGAAGGGCAGTGGGAACAGGGACGAGGTTGCTGTGACATTGAGGGGATAATGGGAAGCAAGTATGGAGACTGAAGTATACTTTTAAGAAGCTTGACTGAGAAGAGGAGAAGAAATACGGGCAGGAGCTAGAACGTTTTAGGATGGTGCAGACTTGACATGTTTATAGGCGACAATGGAAAGATCTCAGCTGGGAGAAGAATGAAATGCAGGGAAAGGACAATAAAGCAACAACAAGGAGGAAGAATGAAGGAACAGGACCAAGGGAACAAGTGGAGAGCTGGCTTTGAACTGGGGGAAAGGAGACAAAGACTAG
>NW_006777033.1:17134-61503 GCF_000442215.2 Lipotes vexillifer | reverse complement strand
GTAGGGAAAATTAAAAGGTTCATTTTCTCAGCGTGGCTGGAGGCAAAGTCCTCTGCTGGGTGACAAGGATGGTTGAGGGCTGGGTTACGTAGGGGCTGTGGGAACAATTGCTTTGGCTTATCCGGCAGGCTTTCCCACCTCCTTACTGGAAATAACATTCTCTTCATTTGGCAAACTCTTCCCCTATAGGTCATGGGATTTTGCATGTGACCCATATCCAAAGGAGATGTTAAGTGGAGAGCCTGATACATAAGTAGGCAGTGGATATAGAAATTCAGACTTCAGGGGAGAGGTTAGTTGCCATCTGAGTAGACAACATGTAGCGACCTAGAAATGGATGAGCTCACCTATGGAGTGAGTCCCCATTAGTTGCAGAGAGGGCCAAACGAGGAGTCCTGGGGCATCGTCTAGCACTACAAGATGACGGAGAGGAGAAAAAGGTTCTGAACCATAGAGAAACCTTGAGAGGATCAATTTTATCGAAGCAAAATTGAAGCAAGTGAAGGAGGGAGGGATGAACTGCATACATGATGCTGAGGTGATGTAAATGGAGGACTGCACTGACGTTGGATTTGGCAAGGTGAAGGTCATCAGCTTCGACAAGAGTAGTTCTGGTGGAGAGGTGGGGATTAAAAGCCGTATTAGAGGGGGTTGAAAGAGAGAGTGTGTTGGAAGAGAGAGTGGGTTGAAGGAGACAGTGAGCTTAACCAATCCTTTGGGGGAACAGAGAAATGGAGTAGCATTTGGAGGAGGGATGTGGGTTAAGGGAAGAATTTTGATTTGTTTTGCCTTTTAAGAAGAAATATTACAGCATACATATATGTTGGTGGGAATGATCCTATAGAAAAGGGAAAATTGAAGATGTAGGAAAGGGAGCGAATAACTATAATAGTAAAGACCTTGAGAAAGTAAGAGGGGATACGATGACTGTCAAGTGGAGGGTTTGGATTTAGATAGGATTAGGGACAGTTCACCTTCTGTCATTAACATAAGGAAGAGTCTATAGTACAGATGAAGCCAGGTTGGTAGAGTTACTGACTGGAAAATGAGGCAGTTTTCTATTGATTGCTTTTAGTTTCTTAGTGAAGTAAGAAGCAAGATCATTAGCTGTGGGACTAGATGCAGTAGTTTCCTAGGTTAAGGTGAACCATCAAGTTGGATAATGTGAGGAGTGTAAATAGACCACTGGATTTGGAAAACTGAGGTCATTGGTGACCTTGACCAGAGCCTTCTCTGAGGCAGTTTGTAGGGGAGAGGCAAGTGGTGTTGAGGCTAGAGAAAGAACAGGCTCACCAGTAGCTGGAGCTCTGTGTGTCTCTGTTATCTTGCTGAGGCCAGGATTCAGACTGGAGGAGGGGCAGCTGGCTTCAGTGACAGTGGTGGTTGATGATATTACCAAGGAAACAAGGTGAGGGAGGGAAGTTCTTTTTCTGCTCGGGTTCCTAAGCTGTACCATGTAAGCCTGGTCCTTTGCCCACATGTATGGAAGAAGCCTAACTCCAGAAGGGGAGAAAAGTGCTGATACCCAGAGGAAGGCTAAGGCAAGCAACAGGGGGAGAAAGAGTTAGGGGCACATCACTTGAACTGCTGGATCCAGCCATGCCCTCCATTCATCCTCCCATGGTTTTCAAGGTGTGAGATGAACAAAGACCACCAAAATGAGAACAGGCAAAGGCTATTTATTTGGAGCACAGAAGTCAGCCATCACCACTTGTATTTGGCAAAGAGTCAAAGGCAGGCAGAGGAGTGGGAAGGCTTTATAATGGAAAGTGGAAAGGCTTAGGTGTGCCCTAATACAGAGATTGTTGGCCTAGGGAAACTGGGGGCAGGCTAACTAGAAGTAGATCATCCTATATGATTGGTTAGGGGAACATATTTGATTTTCTCCGGTTGGTCCTAAGTTGGAAGCTCAGCCAAGAAACTTGGGAAGTTGGAAGTTTTTGACCAAGTTTTGAATGTTTTGGGCTGATTGCTGCAGAGGTTGTGGTTTGACTTCCTGGGTTGGTTGAGAGGCTGTGGATCAGAGTTCTGTTTTTACATATGGTCTGACCATTGTCCATTTATATATTCAGTTTCTCAATCCCTATATATATATATTCTCTTTTTGCCTAAGCTGGTTTGCATTGAGTATTTGTGGTTTGCGATTGCAAGAGTCCTGACTGCTACAGAGGAGTTTGGGAGCAATTTGAAAATGAACTTGGAGGTTGGAGGGCTGGGAGGGTAAGCAAACCCCAGAGGTGATAATCACCACTTTTAAACATCTACTTTTAACCAGGACCCTATATATATCATCTCACTTAATCTCCAACAACCCTGTGATATAGGGTTATTTTCTCCATTTTTCACATGGGGAAATAGGCTCACAGCAGGCAAGTAAGTTGCCTCAGGTCACACTGTAGCAGAGTCAAGGATTCAAGCTTGAGTCCTCTGTTCTGAGTTCCAATGTTTCTGCTCTCAGGTTAGGATATTTTGGATGGAATAGGAAATGGAATTTCCTCCTTCCACATACCATGAGACTCAGAAAGACAGCTACGGATTTTCTTCAAGTTTGCTGCATCATATTTACAGGATTCCTATGAACATGTGTTAACACATCCTTTGTGATTCATTGGGTAGACATCTGTTTTGTGATCATGACTTTAGTAAGAGCAGTTGTGATATAGATGAAAAGTTAATTTTGAATATTTGACAGAAATTTTTTTCTCATCCCCATCATACCATTCTGAAATGCAGTGTTCAAAAATGAGTTATTGGGCTTCCCTGGTGGCGCAGTGGTTGAGAGTCCGCCTGCTGATGCAGGGGACACGGGTTCGTGCCCTGGTCCGGGAAGATCCCACATGCCGCGGAGTGGCTGGGCCCGTGAGCCATGGCCACTGAGCCTGCGTCCGGAGCCTGTGCTCCACAACGGGAGAGGCCACAACAGTGCTCTCACTGTTGAAAGAAAGTCTCCCGCGTACCGCAAAAAAAGAAAAAAAAAGTTATTGATCTTATCAATGATTATGACAGATAATTCTTCCACGAAGATTGATCTGTAAAGCTCACATCTTAGAATCCCCAAAACATCATGTCTTGATGTTAGTAGGTATGTGTTAAAATAAATACGAACAATAAGAAAAACTATTAGGATAATAATTTTATTATTTTATTGTATTATTGAGGGAACACTTGGTGGGAAAGTTATTTCCAAATGTGAAGAAGAAAGTCTGTCCCTTGGGAGGGCTATGGGGCAAGGAGAGAAACCGTCTTTACGGGGGTAGAAGAGTTTGTTAGAACCTATTAGAAATTGGCCTGATTTGAGGGCTTCTCTCTCCTCTAGGACCAGACTGCGGGGCTTTAGCCAAGAAAGAATCTGTTTGTTTTTTTTTTTTTTTTGACTGCACAGATGATTAGGAAAGTTCACTGCTTTCTGGATCTGGACAGAATAATTAAAACAAACCCATCTTTCCTCTTATGTAAGATCCTTGTTCAGAGCTCTTGATTTTGTCTTATTTCCCTCCCCAATTTTGTTTATATCATTCTCCCTTAGAAACTTGTGCTAAAGCTAATATGTTCATTATGTGCAGGTGATAAAATTACTGATGTCCCTAAAGAAGCACTCTTAGTCTCCAACATGTAGACAATTTTTTTTTTTTAGTATTTGTATGTGTGATAGATTTAATGTATCTTGGCATGTCAGTACATTCCAGGAGGGGGTGGAAAGATGCACCTGGAGGGATGACAATGATTGGTAGGACTGATACAGATCCTCAGACCTTGTGAATTTGTTGTAGTCTATGATGTGTGAGTTTGGTTAATACCTCATTAATTTATTAAAGCCAGAGAAGAAAAAACTGAATAAAATAATGGCTGTGTTCCCATACAATCTCCCACAGATGGCTGAGTGAGTCTAGTAAACAATAAAACAAAATAGAAATCAAGGGTATCATTTGGCCTGTCTGTTGATGGTAGCCTCTAAAATTTCATATTCCCTTTTTAATGCTTTGGAATTGGGGCGAATAACCAGCCAGTCTTCCCGCAGTAATTAGTATTGGTCTCAGTAGTTGTCAAAGCAGCTATTTTGTGATAATGTATAACCAAGGTTAGATATCCGAGCTTTCACTGGATCCTGTTTTCTTAAACTCACAGTGGCTTCTTTTGGGGATATTTTTATCTGGTGTCCATATGGGTACACGTGACTTCAAGATAATGACATGTAAGCTTTAATGTATAAACATCCTTTGATGGAAAGGTTGAATATTGATTTTTTTCTTGACATGAATATCTTATTGGCTTGCTTTAAAAATTATGAATTTTTACATATATATAAGCTAATACTGATAATGTAAAGAATAGCAAAATAACACTCATGTACTCACCATTCAGCTTAAAAACTAGAACATGACTGATGGGTATTAACCCTTCCCATGTAAGTCTCTCTCCCCAGTCTCATTTCCTTCCCGTTCTATGCACTCCCCTTCCCCCGTGAAACCACTATCTTGAATTGTGTGTTGACCATTCCATTGATTTTTTTTTTTTTTACATCATTATTGGAGTATAATTGCTTTACAATGGTATGCTAGTTTCTGCTTTATAACAAAGTGAATCAGTTATACATATACATATGTTCCCATATCTCTTCCCTCTTGCGTCTCCCTCCCCCCCCCCCTCCCTATCCCGCCCCTCCAGGTGGTCACAAAACACCGAGCTGATCTCCCTGTGCTATGCGGCTGCTTCCCACTAGCTATCTACCTTACGTTTGGTAGTGTATATATGTCCATGCCTCTCTCTCGCTTTGTCACAGCTTACCCTTCCCCCTCCCCATATCCTCAAGTCCATTCTCTAGTAGGTCTGTGTCTTTATTCCTGTCTTGCCCCTAGGTTCTTCATGACATTTTCTTCCCTTAAATTCCATATATATGTGTTAGCATACAGTATTTGTCTTTCTCTTTCTGACTTACTTCACTCTGTATGACAGACTCTAGGTCTATCCACCTCATTACAAATAGCTCAATTTCGTTTCTTTTTATGGCTGAGTAATATTCCATTGTATATATGTGCCACATCTTCTTTATCCATTCATCCGACGATGGGCTCTTAGGTTGTTTCCATCTCCGGCCTATTGTACATAGAGCTGCAATGAACATTTTGGTACATGACTCTTTTTGAATTTTGTTTTCCTCAGGGTATATGCCTAGTAGTGGGATTGCTGGGTCATATGGTAGTTCTATTTGTAGTTTTTTAAGGAACCTCCATACTGTTCTCCATAGTGGCTGAACCAATTCACATTCCCACCAGCAGTGCAAGAGTGTTCCCTTTTCTCCACACCCTCTCCAGCATTTATTGTTTCTAGATTTTTTGATGATGGCCATTCTGACTGGTGTGAGATGATATCTCATTGTAGTTTTGATTTGCATTTCTCTAATGATTAATGATGTTGAGCATTCTTTCATGTGTTTGTTGGCAGTCTGTATATCTTCTTTGGAGAAATGTCTATTTAGGTCTTCTGCCCATTTTTGGATTGGGTTGTTTATTTTTTTGTTATTGAGCTGCATGAGCTGCCTGTAAATTTTAGAGATTAATCCTTTGTCAGTTGATTCATTTGCAAATATTTTCTCCCATTCTGAGGGCTGTCTTTTGGTCTTGTTTATGGTTTCCTTTGCTGTGCAAAAGCTTTGAAGTTTCATTAGGTCCCATTTGTTTATTTTTGTTTTTATCTCCATTACTCTAGGAGATGGGTCAAGAAGGATCTTGCTGTGATTTATGTCATAGAGTGTTCTGCCTATGTTTTCCTCTAAGAGTTTGATAGTTTCTGGCCTTACATTTAGGTCTTTAATCCATTTTGAGCTTATTTTTGTGTATGGTGTTAGGGAGTGATCTAATCTCATACTTTTACATGTACCTGTCCAATTTTCCCAGCACCACTTATTGAAGAGGCTGTCCTTTCTCCACTGTATATTCCTGCCCTGCCTCCTTTATCAAAGATAAGGTGACCATACGTGCATGGGTTTATCTCTGGGCTTTCTATCGTGTTCCATTATCTTTCTGTTTTTGTGCCAGTACAGTACTGTCTTGATTACTGTAGCTTTGTAGTATAGTCTGAAGTGAGGGAGCCTGATTCCTCCAGCTCCGTTTTTCGTTCTCAAGATTGCTTTGGCTATTCGGGGTCTTTTGTGTTTCCATACAAATTGTGAAATTTTTTGTTCTAGTTCTGTGAAAAATGCCAGTGGTAGTTTGATAGGGATTGCATTGAATCTATAGATTGCTTTGGGTAGTAGAGTCATTTTCACAATGTTGATTCTTCCAATCCAAGAACATGGTATATCTCTCCATCTGTTTGTATCATCTTTAATTTCTTTCATCAGTGTCTTATAATTTTCTGCATACAGGTCTTTTGTCTCCTTAGGTAGGTTTATTCCTAGATATTTTATTCTTTTTGTTGCAATGGTAAATGGGAGTGTTTTCTTGATTTCACTTTCAGATTTTTCATCATTAGTATATAGGAATGCCAGAGATTTCTGTGCATTAATTTTGTATCCTGCTACTTTACCAGATTCATTGATTAGCTCTAGCAGTTTTCTGGTAGCATCTTTAGGATTCTCTATGTATAGTATCATGTCATCTGCAAACAGTGACAGCTTTACTTCTTCTTTTCCGATTTGGATTCCTTTTATTTCCTTTTCTTCTCTGATTGCTGTGGCTAAAACTTCCAAAACTATGTTGAATAAGAGTGGTGAGAGTGGGAAACCTTGTCTTGTTCCTGATCTTAGTGGAAATGCTTTCAGTTTTTCACCACTGAGGACGATGTTGGCTGTGGGTTTGTCATATATGGCATTTGTTATGTTGAGGAAAGTTCCCTCTATGCCTACTTTCTGCAGGGTTTTTATCATAAATGGGTGTTGAATTTTGTCAAAAGATTTCTCTGCATCTGTTGAGATGATCATATGCCTTTCATCCTTCAATTTGTTAATATGGTTTAACACATTGTTTTGCGTATATTGAAGAATCCTTGCATTCCTGGAATAAACCCCACTTGATCATGGTGTATGATCCTTTTAATGTGCTGCTGGATTCTGTTTGCTAGTAAGTATTTTGTTGAGGATTTTTGCATCTATGTTCATCAGTGATATTGGCCTGTAGTTTTCTTTCTTTGTGACATCCTTGTCTGGTTTTGGTATCAAGGTGATGGTGGCCTCGTAGAATGAGTTTGGGAGTGTTCCTCCCTCTGCTATATTTTGGAAGAGTTTGAGAAGGATAGGTGTTAGCTCTTCTCTAAATGTTTGATAGAATTCGCCTGTGAAGCCATCTGGTCCTGGGCTTTTGTTTGTTGGAAGATTTTTAATCACAGTTTCAATTTCAGTGTTTGTGATTGGTCTGTTCATATTTTCTATTTCTTCCTGATTCAGTCTTGGCAGTTTGTGCATTTCTAAGAATTTGTCCATTTCTTCCAGATTGTCCATTTTATTGGCATAGAGTTGCTTGTAGTAATCCCTCATGATTTTTTGTATTTCTGCAGTGTCAGTTGTTACTTCTCCTTTTTCATTTCTGATTCTATTGATTTGAGTCTTCTCCCTTATTTTCTTGATGAGTCTGGCTAATGGTTTATCAATTTTGTTAATCTTCTCAAAGAACCAGCTTTTAGTTTTATTGATCTTTGCTATTGTTTCCTTCATTTCTTTTTCATTTATTTCTGATCTGATTTTTATGATTTCTTTCCTTCTGCTAACTCTGGGGTTTTTTTGTTCTTCTTTCTCTAATTGCTTGAGGTGCAAGGTTAGGTTGTTTATTCGAGATGTTTCCTGCTTCTTAAGGTGGGCTTGTATTGCTATAAACTTCCCTCTTAGAACTGCTTTTGCTGCATCCCATAGGTTTTGGGTCGTTGTATCTCCATTGTCATTTGTTTCTAGGTATTTTTTAATTTCCTCTTTGATTTCTTCAGTGATCACTTCGTTATTAAGTAGTGTATTGTTTAGCCTCCATGTGTTTGTATTTTTTACTGCTCTTTTCCTATAATTGATATCTAGTCTCATGGCGTTGTGGTCGGAAAAGATACTTGATATAATTTCAATTTTCTTAAATTTACCAAGGCTTGATTTGTGACCCAAGATATGATCTATCCTGGAGAATGTTCCATGAGCACTTGAGAAAAATGTGTATTCTGTTGTTTTTGGATGGAGTGTCCTATAAATATCAATTAAGTCCATCCTGTTTAATGTATCATTTAAAGCTTGTGTTTCCTTATTTATTTTCATTTTGGATGATCTGTCCATTGGTGAAAGTGGGGTGTTGAAGTCCCCTACTATGAATGTGTTACTGTCGATTTCCCCTTTTATGGCTGCTAGTTTTTGCCTTATGTATTGAGGTGCTCCTATGTTGGGTGCATAAATATTTACAATTGTTATATCTTCTTCTTGGATCGATCCCTTAATCATTATGTAGTGTCCTTCTTTGTCTCTTCTGATAGTCCTTATTTTAAAGTCTATTTTGTCTGATATGAGAATTGCTACTCCAGCTTTCTTTTGGTTTCCATTTGCATGGAATATCTTTTTCCATCCCCTTACTTTCAGTCTGTATGTGTCTCTAGGTCTGAAGTGGGTCTCTTGTAGACAGCATATATATGGGTCTTGTTTTTGTATCCATTCAGCCAATCTGTGTCTTTTGGTGGGAGCATTTAGTCCATTTACATTTAAGGTAATTATCGATATGTATGTTCCTATTCCCATTTTCTAAATTGTTTTGGGTTCGTTATTATAGGACTTTTCCTTCTCTTGTGTTTTTGTCTAGAGAAGTTCCTTTAGCATTTGTTGTAAAGCTGGTTTGGTGGTGCTGAACTCTCTCAGCTTTTGCTTGTCTGTAAAGGTTTTAATTTCTCCATCAAATCTGAATGACTCTCACTGTTGTGGCCTCTCCCATTGTGGAGCACAGGCTCTGGACGCGCAGGCTCAGCGGCCTTGGCTCACGGGCCTAGCCACTCTGCGGCATGTGGGACCGTCCCAGACCGGGGCACGAGCCCGTGTACCCTGCATCGGGAGGCGGACTCTCAACCACTGCGCCACCAGGGAAGCCCTGTATGTAATTTTTGACAGTTTGATTAATATGTTTCTTGGCGTATTTCTCCTTGGATTTATCCTGTATGGGACTCTGTGCTTCCTGGACTTGATTAACTATTTCCTTTCCCATATTAGGGAAGTTTTCAACTATAATCTCTTCAAATATTTTCTCAGTCCCTTTCTTTTTCTCTTCTTCTTCTGGAACCCCTATAATTCGAATGTTGGTGCATTTAATGTTGTCCCAGAGGTCTCTGAGACTGTCCTCAGTTCTTTTCATTCTTTTTTCTTTATTCTGCTCTGCAGTAGTTATTTCCACTATTTTATCTTCCAGGTCACTTATCTGTTCTTCTGCCTCAGTTATTCTGCTATTGATATCATGTAGAGTATTTTTAATTTCATTTATTGTGTTGTTCATCGTTGCTTGTTTCATTTTTAGTTCTTCTAGGTCTTTGTTAAATGTTTCTTGCATTTTGTCTATTCTATTTCCAAGATTTTCGATCATCTTTACTACCATTATTCTGAATTCTTTTTCAGGTAGACTGCCTATTTCCTCTTCATTTGTTAGGTCTGGTGGGTTTTTATCTTGCTCCTTCATCTGCTGTGTGTTTTTCTGTCTTCTCATTTTGCTTATCTTACTGTGTTTGAGGTCTCATTTTTGCAGGCTGCAGGTTCGTAGTTCCCGTTGTTTTTGGTGTCTGTCCCCAGTGGCTACGGTTGGCTCAGTGGGTTGTGTAGGCTTCCTGGTGGAAGGGACTAGTGCCTGTGTTCTGATGGATGAGGCTGGATCTTGTCTTTCTGGTGGGCAGTTCTTCATCCAGTGGTGTGCTTTGGGGTGTCTGTGACCTTATTATGATTTTAGGCAGCTTCTCTGCTAATGGGTGGGGTTGTGTTCCTGTCTTGCTAGTTGTTTGGCATCGGACGTCCAGCACTGTGGCTTGATGGTCATTGTGTGAACCTGGGTGCTGGTGTTGAGATGGCGATCTCTGGAAGATTTTCGCCATTTGATATTATGTGGGGCTGGGAGGTCTCTTCTTGACGAGTGTTCTGAAGTTGGCTCTCCCACCTCAGAGGCAGAGTCCTGACTCCTGGCTGGAGCAGCAAGAGCCTTTCATCCACTCGGCTCAGAATAAAAGGGAGAGAAAGTAGAGAGAATTAGTAGAAGTAGGAGGAAATAGGAAAGAAAGAAAGAAAGCAAGAAAGAAAGGAGGGAAGGAAGGAAGGAGGGAAGGAAGAAAGAAAGAAAGAAGAAAAGAAAGGAAGAAGGCAAGAAGGAAAGAAAGGAGGGAGGGAGGGAGGAGGGAAGGAAGGAAGGAATGAGGGAAGGAAGGAAAAAATACAGAAAGAAAGAAGATACAGTAAAATAAAATAAAGTATAAAAAAGTTATTGAATTAAAAAAATAATTATTTAGAGGAAAAAAAAAAGGGAAGGATAGAACCTTAGGACAAATGGTGGAAGCAAAGTTATAGAGACAGGCTCCCGGGAGGGGAGGGGTGGATAGTGACCTGTGCTCACACACAAGCCCCTTGGTGGCGACAGCAGCAGCCTTAGCGTCTCCCGCCCGCCTCTGGGGTCCGTGCTTTTAGCCGCGGCTTGTGCCTGTTTCTGGGTTCCGCGCTTTTAGCCGCGGCTCGCGCCCGTCTCTGATGCTCCTTTAAGCAGCGCTCTCAATCCCCTCTCCTCGCGCACCAGGAAAGAAAGAGGGAAGAAAAGTCTCTTGCCTCTTCGTCAGGTCCAGACTTTTCCCCTGACTCCCTCCCGGCTAGCTGTGGCGCACTATCGCCTTGCAGGCTGTGTTCACGCCGCCAACCCCAGTCCTCTCCCTGCGCTCCGACTGAAGCCCAAGCCTCAGCTCCCAGCCCCGCCCCGGCGGGTGAACAGACAAGCCTCTCGGGCTGGTGAGTGCCGGTCGGCCCTGATCCTCTTTGCGGGAATCTCTCCGCTTTGCCCTCCGCACCCCTGTTGCTGTGCTGTCCTCCGCGGCTCCGAAGCTCCCCGCTCCGCCACCCGCAATCTCCGCCCGCGAAGGGGCTTCCTAGTGTGTGGAGACCTTTCCTCCTTCACAGCTCCCTCCCTCTGGTGCAGGTGCCGTCCCTATTCTTTTGTCTCTGTTTATTCTTTTCTCTTTTGCCCTACTCAGGTACTGGGGAGTTTGTTGCCTTTTAGGAGGTCTGAGGTCTTCTGCCAGCGTTCAGTAGGTGTTCTGTAGGAGTTGTTCCATGTGTAGATCTATTTCTGGTGTATCTGTGGGGAGGAAGGTGATCTCCGCGTCTTGCTCTTCCGCCATCTTCCCGGAGGCCTTGGCATTGATTTTTTAAAATATATATTTCTATATCTGTATTATCAATAAACAAAATATAATTTTGCATTGAAAAAGTTTTACATAACAATATGTATTCTTACATAATTTGATTTCCCACCCCTCAGTATAATGTTGGGCAGTTTGTATTTGTTTGTTTGTTAATGGTTCTGGGATGTGCACATCAAGGACTATGAGGCCGGTGAAGGAGCAGAAGCAGATACACAAATCTATTGATGTTTTGGGAAATAGAATGTGTGAGAAAAGAATTAAAGTATTGAGCTAATGTATATACAAACTAAAAGGTGGCTGTGATGTTACAACAATGCTTTTATAATGGATTTTTGTGAAAGACTCTAGATTCAAACGGCTGGATTCAAATCCTACTTTCACCACTGTAGGGGGATTCCTGAAGAATATTGTTATTATTATTTTCCCTTTGAAAAAAGTAGAGCGAGCATGAGTCTGAAAAAGTTTAGGTTAAGATATTGAATATATTTTGGATTTGAATGTTTCATTCTGAATAAATAAAACATGACCAAATTCCTAGACATCTGTCCTGGAAAAGGCATTCAGACTGAAAATATTCTGTTCTAGGGTCCTGCTGGGGTGTGGGGCATGAGACAACATGGGAAAGGGTGGTGGTGATGAGGCATTTAATACATTTCCTTCCTTTCTCCTTTCTAGAAGTGTGTAGTAATGAGAGCTCAATTCACTTGGTCTTGGTGGATGAGTTAGAGAAAATTTGAATGTACCTCAACTCTTGTCTCTCTGGCTAGCTCGTTGAAATTGTTTGAACCTCCATATACTTGGCTGTGTAATCTTGCCCTTTTTAAGAGGATCTCTACATTACACATGAAGAAACTATCTGGACAAATGAGATGATGCATGCAAAAATTCTAGGTGCAATGCTGTACTCATGGTTGCATTATTGCTGTTACTATTATATCACAATTACTTATTTTAAAAGCTCAACTCAGGAGTCATTGAACTATGGAGGTCTTCCCTGACCTTTCTCTGTCCTCCATTCCTCTTCTCAAATCTTCTTCAGAGTTTAAGATTGTTTTAGGGGACTTAGTGTTTTTTTAGCACTTACAATTTATGTCAATTATAGCTTTTATCGTTATAGTACAAAGCTTACTTGTCTGTCTTTCTCACTAGCCTGTGGGGTCCTGTATCTAACCTCAGGCCCAGAATATAGAGGTATTCAATAAATTTTGGTGTGTGATTGAACTAAAATAAATATCCCTTAAGATGTTAATATTATATTTACTAAATATGAATTCAGCCAAGTGACTCTCATTTTCAGATAATTTATTAGCAGCATTTATTAACATTCATTTGTGTCTACAACTGTTATTTCTCCTAAACTCTCGAACCAGAGAGCATCATGGAAAATAGTGGCCTTGCATCACCGTGAATGGAGAGCCAAAATAAGACTTAGGACACAACACTTGGAAAATATATATTGCCCCTAAGGAATGACTAAAAACAGAACAATGAAAACAAATTAGAGCTCAAAACCCACCCCTCAAGTGAAAACATCTGTCTGAATTTTTCAAAAGTCTGAAAGTTTTACAATTTATATTAGTTTAATTGAAAACCCATTAAGTAAATCTGGGGAGAATCATTCTTATCCCTGGTAGAACTGCTTTCATTATCACCAACCCAAAAGCTATAACTGTAAATGGGAAGAAAATTTCTTAAAATTCTTAACAAAAGAAGGCATTGATTTTTAATTATTTTAAAATTAATTTTTATTGGAGTATAGTTGATTACAATGTTGTGTTAGTTTCTGCTGTACAGCAAAGTGAATCAGTTATACATATACATATATCCACTCTTTTTTAGATTCTTTTCCCCTATAGGTCATTACAGAGTATTGAGTAGAGTTCCCTCTGCTATACAGTAGGTTTTTATTAGTTATCTATTTTACATATAGTAATGTGTATATGTCAATCCCAATTTCCCAATTTATCTCTCCCACCCCCCTTTCCATCACTTTCATGAGAGTTTGGACTTTTGGCCGTCACTTTCATGAGAGCTTGGACTCTTTTTTTTAAAGAACAAAGGGGTGAAGCTCAGGGTAGTTAACAAATATATCCAAGAAAATTTTCAGAGGGGCAGTTACAATTTAAGGTTGTACATTACCTTTCTTAATTTAACTGAGAAGTTTCAGTCTGTTCTAATATGCACAGGCCTTCAGACACTGCAACACTTGGAATGTTTTTAGGGTCTATATCTGGCACCTTCAGTGAGTATAATGCTCTAGGCCATGAATTAAACTTAAAATGGTCTTTACAACTAGTAATTGCCGTTGTGTGAATTTTTTAGTATGGAACATCACAGTCCTTTAATATAGGCCCCCCCTTCTTTTTTATTTTTTTTGAAAATAAATTTATTTTATTTTTGGCTGCGTTTGGTCCTCATTGCTGCACTCAGGCTTTTCTCTGGTTGTGGCGAGCAGGGGCCACTCTTCATTGCGGTTTGCGGCCTTCTCATTGAGGTGGCTTCTCTTGTTGCGGAGCACGGGCTCTAGGCATGTGGGCTTCAGTAGTTGTGGCATGTGGGTTCTAGAGTGCAGGCTCAGTAGTTGTGGCGCATGGGCTTAGTTGCTCCGCGGCATGTGGGATCTTCCCGGACCAGGGCTTGAACCCATGTCCCCTGCATTGGCAGGTGTTTTCTTTACCACTGCACCACCAGGGAAGCCCCTACCCTCCTTTTCGTAGCTAGTTTTCTCTGCTCTAGAGACTGGCCTCTAGCAGGAAGAAGAGGAGGGTGAACCAGTTGCATCTAGGAATGAGTTTAGGTCGTACTTGCATTGCTGGTCCTGAGGGCATGGAGTCTACTGTGAACTCCAGAAGGGTGAGTGAGTTACATGGAGAATCAAAGCAGTCTATCTATTTTCCCACAAAACATGCCAGGAGCGAGACAACATCCACTGAAGAATAACACTAATAAGTGGTATCTGTCATCCGGGGAGCTCAAAGCATTCATGGCCACTCACTCACCAAGCCGTGTGCCACACCTGTGCTGTATCTATAGCTCATTTACAGATTAAGAAGCCAAATTTTAGCAGGTTTAACCCTGTGACTCAAAGGGAAGCAGGGGAATGTATGAGAACATATCCTAGGTGCCAAGTCTTCTCACTCAGAATAAGCGTGGTGTGGAATGGGCTGTCGAGAAGGGACAGTGGGCATCACCGTCGTCTTTATGATTTTGATTGGCCACAGTTTTGAACGATGGGGATTCTAGAGAGTGAGGAGGTAGTTTCTGCCTTAGAGGAGCTTCTAATTCCATTTGAGAACTTTGCCTCATGTGTAAAAACAAGTAGACAAAGCTAGCCTAGCCTAAGCGCCAAATAAAGAATTCAGACAGGAGGTTCAGAGGAGGGGACTGTTGCTCAGGCTGAGGCTGTCAGAGATAACTTTACCGGGGAAGGAAGTTGAGTTGGGGCTTTGAGGAAAGACGGGACTTGGTAATGGAGAGAGGTGTGAGCAGGTGAATTCCAGGCTGAAAGATGCGAGGGGAGTTGGGGGGAGTGACCCCTGTGGGGTGTAATGACAGAGAGGGAGGTACCACTTTTACCCAACCAGGTTAGATTACCCGACAACCGATCTCACGTCTGCCTCCCGGAAGGCAAGGAGCCCGGGATATCGATGAGATAAAGCTGGGTTGCGAGGAGCTGGGGAAAGCTAATTGGAGATAGGAAAAAGGGAAGAGAATCGTCATTCTGCGCAGGTGCAGCTAAGCTACGTGCTTCTTTAAGGGACACACGTGCAGAAAATGGCAGCATCGGCACCTGAGGGTGAAGGTTTTGGCCCTCTGACGTCAAAAGGTCACCAAGAGGACACTCGCGCAGGCCCAGTTGGAGGGTCCGTAATCCAGTCCTAACCGGCTCGAGCTCGTACTGGACACAGCTGACTCCAACTTCCTGAAGAAAATTCGGGCAAACATCTTATTGTTTACGCTACATGAGGCTTGGAGGACAAGCAGGTTTTTGTGAAAAACAATTAGCTTGATCAGTGAAGGCAGGTGACAGGTGTAATGGATCTAACTGATGATTACCCTCGGTTCCACCACCTTAAAGCGAGTTTAAAAAATCCCTAGAATCTCTGATCAGGGAACAAGCTCTTTTCTCTGAATTTCTGGAAGTGTAATTTCTTTTGTGAGGTAAGCGTCTGCCCGACCATCCTTTCTTTGAAGGTCATGATGACCAGATTGAGGTTCTGTTTCACCTGCTGGATTTTTACTGGGCAGGATCCAGATTGGAGCAGCTCTCCTCTGCTTCCTCATCCTGAATGGTGGCCTTGTCCTTGCCTACGAGAAGTGGCCTGGGGCTTCCCTGGTGGCGCAGTGGTTGGGAGTCCGCCTGCCGATGCAGGGACACGGGTTCGTGCCCCGGTCCGGGAAGATCCCACATGCCGCGGAGCAGCTGGGCCTGTGAGCCATGGCCGCTGAGCCTGCGCATCCGGAGCCTGTGCTCCGCAACGGGAGAGGCCACAACAGTGAGAGGCCCGCGTACCACACACACACACACACACACACAAAGTGGCCTGAAGCAAACGGAGACAGTGCTGTTTTGTGAAAACCAAAGGAAGGATTTTAAGAAGGAAGAATGGTCAGCAGTTTTGACGGATGCAAAGAAGTCAAGGAGAATGAGGTTAGAGAATCTAACTTTTTATGGTCGATAAGTAGAATAATTTATTCGTTTCTTTGTGGATTAAGGGGGCGCAGATAATCTGAGTCAGGCATTGCCAGGTGTCCTGCACGAGCTTGAACAAACTTTCCAGTGACTTGTATATATGTTATTTAAAAATTTTCACCATTATCCACGTATTAAAAATTAAACTCAGCTCTTCTGCAAGATGCATATGTCTGGTGCATGTCTTCTGGAGGCTTTTATTATGTTAAAGAGTTGCTGTAGCCTGTTATTAAAATTAAGTGGTTTATTTTGATATTAGGCAGAGAGGTTTGACTAATGTTAACATTCTGAGAGAAATTTGTGGAAAACAGTTTTTAAGTTGAAACACTGATGCAGCTGATGCTAATTGCTAGTCTCCTAGTTAAAGCTCTTACATTTTTTGTAGGGAAGTTAGGACCCATTTGATTTGGAAGTTTAGGAAAGTCCAGTAATAAACGAATGGGAGGGAGGGATGCTTTGAATAGGGAAGCAGAAGAAGAGGAAAATGAACAGGTTGTTTTTTTTTGGCAAAATATTTAATTGTAACAGAAAATTATTAAAGAAAATGATAAATTCTGCTACACTATCATAGCAATTATTTTTGCTTTATGAAAATATTTTACTCCTGCCTTGCCAAGTTTCTGCCCATAATCATGCAATTTTAAAAACATTGTTGTAGTATAGGGTACGTAAAATGGAGTATTCTGCCTTTTAACTTAGGATGTGCCTGACATGTTGATATTTCTATTTAGTCGCCATAATTAACTTTTAACATTGTCTTGTAATATTCTGGTAGGGGTTTCCTCTCAGTTCCTGCCTCTGGCCAGTGACTTCCGTTTTTCTCTCTGGTTGTCAGCTCACAGCCCAGGGGTAGAGTCAGTGCGAAGTTTGGGTTTAGGATCTTCATAATATTTGCTGGTAGCTGATTTTGCCAAGGATATGCTCTCACTGGGCATTTCATGCCACCCTCAGGCTGGGGAAGACCGTGAAGGAGAAGAAACGGGACTGGAGAGTGGGAGAGAGAGAAGCTTGTGGAAGGAGGGAGAGATGCCAGGGCCGGGAGGATGGCTTCCTTTCTCATCCTCGCCCTGCAGCTTTCTTCTTTTGACTTTCTGCCCACGTTCAAGCTCTGTCTGCACCCGTTGTTGCTTATCCTCCCCTTTGTTCCGGTTCCTTCTTTATCTCTCTCTTCATGGCTCTCCCCTCAAGGTTAGTGTAGTTCAGAGATTCTGAACCCCAGTAGTGCCTACCTTTTAAATACGTATTTTGTAATGTACCTTTTACTATCTTGAAATGCAATTTGTAGGTCATAGAAGCTCAACACGCATAATTTTAAAAAATCAATATGATGCTCTAACTGTAAGATAAAAAAAAAAGGCCATCAGTTTAAAATAAAATCAGGCACACACACAAATGCTCAGGCACAGCTGTACTAGAAGTCTGTATGAAGGAGACAGGTGTTTGCACCTACTGATAATGAATATGCTTGGTATTAAGAGAAACAGCATTCAACTGGGTATTTTTGGCCTCAAAAATTTTCAACATATTTGAAAGTGTGCATAAGGGCTAGAGAAACATCTGCCTATCAGGTGTCTCCAGCTCCTGCTTGTTAAATGCCAGTATACCCCCTAATCACTATGATGATCAAAATTACCCCAATAAAAATTTAAAACCCCTTTAAGGTGTGGTACCATTCCCATTGAAAATCACTCCTGTAGTTAAGGGAAGGCTGAATTCTGAGCTTCAGTACCTGGACCCACGTCGCATCTTTCTCAAGCTATCTCTGGGTGAACAGGACCAGTGGGGTTTTCGTAGCTGCTGGCACTTCCTGATGGGTGTCTGGAAGGGGCCCCCCGAGTGGGAGCCAGTCCATAGGGAGGTCCTCCTCCCTGATTTCTATGACATAGAGCCACAGTGTGCTTGGCCTGACATCATGCATTGCCACTTCTTTTGGAGAGTGAGCCTCCTCTCCCCTCCAGCCAGAAGGTTCTGGAATCTACACCAGACTCTCAGGGGCATAGTACAGTAGCACCATCACAGTACCCTGCCCTCCGAGCCACATGGAGGAACGTGGTACCCAGTCTGGCCCAATCAGAGTGTTTCTCTGGGATTTTTCACATCAAAATTGATGGAGAGGAACTTTCTTTGCTCTGGGCATGTTGATGAATGAAGTCCAGAAGCTTCTAGAAGTTGTAGTTTAAGCTTGTGGAGAAAGCTGCCATGTGGAAGCAGAAATAGAGACATTGATATCTGACAGTGATCTTTGAGGCTGAGCGCTCTCTCTGCCCTTTCCCTTCCTTGCCCACGGTAGTTTGAATTGTATCTCTGCGATGGGCAAGCTGGCCAGCCCAAATGCCTTTCCAGGAAGTCCTACCCTTATCCAGGGCTACAGCGTGATGCAGTTCTAGAACTGCGCTGTTCCATATGGTAGCCATTAGGCTTATGTAACTGTTTTTTTTAAATACACTTTAATTTTTAGAGCCGTTTTAGGTTCACAGCAAAATTGAGCAGGCGGTATGGAGCTTTCCCATGTACTCCCTGCTCCCGCCCATGCACAGCCTCCCACATCATCAGCATCCCCGTTACAGCTGATGCACCTACACCGACGTGTCGTCACCCAGAGTCCGTGGGTTACTCGAAGGTGTTACTCTTGGTGGTGTAGGTTCTGTGAGTTTAGACAAACGTATAACGACACGTATCCACCGTTAGAGTATTATACAGAGTAGTTTCACTGCCCTAAAAATCTTCTGTGCTCCACCTATTCTTCCCTCCTTCTTAACTCCTGGTAACCACTGACCTTTATACTGTCTCCATACACGTGCAGCTTTTAAACTTTTGAAATGCAACTAGTCCAAACTGAGATGAAAGTGTAAAATGCAAACTGGATTTCAAAAATTTAGTACTAAGAAAAGTAAAACATCTCAATAATTTTTATATTGATTATATGTTACTCTTTGGATCAGTGACACTCAGTGACACTCTTGGATCTATTGGGTTAAATAAAATATAATGTTAAAATTAATTTTACTTGTTTCTTTTACCATTTTAAATGTGAGTAGAAGAAAATTAAAAATTAAATTAAAAATTAATTAAAAACTAAATTAAATTAAAAATTACGTATGTGGCTTACATCTGTGGCTTTCATATAGTTCTTTTGTACAGTTCTGGTCTATTGCCCTCCCTTTTTTCAAAAGTTTTTTATTGAAGTATAGTTGATTTACGGTATTGTATTAGTTTCAGGTGTACAGCAAAGGGATTCAGCTATTTATATACATTTTCCTTTTTCAGATTCTTTTTTATTATAGGTTATTACAAAATATTGAATATAGTTCCCTGTGCTATACAATAGGTCCTTGTTGTTTATTTTATATGCAGTGGTATGTATCTGTTAATCCCAAACTCCTAACTTGTTCTGTCCTCCCTGTTCCCCTTTGGTAACCGTAAGTTTGTTTTCTATGTCTGTGAGTCTGTTTCTGTTTTGTAAATAAGTGCATTTGTGTCATATTAAATTCCACATATAAGTGGTATCATATGGTATTTGTCTTTCTCTGACTTCACTTAGTATGATAATCTCTAGGTCCGTCCATGTTGCTGCAAATGGCATTATTTCATTTTTTTTTTAAATGGCTGTACAGCTCTGGTCTAGAATACCTACCCTTGCAATCCTTTCCATCCCCGTCAACTTCCCTCGGAATTCAGTCAACAGGTCAATTTTGTAGATTAAGATGCAGAAGGGCTCCTAGGTGCACATCCCAATTTATGAGTTTTGCTCTGCTATTGGTGTATGAATTTTGTCCATGAGGCTGGATGGATTTTGAAGAACACACACAGGCTCAGCTTCTAGTCCCTCACCAACACCTCTGTTCACAGAGATCAGCAGGGCCATGGTTTAACAATCCCAGCTAATGACACGCTGCTAGTTTCTAGCCAGCAGATAGTGGTATTTTTCTACCAGAAGAAAGAAGCCTATAATCTCTGCCCTTCATGCCATTGACACTTATTAGTGCTTTTCGAAAAGACAGTGATACAGGTTAAGGAATTCAAGTTGCAGGTGCAGTTTCCACCATATTTTAGTGAGATTTTGATGAAACAAGAGATTTTATGACTGTCAGCACCTCCAGTTTAGTCATTGAAAGTAACTGTGGCGTTCATGAACCTCAGAGATCCCTAGATTATGGTTTGATACCTCACACAGATTAGGTCCTGATTAGCCCCTGAGAGGTTTGGTGGTAATTGACTGAGAGAGGTAAACAGGCACACACACACACATACACACACACACACTCTTACACACACAGATACACAAATGTGTGTATATATATTCCAAATTGTTCCTCATTCCTAGAAAGTGATCGAGGTCCTATGAATGAGCATGTATGGTCTAGATTCTGAGGAACTCACTCGTTTAGAGAATGCTTATCGCAGTTAGAAGCCTTTATGAGGGCCTCAGAGTTAGGCCGAGTGAACTGATCAGCGTATCTTTGGCTCTCTGGGGGCCCTTGAGGGTAATAGTCACTACCACAGAACTTATCTGCAGGACTCCACAGGGCCGCTAGCCTAGTAGAAAATGGGAAAATGATGGAAGATTTTGCTGAAGAATCATAGTGCAGTGAAAAGAGCATGGAAAATTGAGTAACAAGACCTGAATTTGAGCCCTAGAATACATCATTTACTAGCTACCATGACTTCAGGGAAGTTGGCTAGCATAGTTACCAAACCTATAAAATAATAATGATGTTAATAATAATAAAAATAATGAACCCCAACTTGCATGGTTGTTTTGAGGATTTCAGGTGCCATATGTAAAAGCAATTTTATTAATAGAAAAATAACTTTATAAATATTACTTGATGTCCTGGTTAATAAATATTTTGGCTATAGGGAATTTTTAGTTATAGCATAATGTATACATATAGAGTGACAATTTTCCAAAAAATGAACACAGTAAAGTACATTAATAGTAAAATTCCACTAAACATTTAATGTTTTTGGATTATTCGAAAGGCATGTTAGGGTTTTGGCATGCCCTGTAATTTAAATTGCCATACCAATTACACCAGAAGATATAGGAGAGTAGTATAATCAGTTAACCTTTGGACAAATAAAGACTTTTCTGTATAGTGTTTTAAAATGGACCCTGTCCTTCCTGTGATCTTCATAGATGCTCTAATGATAATCCATAAGTAAAACCTAATATCTATTAAAATTTGCTTAGCAGATCCCAATAACTGCTGCACTAGGCTAGGCCAGAGAGACTGGCCTTTGTTGAAGGATGGGGGAGAATGAGGCCTGGGATTTGGTTCAAGGTTGCTTTTACTTGGCTTTTCTCCTATGGTGGCTTATCAGCAGTATGAAGGATGCACACGATATAGGACCTGAGTGGGTATGGGTCTCATTGCTTCCTTCGTATTTCAGGGAGGTGCCTCCACAGTTTGTTGGCCTTGGGCAACTTTGAGAAGTAGGAAGTCTGCCAACTTGGAAGAGAACAGAATCAACTGCCTTTTATACCCTGGCATCCAGAAATATATTATTTGAGCATATAATGCAAAAATTTGCCCCCATCAGCAAGCAGAGTCTCCAAGGTCCAGGTTCTTGCTGGGCCAGCACCGTGATAATATATTCTAGGCCAGGCCATGGCCTGCCTCATCCTTATAGGAACAGTCCTTTCAATGGCTGCCTCTGTGGACTTACTGTATCTAAAATACATGTCTGGGTTCATGGTCTGCTTTATTTTTATTTATTAAAAAAATTTTCTTTAAAAAAATTATTTATTTATTTATTTTGGGCTGCGTTGGGTCTTCGTTGCTGGGCGCGGGCTTTCTCTAGTTGCGGCGAGCAGGGGCTACTCTTTGTTGCGGCGCGTGGGCTTCTCCTTGCGGTGGCTTCTCTTGTTGTGGAGCATGGGCTTGAGGTGCGCAGGCTTCAGGAGTTGTGGCTCATGGGCTCTAGAGTGCAGGCTCAGTAGTTGTGGCCCACGGCATGTGGGATCTTCCCGGACCAGGGCTTGAACCTGTGTCCCCTTCCTGGGACTTGGAATGCCACTTGGAATGCCAATGCCACTACATTGGCAGGTGGATTCTTTTTTTTTTTTGCGGTACGCGGGCCTCTCACTGCTGTGGCCTCTCCCGTTGCGGAGCACAGGCTCAGCACGTGCAGGCTCAGCGGCCGTGGTTCACGGGCCCAGCTGCTCTGCGGCATGTGGGATCTTCCTGGACCGGGGCACGAACCCATGTCCCCTGCATCGGCAGGCGGACTCTCAACCACTGTGCCACCAGGGAAGCCCTGGCAGGTGGATTCTTAACCATTGCACCACCAGGGAAGTCCCTAGTGATTATGTTTTAAAGTATAATTCCCCTTGAGAGGGCACCAGCGTGTTACTGTGAATTAGTTTTTATCTGCTTTATTAGAGTTCTTCCATAATGGGAACAAGGCAGTATAAACACCCTGGATCCCTATGGGGTGAAATGAGGTTCAGAAAGGAGGATGTTTCCTCCCAAACAGCTTGTCAGTCTTTCAGGAAGGAGGGCTGGGTTTATATGTGTGCCCAGGTTGTCAAAAGTGGATCAGGAATTCCCTCTATGCCCTGTTTTTCATCAGTGGCTACCACTGAGTATTGTGTCTTTCAAAATGAGTTGGCAACTGGGCCAATGGCTAGAAGAAATATTAACCAAAGAACTTTAGAGAAATGTATGAATCCCCCCATGCATCCATCCACCCATCCATTTATCTTTTCATCCATCTATCTATTCCTTCACCCATTCGTCCAGTCTCCCACCTTGCTCATTTCACAAATGTTTATCGAGTACTCGTTGCTATGCAGGACACTGGTTAAATGCTATGGAGGATATAGCAGTAAGTTAGATATGGTCCCCACCATCACCAGATTTAATAAGGGAGATAAAACATATGCATATTAAACTTAAATAATCAGTGAACATTTATTTATAATCTACTTCACGTGAAACACATTATGGATATATTAAAAAGTTGAGGAAGACTCTCTGCTTTCAACAAGTTTACATTGTGTCACCACATTAGTCAAATGCCAAAATAATTATGATAAAAGGCATATTATGATACATGACATAAAAGAGGCACAAAGCAAGTGCCTTGGGGATGAGAGAGGGAAGGTCGTACACTTAGTGGGCTGAGGGGGTGGGGAAAGTAAAACTCATGAAGAAAGTGTATTTGAGCTGGGGCATGAAAGATGAACTGGCTTAGAAGAGATGGAGACAATGAGGGAACAAAGACACAGAAGGAGGAAATCACGAGGCATGTTTAAGGAAGAGTGAGATGTCCAGTTTCAACAAAGTGTAAGGTAATAAGTAGAGGGGAGACTTTGGAGTCAATGGGAGCCATTGAAGGTTGTTGAGTGGGTGAGTGGCATGAGAGAGGAGCTGTGAACCTGGAAGATTAACTGGAAGCAGGTCACAAAAATGGGTTAGAAGGTGGGGAGATCCATTTAGGAAGCAATTAAAGTAGTCCCCAGGGGGAGTTGATGAATGTTTAAAGTGCAGTAGAAAGCAGTTTTAGATTGAGGGACCTTGCAGAGGCAGCTAATTAGACAATACATTTCAATAACAATATTTAAAAAGAATAGAAAATATTTATTGAGCCCTTTTTATATGCCAGACATGGTGCTAAGTGTGTTTTCTTGTTTAATTTTCACTACAGCTCTTTATGATAGAGACTTTTATTGTCTGTACGTTACTGAAGAGAAAATGGTATTTTCTAGAGGCTAAGTCACTGGCTTAGGTCACTTAGCTGTAAATAGGAGTGTCTGGATTGGAATCGCCATTAGCCAGCCTGCAGAGCTCTGAACAAGCAGGCCACACTGCGTCGGATTTTATACCTTAAACCAGAATAATAATGACCTGATACTAAATAAAGATAAGATCAATGGCATGTTCCATGTTTAAACGAAGATTTAAAATAATGGGTGCTGTATTATTCATTTCCCTTTCTGTCCCTTGTTTGTAAAACTTGTCAGGTTCACCCTTCTTTGCAGTTTCATCAAGACACTTGTAACTTCAGGCTGTGTTGTGGATAATAAAAATGCTGAGATTTTCTCCCATGTGTTTGGTCCTTGTCCAAGGGTTCAATGCTTTTATCACTCTAGAGAATCCCCATAGCACAGCGACTCTGGACCCAGGCTGCCTGGGCTTGCTCTTTGGCTCTGTCAATGATTAGCTGTGTGCTCTTGGGCAAGTCACTCAACTCCTGTGTGCCTCAGTTTCCTCATTACCCCTTTTCAGGGTTGTTGAGAGGGTTATATGAGGTATCTGCCAAGCCCTTTGAACAGTACCTGCCACAAAGTGAGGGCTGTGTACGATAGTTATTATCATCACATTACTTGGGAGTTACTAATTTCTGTCTCCTCAGATTTTTCTTTTGGGGCCTGCCTCTGATTTCCTACCCCACACCTCTCCAGTCTACCTCCATCAACTCTTAGGCAGGTACTAGTAACTCTTCTGTTGTTAGATGTCACGAGAGCCCAGCTCTAAGGTGTCTTTCTTCACCTTTCCCAAGGTTTTATAGGTAATGTAGGAGGCCGTCTGTTTTAAGTGGCAGTAGTCTGGACACGGGCGTCAGACAGAGTAGCTTCAAATCCTCGTTTCATCATCTGCTCACTATATAACCTTGGACAAGGTACTCACCTTCCCTTTAGTAGTTAACGTCGTGCTAGTTGCTGTAACTGATAAACCTTCAAAGCCCAGGCTGGATCCGGTAGAAGCTTATTTCTATAAAGTAAAAAAATCAGGTGCTCCTGAGTAGTGAGGTGATGCGGGCTCCCAGGTTTTCTCTCTTCAAGATGTGGTTTCCAAAGCTGCTCTGGAGAAGGAAAGAGGCTGGAGGAGTCTATGTGGAGGTTTTCAGGGCCAGGACTTAGAGTTGTCTTATCACCTTGGCTCATGTTTCATTGTCTAGAATTTAGTCAAGTGGCCTCACAGGAGCCTGGGAAACCTTAGCTGTTAGCTATAGGCGTAACAGTGCTGCTTCACATGCCACCCCAAACTCTGCAGCTTGTAAAACAGTCAGCGTTTATTGTTGCACTCATGGGTTTGCAGGTTAGCTGCAGCCTGGGTGACCTGGGCTGGGCTTGTGTGGGTGGCTTGGGCTCAGGTCCGCTCCCCACATGTTCATGCTGTGGTCCAGGCTCAAAGAGCAGCCACTACCTGGAGGAAGCTCTTCTTAAGGTGATGGCAGAAACATAGGAGGTGTATTCATTTCTTAGGGCTACCATAACCAAATACCACAAATTGGGTGGTGTAAAATAACAGAAATATACTCTACTCATTCATAGTTCTGGAGACTAGAAGTCCAAAATCAAGGTGTGTACAGGGCCATGCTCCCGCGGAAGGCTCTAGGGAAGAATCCTTCCTTGCCTCTTCCAGCTTCTGATGGCTCCAGGTATTCCTTGGCTTATAGCAACATAACTTCACAATCTGTGCCTTCATTTTCTATGGTCTTCTTCTCTGTACAGCTGTGTCCTTTTCTGTTTCTTATAAGGATACTCTCCTTGGATTTCAAGTCTACCGTATTTCACTGTGCTCTCATCTCAATCCTTAATTATACCTGCAAAGACTCTGTTTCCACATAAGGTCACATTCTGAGGTTCTGGATGGACATGAATTTGTGGGGGACACTATTCAACTCACTACAGGAGGGCAAGACCAACCAGGCAAGTACATCACATCTGCTCATGATGGCCAAAGCAAGTCACGTGGCTAAGCCCAGTCCCACCTCTGGGGGGGGGGCGGGCAGTTGCAGTTACTGGACAAGGGGTGTATTCAGAGGGGGGAGGTAAAGAAATGGGCCAATAATTCAACCTACTACAAAAACATAGTTTGCCGTGAGTCTAGAAGAAGAGATTGGTTGGGGATTCTGTAATACTTCTTTCTCATCTATATAAATGGGTTTACTGAGAAGTGCGTAACTCATGGGTGTTGTGATGATTAAAGACATGTAAGCTGCTTAGCGCAGTATGTAGCACATGGCAAGCACTAAATTAATGTTAGCTATTATTGTCCTTATAGAACTTCCATTCCTTTTCTCCCGTCTGCTTCACTTCTCTTTATTATTCCTTATATTCCTCCCCCCGTTTTGCTAATTTCCATCAGCACAAGTAATTTCCATTTTGCATAATTCACATAAACCAGAAAAGAAATTCTCCCGGTGATGATCCTGTTATATTAGAATTTGGAATGAAAGAGGCTCAATTATCAGGAGAGAGAACTATTTAGGACATTCAGTATTAAGATAGTGCACAATGGTAGTGATAAATAAGGCAGACAAGTGCTTTGACCTCCCGGAAGGGAGGTTGCTGTGGGAAGAAGAATTCGGTGAGGCTCTCGTGAAAGCAGTGGGAGTGGAACGGGACCATTACCTTTGCAGAGCGGAAACAGTCCAGCTCAGTTTTGAAGCAAAAGCGGATCAGGTCAAGACAACACAGCAAAGGATGCTGCGTCATCACCAGCCTGGCCTCTTGGCCGAGAGATAAGAACGGGTTCCCCAGTAGCAAATGCACTCTGTTTGGAATATGAGTTATTCTATGCTAAGGAGTCATATTTCATCATTTCTGGGAGTTGATGCCAGAGAAGGAACTGTTGTCACATGAAGCCTTTTTATAAAAAACTGTTTATTTGGTGGAGTCTTTATGTTTAACTTTTGTACCAAAATAATTTCTGAATGATGACTCACTTCCAACCTACATGGCATGCACAGATGCAGCTGATGTCACATGCTGTTGAAGCTCACTGTTTTTGTCTTAAAGAGCCAGTGTGCAGCTTCTGCTAAGGTCTCAGGGTTTCCTGAGATTCCTGTGAACGCAGTATTGCAAGCTGCACCCTAGGCAGAGAGTGATGGGACAGGGTGTGACCTTTTAAGGACTGTATGGACAATTGGAAGCTCAAACACTGCAAATGGCCTCAGGGACTCTCTTTGTGTCTGTTAGCTGTGGATGTCCTTTGTAATCTTGAAAACTTTAGGAAAGAGATCAATAGTTTCCATCAGTTGTGTGATTACAAATTTCTGATGATGTAAATGTAAACTTTTATGTGAAAATACATGTGATTAGTAAAGTGGGTTCCCCTGCAAAGCCTGGAGCCAGCTCTACTTTGTTCAACACACTGCTGTGCAAAGGAACACTCTCTCCTGGCCAAGAGAAGTAGGTGTGGGTTAGGAAACATGAGTCCTTGGCTGGAGATGGAAAGGGGGCTCCTGGACTTGGAGGGGGATGTGGTCTTGCCGAGCAGAGGGCAGAGCTGTTAGGGGCCCTCCCAGGAAGCTTCGCACATGGGTCACCTGGAGAATGAGGGATCATTGCCCTTCTCCCATAGACCTCTGGGTCCAGGGGATGACCACATGCTTCTTGGTCCCTTCTCTACCGTCCATGAGTGCACGTGAGCGTGCGTGCGTGCGTGTGTGTGTGTGTGTGCGGCAGGGAGTGGGGAGGAGGCTGGAATACCAAGGCAGAGGCGTTAGTTATCCACTCGCCTCTGTGCTCTGCCACTGTGCCAACAGCATCCAAATGCACCCATTTGGGTTCTCCACCCAGACGTAGCTACACAGGCCCCTCACAGCCCCTGGGCCTCACTGGAGTATGGGGCAGACACTGTCTATTGCCTACTCACGAGCCATTTCCTTTTTCAACCCCCTTCTTTCCTACTAACAGAACCCTGATTTATTCAGGGAGCAGGTGGAATAGTCGGTTGATCTTGGGGAACACAGACCCTTTGTCAGCCTATAGGATAAAGCATTGAAATCAGTTAAGGGAATTTCATTCCTTTTGGTTTGTGATTGGTCTAAGTATTTCCATATAACCCAGTTTTGATGAACTAGATGTAAGTGGAAGTCTGCAGGGGATGGCCTTCTTTGGTGGGGTGGGGAAGAAAAAGCTGCATGAGATGGGGCCTTTTAGCCTTTTCTTTTCTTCCTACCTGGAACATGGATGTGATGCCTGGAGGTTTAGCAGCTATCTTGAAACCATGAGGTAAAAAACAAACCAGCATACTAAAGAAGTCAGAGTAAAAAGACAAAAAGAACCTGCCTTGGTTTGCTTATTTCCAGACTGTTTTATTATGTAAGGAAAATGTCTCCTTACCCCAATAAATGAGATCCGCTGTTACTCTGTTCTTCTGGTACTTGTAGCTAAACACTTTGGCTTAGTTTCACTATTGGTTATTTTCCTAAATTCTGCAAAATGTGAGACTGCCCCAATGCAGGGAACAGGTGACAGCGTTGGCGAAGAGAAGAAGGTCGTCCAACGAAATGGTGCTCTCCTCTAACTCGCCAAAATCTTGAGGTGCTACTCTCTGATTACAGCACGTCTGTGACAAATGTGGCACTAAATAGGTGTAAGTGCATTATGCTAAATGGAGTGGGGCTTTAGATTGGTGACAAGTAAAGGCTTCTAAGGGAGCCTGGAAGTGACTCTCTTATTGGAAAAACGGGATGGGGGAGAAGAATCAGAGGAAACAGAGGAGAAGATGGGGTTATAACGGAGATAAAAAAGGTCCTCATGTGCTCAGCCACCCTTCACCACTCTGTGAGTTTCAGATGAAACGTGGTCAGCTGCTGAGGGGGTAGTGAGCCTGGGAAGCCAGGGCTGACCCAGAGCAGAGAACCCTTGGTCCCTAGGGCTGGACATGAATGTCAGGGGAGATGCTTTGGCAGAGTGTGGCAGGACTCCCCACATTTAGTGGCAGAATGTATAAGATCTGGAACGTGATGGCATGGGAGAAGGGCTGCCTGCTAGTCTTATACACCACCCACAGAATTAATGTTGTCACCTATTATTTTATATACGCGTGGACCTACATAATACTAGCAACGATGCTGTTATCCAGGGATTGGACCCAGATGCATTGAATGATCAGGCAGTTTATGTAAGTGAGAGAAACACATGCCTCATTTAAGGGGAGCAGGTATTACTAACCTCTAGCTCAGTGTTGCCAGAACTTCTAAGTTTCCCGGAGGACCTGAAAAAAAATACTGTTTTTTACATGAATTCCTCTAATTTTAAAAGTTGGTAATGAAGTCCAACTTTTAAAAATGCTGCGTAGCTAAGCAGCTGATAGTGTCCCTGGCTGGTGGGTCACCAGTTTACAACCTTGGTGCCATATAGTAACTCTCCAAGGTACTATTATTTATTTATTTATTTATTTTTTGCGGTACGTGGGCCTCTCACTGTTGTGGCCTCTCCCGTTGTGGAGCACAGGCTCCGGACGCGCAGGCTCAGCGGCCATGGCTCACGGGCCTAGCCGCTCCGCGGCATGTGGGATCTTCCCAGACGGGGGCACGAACCCGCGTCCCCTGCATCGGCAGGCGGACTGTCAACCACTGCTCCACTAGGGAAGCCCTGTTTCTTGATTTTTTGATGATGGCCATTCTGACTGGTGTGAGATGATATCTCATTGTAGTTTTGATTTGCATTTCTCTAATGATTAATGATGTTGAGCATTCTTTCATGTGTTTGTTGGCAGTCTGTATATCTTCTTTGGAGAAATGTCTGTTTAGGTCTTCTGCCCATTTTTGGATTGGGTTGTTTATTTTTTTGTTATTGAGCTGCATGAGCTGCCTGTAAATTTTGGAGGTTAATCCTTTGTCAGTTGCTTCATTTGCCAATATTTTCTCCCATTCTGAGGGTTGTCTTTTTGTCTTGTTTATGGTTTCCTTTGCTGTGCAAAAGCTTTTAAGTTTCATTAGGTCCCATTTGTTTAATTTATTATTTTTTTTATCTCCATTACTCTAGGAGATGGGTCTTGGCTATTGTGAATAGTGCTGCTTTGAACATAGGGGTGCATGTATCTTTTTGAATGATAGTTTTCTCTTGATATATGCCCAGGAGTTGCTGGATCATATGGCAACTCTATTTTTAGTTTTTTGAGGAACCTCCATACTGTTTTCCATAGTGGTTGCACCAATTTACATTCCCACCAACAGTGTAAGAGGGTTCCCTTTTCTCCACACCCTCTCCAGCATTTGTTAGTTGTAGACTTTTTAATGATGGCCATTCTGACCAGTGTGAAGTGGCACCTCATTGTAGTTTTGATTTGCATTTCTCTAATAGTTAGTGATGTTGAGCATCTTTTCATGTGCCTGTAGGCCATCTGTATGTCTTCTTGTCTCCAAGGTACTATTGATGGAGAGAGGCCCACAGGTACTGGAAGGAATGGGATACAGACCCAGAGAGGACAGGTGAGAGAGAGGTGGGGAAGTTCTGCATAACTAAGCTATTTTCATTAAGAAATAAAAACCGGAATCTGGAAAGTTACATATTGAGAAGAAACCAGGTCTTCTTAAAACATCCATTGATGGAGGACTTGGTACTGAAAGATAGTACATGGACAAGTACATAAAAGAATCATGAAATATCTGTGATTACATGATAATAAGGGGCCTGATATAAAAAAATGGGCATCTCAGTGGATATGATGTGAAATGAGGAAAATGTAAAGAGATGGAAGAGGACTAAACAGGATGGAGAGTGTTGTTATCCACAATATTTAAGAGTTATCACCAGTTCTTTAGGAAGAGAGTGTTGGTATCAGAATTCCTTTAGGCATCTGTATAAAGTCCATCATCTGTCCACTTAGGAGGTCCTGCGTTCCCTGTCTTAGGCTTTTCTGGAGACAAATGAAGAAAGTGGGAGAAAGGGGATTTACTGGAGGTTTGCAGAAGTTTCTTAGGGTATTTGGAAGAGAGCAGATTTGGCATGTGAGAGTAATGGGTAAGGAAATGAAAGGGGGGATTTTAAATATTGCTGTAGCCTCTGGATACATCCCGTCCTCGACCCATGATGCTAGAGAATTTCAGCAACCTCTTTCAGTCGTAATGTAATCTTTTACATGTTGTCTTGATGCAGTTTTGAGACTCTGGCTAGAGGCCAGTCAGTTCCCCTTCTTAGACAGGAGGTTAAGTCCACACTCTAACCATCTCCCTAACTGGGCTCACAGTCTGGGCCCTAATCACTCCATGGCCAGGTACCAGGCAACCAGGGACACTCCCTGTACCCCAGAGACTGCTGAAATTATTCAAACTAGCTAATCCTGTTTACCCTGCCTCACCTGTTCCTTCATGCAGAAATAATAATGAAGGCTCTTGCCTACCCTTCCCCCCTCTTCCTCGGCCTAGTGGCTGACGCTGGTGCTTTCCCATGTGGCCCCATGTGGCATGATGTGTACTCCTTCTCTTGGGATCTGTGAGTATAATAAACTATCTTTTCATTAGCTGTCATCTCTTGATCTGTTGGCCTATCATACCTAAATAATAATAAAACCTATCAAAACAGGTATATGGGCCCTCTGACTGCATCTTGCCTCTGGGGTAATAACTATGAGTTTTAGGCCAAAAGGTAGCAAAAAAAAAAAAAGATCACCTTGACTGTGGGTATTATGTAGCTTTGCTCTCCTGTGCCATTCCAGATGGCGCTTAGGGTACCAGGGAGGATGTGTGGACTGGGTACTTTGGGTTGGGGTGGGAGAGCATTGTCATTTAGAATCTGCTTTTGGTTCTTATGTGGGAGATCAAATAGTTGGTTTCAAGATTTTTTTTTTAAGTATGCTTTTTTTCCCCCTTGATGGGCTTTGTTAAAGATACATTAGTACAAGAACCAATATCAACCATGGCTGTTATTTTAATGTATTTCTTCCTTGGCCTTTTCTATGCATTAATTTTTTTCTTTACAGAGATAATATTTATTGTATATATATATATATATATGTGTGTGTGTGTGTATGTATATATGTATAGACACATACATATACATGTATGTAGTATCATTTCATTTAATATTAGAACCTAAATAGGCCATAAAGAATCCACCATTGAAATCCATTCATACTAATAATTTTAACTACTTTATGGTATTTTATTTTATGGATATACCATAATTTACTCAGTGATTCTGTTTTTGTCATTTTGAGTTCTTTTCCCCCACCAAAATAATGTGTTAATGAGCAACTTTGTGCAAAAGTCCACCTACCTTTGGGATTTTCTTAGAATAGATTCTTTAAATTAAAATTATTGAGTTAAAGGATATTAATATTTTTCTCTTATGTACATGTTCAAATCTGCATCTATTTTATACTTTGTCAACTGAAAACATATATTTCACATTCCATAATATTTAAAAATTAAGAAAGAATTAGAAGTAGAATTTTTAAAATTAAAAACAAAACCACATGCACATGTTATGTTGTGGAATGAAATTTGGGAACTATATGTCTAGAAAATAAGATTCCCGAACCAGACCTAACTGAATCAAAATGCCTTAGAACGAAACATGTTAACTTGTTTAAAACAAACGCCCCGGCTGCTTCCCTGGTGGTGCAGTGGTTGAGAGTCCGCCTGCCGATGCAGGGGACACTGATTCGTGCCCTGGTCCGGGAAGATCCCACATGCCGCGGAGCGGCTGGGCCCGTGAGCCATGGCTGCTGAGCCTGCGCGTCCGGAGCCTGTGCTCCGCAACAGGAGAGGCCACAACAGTGAGAGGCCCGCATTATTCATATATTCACTTTATTTTACAGATGAGGATCAGAGACTCAAAGAGACACAAGCCCCTAGGTTATAATGTGGATGGTTTTGATCATACCTCGAAAAGGTTAAGCCAGCAGCCAACTGAGAGAGTCATTAATTCCTGCAGTCCCTTGCTTATTAGAGCTGTCTCCTGATCTAACCTGCTATAATTAAGGGTCAGGAGATAGTTCCATTACAATCTCTTTTTAACTTGGGATTGTCAGTCAACTTATTTTTGACTCACTCAATAGAGGAAGCCTATTTATTAAGCCATTAGTCAACTTGCTCTTTTTAAAGATAGCTAATGTCCTTTGTCCTTTTCCAGTGCTTAAGTCTCCATTTTCCCATTTGGAAACTTGTTGTCATGACCTGGCATTTGGTTCAGTAATTTGGAGGAAATTGAAAAGGGGTTGAAGATAGGGAAGAGAGACACTAGGTCTCAGAGTGAAGGTTATGTTGAGTCCTACAGGGCTGGGTCTCATCATCTTAGCTGTCTTGTGAGAGTGGGAGAAAACCTCAGTTAGCAAGCATATTTGAGGACATGACTTTGCAACTCCATTTCTGAAGTCCCATCTCTGGATCCTAATCAGAGAAATTTCTGGGAAATTCATGACAGAGAAGGACATAATTCCTAGGTGTTAATTTGCATTAATGTCAAGTTTTTGGAGAAATTTTATCAGCAAAAAATCTAGGAAACAACCTCCGTTATGATGACATTTTCTTTCAAAAGACACACACATCCATATCCTCCATTGCCTCTCACTTAATTTTTTTTGGGGTGCAGGGAGAAGCTACCAAACACTTATGGGATGGTAATGAAAACCTCTTATTAAGAATGCAGAGGGCTGTATGGCCAGGTGTCAGATGACCCGCTTCTCCACTTCCTCTCTGCCCTTTGTTAGATCTGTGATCCGAAATCAGATGAAACAGAAGAAACTTGATTGTATCCTTTTATATTGAATTGGCCCCCAAATCTTTTTTATTCCATTTCCAGTGCTTTGGGCACTTAGCCCACTTGCTGTCCATCTCTCTTTTTACTCCTGATATTCCACCACATGATGGAAGAAAAAGAAATAATGAAGATGAATACCAGTTCCATGAATCTCCTCTAATAACTAAAGTTCTTAATGTCATTACAAATATTTAGATCTTGCATTGGTTATTTTCAAAAGGACAATTCCTACTTTTAATACAGTTGTAATATCAATGGATAACATTGTAATCTCTCTGCCTGCAAACACACAAACAAGAAATGAGCATTTGTGTAAACATCTCTGGAAATTTTTTTTTTAAGGTACATGAAGTATATAAATAATGCATAATGAGATCTTCTAAATTCTAAAGAAAAAGTTAAGCAAAATGATTGTCAATAAATGCTTCATTACTCTTTGTAACTTCTGAGAAAATGATTAGTTTGCACCACAGTAATAATCCTACAGGTTTTAATTTTTCTGTAATCTGTGCACCCATTAGTACATTGGGATTGCTTTTGCTGTTACTGAAACCATGTGTATGCCAAGTCTTATATTATAATGTTGTTCCAATGGAGGGAACATGCAAGCTGCTTTACAAAGGTGTGCTTTGCAATGACCCACCTTATACTAATTCCCTTTATAATGATCTACTTTGCTACACTCTTTTAAGGCATTTGCTAGTGAGCAGAACAGTAAAAATTCTCATAGCTTTGAAAAATTTCATCTGTCACTCATTGCAAGCCCTACCTTTGGTATCTTCATCTTTCCACATCAGTTGCTATAATTCTTTCAGGGTATAATTATATATCCATGTTATTTCTCTCCCATTTTTGTTACTCATTTCAGGACAAGAAATTTATAACAAAATGACATTCAAAACAGCTGAAGGATATCAATTTTGGGGAAAGACATTATGAAACTACATAGTAAGGAAATACAATATTTTTGACTTAAAGTCCATGTGTATTTTCAAAAGGTAAAAGAATTTCACATCATAAAGGAAAATAAATGTAACTCTACGAATAGTTTTTTTTTTTTCCCCTCCCAGACGGTTTGTTAACTATTCTTAGTATGTATTTGATCTTTGGTGTTTTTCCAAAGTCTGAGCCAAAGTGAATATTGTCAAAGTCCATCCTGTTAAATGAGTAGATGGCTCCTTGAAGGTCTTCAGTTTAGTGCAACAAACATTTGTTAATCCCCTCTGTATGCAGGGTGGTGATACGAGAGAGGTACAATCAGTGCTTTCTTTCTGAGAGAAAAGGGCACACAAGAACATAAGCAGTAATAGTGTCACTGGAGGAACAGTGATTTCCTTGGTTCTTTCTCCAGGGAAAGAATTAAGTCAGGAGGCATAGAGCAGTTTTAAGTAGCAAGAGTTTTATTAAGCAGAGTGAAAGTACACTCCCAAGAAAGGATAAGAGCGGGCGATCTGGAAACCAGAAGCAGTCCTGCAATGGGGTGGGGTTGAGTTTTTTAGAGTGGTGGTCCCTCCCTGTGTCTTGGGTCATTTGACTGACAAATTGATTGACAGCTTTAGGTCATATAACTTTTCTCTTAGTGTGTAGGTGCTTACCCATAAGCACCCAAGCAAACCCCACAGGGTGGGAGGGGCAAAAACCGCAATGCTAATTTATTATAATTACGGCATAATGAACCCGGGTTACCCTGAGTCACCTTTTAGGTCTTGGTGCACCTGTGCCAACCTGTGCTGGTGGTTTTATCTTGCTTGGTCCTGATACGGCTGGAAACTTAGAGGTGGTCCTTGACCACAAGAGGGAGCATCTCTGGGCCTGTTCCAACCACCAGTGTCCAGGTGGGGGAGGGAAAGACGAACCATCCAGGATGGGGCCCGTTCCTGTCTGACTAGCTACCTACCAAAAGGGCAATACAAAGTCGATGCTGGGTCTGTAAGAAGTACTATTTTTTATAATGTGGGAAACACTGAGCTAGCTCCTGTGGCACAAGTGAGAATAAGAAAATAAGGTCTTTGTCCTCAAGGGTCTTACAGTTTAGTGGGGGAGTGAGGAGAAGGACAATAAGAGCAAGAGCGGGCGGGGGAGAAAGGAGTTAAATACAGAAATCAATATAATTACAAACCATGGCAAGTGCTGTAAACTAATAGGTTGCCGTGTTGTACATGGCGACCTAGTCTGTGGATCTGTTTCTCTGAGGCAGTGACATTTAAGCCAAGATGAAGGATGATACATCAGTCAAGGTTTCAGCACATGCAAATGATAATATTTGAGGAGAACTTAACACGACCACTCTTTGCAAAGTCGTGGGTGAGTGTAGAAAGTTCATAAGGGGTAGAGCAGCATCTCAAGGATAGTTAACACTGGACTATCCCCTCTCTAGGGCTGAAAGAGTGAGGGGGCAGATTCAGAACTCACAAGGAGAGAGCCTCATGGACAGAAGCTGGGACATTGGGCTGAGGAACCATTTCCTCCGAAGTGACTCTGCAGGAAAGGAGCCCGGGAGATAAATGCTGCAGCCTCACTCACCTCCCTCCCTCCTGCCTCCTGCTGGGGCCTCCTGTTGGTTGAGCGTAATGGGAAGCCAGTGGGCCCAGACAGCTCAACTTGTTGCAGCAGAGAGCAGAGTGGAGAAGGGTGGTGAGTAGGTCTGGAGGGGAAAGAGGAACTATATAATGGAGATGAGTACGACTCTGTCCGTTTGCAGGGAACGAGGTAGAGTAGGGGACTGTGGGTGTGAGGTGTAGGCAGGCAGAGGGAGAGCATGCACAAAGGCCGGGTGGTGAAATCCAGGAGCAGGAAAATCAGTGGTGAGCTGGGTATGCGCCACAGGTTGGATTCTGGTCTATATCCAGAGAGCAGTGGGAAGAGATTGGAGACTTTTTCATGAGGTGGGGCAGGGGAGGTGGCAGGGAGAGACGATAAACCCGATGAGATGCCGGCTTTGAAGAGATCCTGGTGGCTGTGCTGTTCGGGAGGGACAGGAGGTCAGAGTTCAAAGGCTGTCACGGTTGCTTTGCAATGTTCGTATATTTTATATTCCAATGTGCTGTATATATGACTCTTTAAATTGCTCTTAAGTTAATATATATAAATACCTTTCCAGCTAGTACTTTTAATAGCTCCATAATGTTTCGTTACATGTGTAAGTGCCTTCTTTAATCTTATTGAAGGACATTTAAGTGTGGCCAATTTTCCTCTTCCGGGTGGTGCTGCAGTGAATGTTCTCATACCTGAAGAAGAGATTCCCGGGGGGGGGATTGCTGTGTGTGTGCATGTGACTTTTTTATAGGTACTGCCAAAGTGACCTTGAAAAAAGCTGTACTGATTTTCACTTGCGAGGAATATTTCTAACTGAAGGAAAAACTATATATATTTTCATAAACTAGAAAACTATACCTCACTTACAAAAATATATTTTAACTTTTTTCCGAAAACAAATCCTGACTATTCACTTGACATTACCTTAGATGTGTGTCCCTGTACCCATAATATGGCAAGTTGATATCTAAGTGACTATTTATAGACATATCACTTTAGGGGTATGTTCTTTTCTTTCCCTCCCTCCCTCCCTCCCTTCCTTCTTTCTTACTCCTCTTTTTAATAAAATAACTTGAAAAATAGTAAACAATTAAAATATTATTTGATTTATAGATCCAGTTTTAGAATTTAAATATGATTATATTACAGAATTAAAATTGTTGATGGAAAATATTAACACAAAACATTTAGAATATATCACAGATTGGAGTAAATTCTAAAGGGGAGTTTTTAGTTTTTCTTTTTAATGGACTATATTATTTTTTCAGTCAGATAAGTTAATATTTTGTTAATAGCCAATAAAATTTTGGGCAGGTTAACACAAAACAGACAGAGAACAACCAAACAAAGAGCCTGTGAAACTTATAGAAACACCCCAGAACTGATTTATTTATGTTGGACAATTTTGAATTATAAACTAAAAGCACAATGTGCTTGTATTATTTCATTAATCCTAGTTGCATGAATACCAAAATGAAGAGGAAAGGAAAAAACAGTAGTGATTTCTTGAGCAGGGGGATATATTAGTCATTTGGTTGCAAGTGACAGAACCTAACTCAACTGGGACCAGGCACAAAAAGGAATTTGCTCATCACATCACTAGAACACACAGAAGAGAAATGGCTACAGGCACCTGATCTAAACACCAAGTGATGTTGACAGATTGGGTTCCCCCCTTCCTCACTCTGTCCCCCATCCTTTCTCCTCCCTCATATTTCAGCTCCGTTGCTCTCAACGTTTCTTTCTTTCTCATTGCATGTGTCAGGCGAGGTGGCCGCCAGCAGCCCAGGATGCCAGTGTTGGAGTTTAGTGCCCCCGAGGGAAAGGGAGCAGCTTCTTACAGAGGAGACAAGGATGATTCTGAGCAAACAATCAGCTGACTTGGTACTAATATAAGAAGCACCGTAACCTCTCTGAAATACACTTTCTACACTCCTTCAAGATTTGTGAATTTAGGTGAACGTTGGATGTAAAGTCCGGAGCACAGTGCCATGAATAAAGCAGGTGTCCAATAAATGGTAGTTCAAAACAAAGGAGTTTGGAGGTGGTGCCCTTTGGAGAGGAAAGTGGTGGATTCAGTAGTCTTCTTAATAATGTCTGAGGTGCCCATGGGAGACTTAGAAAGAAATCTCTAGCAGACAACCAGTGACAAGAATCTAGAAGCTGGATAATATTTGGGAGAGATGGTGGTTAGAATTATAGGAGCTTGTTACAGATTTTCAGGCCCCTGTTCTAGCCAGAGAAGCCTCAGCCCCCTCATAGTTACAGGTGTGTATTTTGCACTGGGAAGATCTCACTGCCTGAGTGATGCCCTGGAGGTGGGTTGGAACAGTTTCTCGCTGGGGACTCTTCTGCCAAAACAGGATTGTGCTCTTCAGTTGTTCTCTCAGGAGATTCTGCCTAGAGCTTGGGTTGATCTTTTTTCCTAACGCAGTTTTTATCCATTGGACGGTGTGGGATCTTCTAAGCTCTCACTTCATTTCTTTGTTTAAATAAATTCTTGCCATTCTCATTTCCAAGTGCTATGTGAGGTCACAAGGGTGAACATTACAAACAGCAATGTGACAGATCAAGACAGTTCCTTATGGGATCAGATGAAGGATCTGTCTGCAGGGTCCTGGAGGAATCTGTGACTTTCAGAGGGTACAGTCAGCCCCTAACAGTCATGAGGAGAACTCAGGGCAGAGAATACACAACCATGGATATATACGAGCGTGGTGTCATGTTTAGCATGGAAGCTGCTGATTCTGAGGAGTCATTTGTAGACTTTACATAAATTTCAGTTTAATGTGGTTGCTCAATTAGTGGTGAAAAGTAATACCTATCACTCAGAATGATGTGGGAGAAAAAGTCATTGCTAAACGGGACCGATGTGGGTAAATTACATTTAGTAACAGGATGGGTGTATTAGTTTTTATTGCCACTATAATAAATGAGCACACGTTAAGACAACACACATTTATTATCTCATGGTTCTGTAGTTCAGAATCCAGTTTCATGCACTTACAGGAATGAGGTCCCCATTTTCTTGTTGGGTCTTTGCCAGAGGTGCTTCTCAGCTTCCAGAAGCCACATGCATTCCTTGGCTCATGGCCCCCCTTCCTCCATCTTCAAAGCCAGCAATGGCAGATGGAGTCCTTCTCACACTTTGAATCCCTCTGACCTCCTTTCTGCCTCATCTCTCCTACAGCATCTCTCTGAGAGACTCTTCTGCCTTTCTCTTCTGCTTTTAAAGATTGTGTGATGGTACTGGACCCACCTGGATAATCCAGGTTAGTCTCCCTATTTTAAAGTCAGCTCATCAGCAACCTTAATTCCACAATGGTATCTGGTGTAGTGTTTGATTGACTCACCAGGGGATGAGGGTCTTGGGCATCCATCTTTGGAACTCTGCCTACCATAATGGTTTCATGGGAGCTGCTTCCCCAGTGGGTCTCTATAGAGTTCTTTAAAAGTTCTCATGGTTCTTTCAGAGCTTCGGAAATGCTCTTATGTTTATTGAATGGGAGACACTGATCTATAGCAGATCTACAGGAGTGGAGAAAATATTCCTGTGTGTGTGTGTGTGTGGTGTGTGTGGAGAGAGAGAGAGAGAGAGAGAGAGAGAGAGAGAGAGAGAGAGAGAGAATGCGTGAGAGAGGGAGAAAGCAAAAGCATGCTCTTCCTGGAGTTGGATGGGAGGAATGGCTTGGCCAATGGGGCAGTTTCTTGACTTTAGAGAAAGGTCAGGCAGGAAGGGTCAGCACCAGCACAAATCTGCATCTGATGAGGTTAGTTGAGGTCATCAAAGAAGACAGGTCATTGGTTTTTTGGGGTTGATTCCTGGTTATGTTCAGGAGGTGTTTAGGTCTGACTTGTGTCTCCTAAAATGTGTATGTTGCAGACCTAACCCTCAGAATGTGGCTGTATATGGAGATAGGGTCTTTAAAGAAGAAATTAAGTTATAATAAGGCCAGGCTGTAATCTAATATGACTAGTGTTCCTATAAGAAAAGGAGATTAGGGGGACTTCCCTGGTGGCGCAGTGGTTGAGAGTCTGCCTGCCGATGCAGGGGACACGGGTTCGTGCCCTGGTCCGGGAAGATCCCACATGCTGCGGAGCGGCTGGGCCCGTGAGCCATGGCAGCTGAGCCTGTGCGTCCGGAGCCTGTGCCCCGCAGCGGGAGAGGCCGCAACAGTGAGAGGCCTGCGTACCGCAAAAAAAAAAAAGAAAAGGAGATTAGGATGCAGAGATGTTGAGAGGGAAGGTCATGTGATGGCTCAGGGAGAAGGCGGCCACATCTATAAGCCAAGGAGAGAGAGACCAACCCTACTGACACTTCGATACTGGGTTTCTAGCTTCAGAATTTCTGTGTTTTAAGCCCCGCAGTGTTTGATATTTTGTTATGGCAGCCCGAGTAGACTAAAACAGGTTTTATTTCCATAAGGGAGGCTGAAGATCCCCAGCAGAGAAAAGCCTGTTAACTCCAGCACACAGCAAATATTCCTCCTTCCCCTGGTGGCAGCTGAGGCTTCCTCTGCGAGCACGGCCCTGGAGAGAACTCTCTAGCTCCTGCTATGTCTGCTCTGGTTTCCTAAGGGTAGGCTCTGGCCATTCCTACCCCAGGCATCCCTCACAAGTGGTTGGGGTGATGGCACATGCTGGGAGTTGGAGTGGGAGGGATGTGGGCTCTTGTCTGCTGATTTCAGGGCCTGCCCAGAGGAGGACATGGCCAGCTAGCTCTGTGTGCTCAGGCTCCCTTCTGGTCTCCCTCTTCAGGGTCCTGCAACCTGTAGAATGATGATTCCGGCAGCAGGGCTCTGGCACTCCTGGTTTTGGAATAACAGGAAAACTGGGGTGAAAGGTTAGGTGATTCAGGTTCTTGTCCCAGTGTTGCACGTAATTAGAAATTTTACCTTGGACCGGTTACTACTTTTCTTCATCTGTAAAATGAAATGTTTGGATTCCACAATTCTGTAGTTCTGTGTATCATTAGTAGATGGCAGGGTGGATGGGGGATAGACTGGGAGTTTGGGATTGACATGTACACACTGCTATATTTAAAACAGATAACCAACAAGGACCTACTGTATAGCACAGGGAACTGTGCTCAGTATTCTGTAATAACCTAAATGGGAAAAGAATTTGAAAAAGAATAGATAGATGTATATGTATAACTGAATCACGTTGCTGTACACCTGAAACTAACACAACATTGTTAATCAACTGCACTCTAATATAAAATAAAAATCAAAAAATAAAATATGGAACCTGAGAAACACCACCATAAGAAGATGAAGTTCAAACTCTGTCTTCTCTTCCTGGGAAGTGTGAAGAACTTCATAACTTCCACTGTTACGGCACTTCTATTACTGCATTTCATGTAGCTATTCATTTGTTTAGCTAAAGAGAAAGATTTCACAATAACCCTCTTTTTGGACAGGGTCAAAGTTCAACTCAGGAGATTCCAGAGGCTGGCTATTAATTTGCTTTCTATTTTTAACCACACTTCATTCCAGAGAATAATGTTTTCCTCTGTGTTTCAGTGGGGCTATAGAAACAGAATTTAGCAGTGAAAACATGCTTCTCAAAAACCCCACACTGCCCTAGTGAGCACCTACCCTGCAGGGCATGCCCAAGTTCAAAATGTAGAACTCTGAGAATGTAAAATTTTCGTCTGTTGTTAATTATTGCTGTATGTATTCAGATTCCTGAAGTCAGATGGTTTGTGTTAGTACAGTAAATTTTCATGTCCAGTAAATATTTGTATGCATACCACCCATATGTGTGGAGTAAACATAATGATTTCCACTTCCTGTAAAGTAAACTTATTTTGAATTTGAAAATGCTTGCAGAGGAAAAAAAGCATCTAGGCAAAATGACAGGTTTCAGTTTGTAGTCACCTTCCCAAAGATTTATTTGGAGCAAAGCTGAGAGCATGAAGTGCAGGGTCTGTATATAAAACTGGAGAGTCCTTGCTTGGGCCAAATGTTCCTTAGCTGCAGTCTGTTCTCTGATTGGAATGTGAAAATATCTTTTGAGCAGACTCCAGCCCAGTTTTATTAGTTTGGCAGACCATTTACCCTAATGGAAAATGAACAAAATGTACACTTGTTTGACATTCAAAATATTTTACCTCTAGACTGTGAATTTCTTTGGAAAATTTATGTTTCTTGGATGAGATACACCGAATGAATTTGGGGGCTCTCACAGACCCAAAGGCAGAATTTGTAGTTGCTCATCTTATATTTATTGCTATTATCCCAGGGCTTCTCAGATCCTTTTTTTTTGAGGGGTCACCATGAAGTGGTTCTCACAGATTATAAGGAAAAGTTTAAGACAAAGCTGTGATTTCCAGGATATTATAAACATTTAAAAACATTATAAAAAGTTTAAGTAGGAGTTTAGAGTAATTAGGGGCAAATTCGAAGAGCAGGGAAGTGAAGGAGAACTAGCCATTTACTACAGCAGCAGGAGCAAACAGAGAAAATGAAAAGCTTCTCTGTGGCCTTAGGTATCATTGGCAGCAACACGGCAGTGGGGACTTAGGTCTGAAAAAACAAGGAGTTTTACTTGATCATAAGGTACTAAATTTAAACTAGCTGGAGCCCCAAATGGCCCTAAATTAATAGGAGTTTGCCAACTGGTGTGTGTGTGTGTGTGTATGCATGCACATGTGTCGGGGGGGGGGAAGGTTTGGGAAGATGTACATACAAGGAACTAATTAGAATGCAAAACAGTGAAAATGTGCTAACTTGAGAGACAAACTTATTGGCAAGAGGTAGAGGGAGGGGTTAATGATGGTTTTGGCTAAAGCAATTGAGGAAATTTCCATGAGGAAGTGCCATTTTATCAGGGCCTTGAAGAATGAGTAGTTTTTGATAAATAGAGGTAAATTAACAACAATAGCAGTGACAGAAACTAAAATTTGAACATGTTAGGCATTGTGCTAAGCTCTTTTCAAAGTATCATCTCTTAAATCTCACAAAAGGTCTAAGAGGTGCATATAATTACTGTCCCTATTTATAGGTGAAGAAATTGAGGTAGACATAACTTGACCAATATCACACTTGAGTTCAAGTGCACTTGATTCAGATGTATTGCTTCAAGCAACTGTGCTTTTTTTTTTAAAAAGAGAAGGGCAATTTAGAAGGAGGAGAAGCCTTGAGCAAAGAATAAATGAGCAGTTTTGGAGAAATTGCAAGGTTTTGTGTGGCCTAAGTATAGGATGTTTGGGGAAATGAAGTTGGGCTAGATGGCAGAGCCTTGAATAGCATTTCAAGGAGTTTTTTCTTCCTGGCAATGGGGAGACATTATGGGTTTTTGTGTAGAGGGGTCATGTGATGTGACTAGCAATTATAGACAAGTCTGGAGGTGGTCTGAAGCATGGGTTTGAGAAGGTCAGGGGAGGTCAGGTTACAGAGCAACTGTGACACAGGTGTGATGACAGGTGAAGACCCAAGGTGGGGTTGGTGGGAATGAGCAAGGGAAGATGAGGGAGACACTGTGGGAAGTGGAACTGGCTGGATATTATAACTGCTTGTATCTGGGAGTGAGGAGAGACAGTTTTAGTTTCCACTGTTTGGAATATAGTGATGTGACTGACCTAAGGAGTGCAGCAGCAAGAACCTGGGAGGAAGACTGTGTATTAGGTTAGAAGCATGTTGAATTTGAGGGGCTATGTAATATTCAGATAGAGATGTCCATTGGGAATTTGGAAAATCTTTGTCTAGTGCAGGGTAAGAAAATTTGGCAGACGCAACATAGAGGTAAGAGTTGAAACCTTGGAACAGAAATGGGACAAAAGCGAGGAATACCAAGGCTAAATCTCTAAAGAATACCCAGTTTTAAAGAAGTAGCTGGATGAATAGACATCAGTAGGAGAAGACTTAAAAGACATGGTCAGGAAAAGCCTTATCCAGATTATCCTGGATTCCAAAGGAGAGAGTTTCAGAAGGGAAAAATCATCAAGAATGAGAGGCAGGTGTATAGCACAAATTCTGAAAAAAGATCATTGGATCAGACCAGTGTTTCTCAAATCTTTTAGTGTCAGGACCCTTTTCCTCTTAAAAATTATTAAGGACCTTGTCTTAGTCAGCTTGGGCTGCTATCACAAAATTCCATAGACTTGGTGGCTTAACTACAGACATTTATTTCTCACACTTCTGGAGGCTGTGAAATCCTAGACCAAGGTGCCAGCACATTTGGTTCCTGGTCAGGGCTCGCTTCCTGTCTTGTAGACAGCCACCTTCTCTCTGGGTCCTCACATGGCAGAGAGAGAGAGGGCTCTGCACTCTCTTCCTTTTCTTATAGGGACACTGATCCCATCACAGGGACCCCACCTTCACTACCCCATTGAAATTTAATAACCCCCCCCCC
>NW_006777033.1:1236-17069 GCF_000442215.2 Lipotes vexillifer | reverse complement strand
ACCCCCCCCCCCCCACCGGCCCCACTTCCAATACCATCACATCAGGAGTTAGGGCTTCAACATATGAATTTTGGGGGAAATAACAGACCCCCAAAAGTTTCCTTTTTATGTGGGTTTTCTCTATTGATATTTACTATATTAGAAATGAAGACAGAAAAAATTAATTACTTGGAAAAGAATAAAAACTCATTCCATGTTGATGTAAAATAAATTTTATGAAAAACAACTATATTTTACAAAGCAAAATTAGTGAGAAAAATGGTATTCTTTTACATATTTTGCAAATCTCTTTCATGTCTGGCTTAATAAAAGACAGATGGCTGTTCATAACTGCTTCTGCATTCAATCTGTTGCCATGTTACACATCATGGAACCTCTGGAAAATGCAACTGTGTGTTTAAAAGAGAATGAGAGTGAAAAAGCACCCCACCATCTTGTCTATTTAGCCTTCCCTACCTCCAACCCAGTAGTTCTATTTCAGGTAATGGTTTGTTTCCCTCACTGGATTTCATGCAATTTGTAATTATTTCATTTACTTTGTTTGTTTTTGGTTAGTTGGCCCTCCTCGACTGTAAATTCCACAAGGAGGGATTGCATCTTACATCTGCCTTGTCCGTCACCATTTCACAGTAGCTCACACTCAGTAGATGTTCAATATAAAATTACTGAGTGAATGAAGGAAATGGACTAAGGTAAATATAGCTAAGGGAGAGTTGAGTGGACCAGCTGGTGTCATTGAGGAGGTTAGGCATAGCAGTGTGGGTGGTGAGGGAGGGTTTTCCTGATGCTCTGGAAGTGGCAATAAGACTCCATAGCTGAAAACAAAGTCCTAGCGCCATGCCCTTCATGCCATGCCCAGGTGTGCATAAGGGGAATGCTGCAAGGGGAGGGCAGAGTCGCGGAGAGGGTTAGGGGTGTGGCAGAGTGTTTATGGTAAGAGAGCCTTTCTCTCCCCTCCCTGTGATGGTGAATGAGCCAGGACTGCTCCAACCACCCTACTAGATCCAAGGAACTAGACTGAGTGTGTCTATAGGAAAGGAAGATTGACATCCTGCTCCCTGAATGGATGCTTGAGGAGGAACAACTTGCAGCTGCCGTTGGCACAGAGGAGAGTAGGCTGAGGGGCCTTGGGGAGAGCATGACATACGTCCCCAAAGGAAGGGAAGGGGTGTTCTTGAACGTGAGACTAATGCTGCTTCTCATCTGGAGACTTCTGAATCTGATAGTCCTGTGGAAGGACGAAAAAGGGTGAGAAATGCTCTTCACTGCTCCACGCCCTTCAGAGGGTCCCAAAGAGACATCAGCGATGGCTGTAACTCCCCAGGAAGGAGCACGGAGGTTCAAGAGTCAGGTTGTAGTCACCGGTCCAGGTGAGGTGATGCTCCATCTGCGCTGATGTGAGGAAGGGCTGGGGTGAAGCGGAACGATACCTAAGAGAAACACACACACACTGTTTTTGTTGATACCGCCACGTCAGTAGATGGGACCACACTAAACCAGAGCAAAATGGGGGCACTTGTCCCCACCACTGGGCTGTCAGCTAAGATGAACTTTCTTCCCTGTATCTCCCAGCCCCAAACTCTGAAGGTACTAGCCCCAGAAGGAAAAGGTGTGGGTGGGGAAAGGATATGCCCTAAAATTAGACGACTCCCCACCCTCCCTTCCAGGCAGCTGGAGTGAGACGGGGAGCAAAGGGACAGATCACACCCTCTTCCTGACCAAGTCCCCTGAGGCCCAACATGGAGCAGGTTTTGAATCAGATGTGGGTTGGACGTTTAAACAGAATTGGGCTTTTAATAATTTCAAGTGACCAAAAAATATGAAATGTGGGGAATAGGAAGTGTGGTTGAAAGCAGGAATTAGAGAAAAAGAAAACCATTTTGTGTTAGCACCTCACTGAATTAAGATGTCTTACGGAGGAAGTTATAATTTGTTTACTTTCAGGTTCTATGGGCTTCTGACTACCCTGTGGGCAGTGACAATCCATGTTTTAGTCATCTTGCTCCTTGGCATCAGCTAGTGGTGCCTTATGTGAAATGAGAACACTACCCTACAGGTTCTTGTTAAATTGAGTTGCACATTTCTGTTCCAGGAAACCAGGAACACAGTAGGCTTGCTAGGAAGGGTTGTATGTATTCCTTTAGCCTTGACCTCCCTTAATAGCAGACCCAGGAGTGACACAGAGAAGGGCAAACAGCCTTGATGACCAATTCCCTATTAGTTTTATTCTTTATGCTTTTCAATAGTTCCTTATTCTAGAGGTAAGTAAGAATAATCAGGTCAAAGAGAACAAGCAAGTGGGGTCAAGATGGGAAAGAGACACATGCCTGGTCATAGCATCAGATTTTATGAAAGAAGCATACCAACAGGGGATTAATCTCCAAAATATGCAAACAGCTCATGCAGCTCTATGTCAAAAAAAACAAACAACCCAATCAAAAAATGGGCAGAAGATCTAAATAGTTCTCCAAAGAAGACATACAGATGGCCAAAAAGCACATGAAAAGATGCTCAACATCACTAATTATCAGAGAAATGCAAATCAAAACTACAATGAGGTATCACCTCACACCGGTCAGAAAGGCCATCATCAAAAAGTCTACAAACAATAAATGCTGGAGAGGGTGTGAAGAAAAGGGAACTCTCTTACACTGTTGGTAGGAATGTAAATTGGTACAAACACTATGGAGAATAGTATGGAAGTTCCTTAAAATACTAAAAATAGAAATATCATATGATCCAGCAATCCCACTCCTGGGCATATATCTGGAGAAGACCATAATTCGAAAAGATACATGCACCATAATGTTCATTGCAGCGTTTTTTACAATAGCCAGGACATGGAAGCAATCTAAATGTCCATCGACAGAGGAATGGATAAAGAAGATGTGGCACATATATACAATGGAATATTACTCAGCCGTAAGAAGGAACGAAATAATGCTATTTGCAACTATATGGATGGACGTAGAGATTATCATACTAAGTGAACTGTCAGAGAAAGGCAAATATCATATGATATCGCTCATATGTGGAATCTAATTAAAAAATACAAATGAACTTATCTACAAAGCAGAATCAGATTTATAGATATTGAAAATAAACTTATGGTTATCAAAGGGGAAATGTAGGGGGAAAGGATAAATGAGGAGCTTGGGATGAAGATAAGCACACTACTATGTATAAGATAGATGACCATCGGGGACCTACTGTACAGCACAGGGACCTCTACCCAATGTTCTGTGATAACCTATATGAGAAAAGACTCTTAACAAAATGAATATATGTATATGTATAATTGAATCACTTTGCTGTACACCCGGAACTAACACAACATTGTAAATCAATTATAATCCAATAAAATTAAAATATTAAAAAAAAGAAGCACATCAGAGGGATGGAAAGGCAGGTGGAGAGAAGAGGGTGATGGGTGTAGAGTGGACTATTGACTGAGAAAGTCTGTTTCTTTAGAAGTTTACTCGAGAATTGTACTACATGTTCAATAACCCAGAGGATGTATTTACAGAAAACTTGTCAGTGAAAGTTTTTTTTTTTATTAACATCTTTATTGGAGTATAATTGCTTTACAATGGTGTGCTAGTTTCTGCTGTATAACGAAGTGAATCAGCTATACGTATACGTATATCCCCATATCTCCTCCCTCTTGCGTCTCCCTCCCACCCTCTCTATCCCACCCCTCTAGGTGGTCGCAGAGCACTGAGCTGATCTCCCTGTGCTATGTGGCTGCTTCCCACTAGCTATCTATTTTACATTTGGTAGTATATATATGTCCATGCCACTCTCCCACTTCGTCCCAGTTTACCCTTCCCCGCTCCCCGTGTCCTCAAGTCCATCCTCTACATCTGCGTCTTTATTCCTGTCCTGCCCCTAGATTCTTCAGAACCATTTTTTTTTTTTTTTTTTAGATTCCATATATATGTGTTAGCATACGGTATTTGTTTTTCTCTTTCTGACTTCACTCTGTATGACAGACTCTAGGTCCATCCACCTCACTACAAATAACTCAATTTCATTTCCTTTTATGGCTGAGTAATATTCCATCGTATATATGTGCCACATCTTCTTTTTTTTTTTTTTTTTTTTTTTCCTTGCGTTATGCTGGCCTCTCTCTGTTGTGGCCTCTCCCATTTGCGGAGCACAGGCTCCGGACGCGCAGGCTCAGTGACCATGGCTCACGGGCCCAGCCGCTCCGCGGCATGTGCCACATCTTCTTTATCCATTCATCTGTCAGTGGACACTTAGGTTGCTTCCATGTCCTGACTATGGTAAATAGCGCTGCATTGAACATTGTGGTATATGACTCTTTTTGAATTATGGTTTTCTCAGGGTATATGCCCAGGAGTGAGATTGCTGGGTCATATGGTAGTTCTATTTTTAGTTTTTAAGGAACTTCCATACTGTTCTCCATAGTCATTGTATCAATTTACTTTCCCACCAACAGTGCAAGAGAGTTCCCTTTTCTCCACACCCTCTCCAGCATTTATTGTTTACAGATTTTTTGATGATGGCCATTCTGACTGGTGTGAAGTGATACCTTATTGTAGTTTTGATTTGCATTTCTCTAATGATTAGTGATGTTGAGCATCCTTTCATGTGTTTGTTGGCAATCTGTATATCGTCTTGGGAGAAATGTCTATTTAGGTCTTCTGCCCATTTTTGGATTGGGTTGTTTGTTTTTTTGATATTGAGCTGCATGTATATTTTGGAGATTAATCCTTTGTCAGTTGCTTCATTTGCAAATATTTTCTCCCATTCTGAGGGTCGTCTTTTCGTCTTGTTTATGGTTGCAGTGAAAGTTTTAAAATGGCCTTCCTGTCGCTGGAAGTCATTACAGACATGTTTAGATAAGGAGAGCTAGAAATGATGCAGTAAACATCTTTCAACGTGATATTTTCAAATCTAATGACCTATTAGGGAGGACTGATGCAATCCATCAGTGTCCTCTGAGCTCCAGACCCCATGGAGAGCTAAGCTCAGAGTGGAATAGTATTTAACCCCCAGGCTGAGGACAAGGGCTGAGGTGTCGGATTTTTGAGATATATCGACTGTTGCATAATGGGGGGAAATGACTGTGCCCATATCTGTACTTCATTTTCTGCTCTCTGTACTTGAAGGATTGGTAACAGCTTGGCTCACGCCTGAGTGCGGCAGATCCGGACAGTGGCGGCTTTTAAACTGAGACCCTGTTTAAAGGCAACAGAAGATTTCATTGACTAGAAGCTACGTCATTTAGGACTAGTGTTGTCAGGTAAAATAAAAATGCTCAGTAAAATGTGAACTTCAGGTAGACAACAAAAAATGTTTAATATGATTAAGTCACATGCAACATTTAGGACATACTTATACTAAAAGAAAATTGATGTTTATCTGAAATTTAAATTTAACTGAATATCCTGTGTTTTCATTTGACAAATCTGGCAACTCTATTTGGAAGTCTGTCTCATCAGCGAGAAGTTGCTTTTCTCTTTTCTTAATTCAAACCAGAATCTGGTCAAGAGTGATAGGAAAACTAACTTCAAATGTTTGGGTTGGTCCTGGAGAATTTCTATGTGTACCAAGCTGAGAACAGGCAGGTTTGCAGACACATTGGGCACCCTTAACTTTGCTTTTATAGATGTAATTGTTTTATTGTTGTAAAATATACATACCTTAAAATTTACCATTTTACCCATTTTTAAGTGTACAATTCAGTGGTATGAAATGCACTCACATGGTTGTACAACCATCGCCACTATCCATCTCCAGAACTTTTCTCTCTCCCCAGTCTGAAGCTGTGTACTCATTAAACAGTAACTCTTTGTTTTCTCCCCCCACCCTCCTGTCACTGGCAACCGCCATTCTACTTTCATCTCTATCACTTTGACTATTCCAAGTACCTCGTATAAGTGGAATCATACAAGATTTGTCCTTTTGTATCTGGCTTATTTTACTTAGTGTAATGTCTTCAAGGTTCATCCATGTTGCAGCACGCATATTTTTAAGGCTGAGTAGTATTCCATTGTGTGTATGTGTCACATTTTATTTATATAGTCATCTATCAGTGGAGATTTGTGTTATTTCCATGTTTTAGTTATTGTGAGTAACACTGCTATGAACTTTGGTGTACAAATTATCTGTTCAAGCCCCTGCCTTCAATTTTTTGAGTCTCTACCTAGAAGTGGAATTGCTGGATTATACAGTAATCCTATGTTTAATTTTGGGGGGGCCCACCATGCTGTTTTCTATAGCAGCTGCACCATCTTACATTCCCACTAGCAATGAATGAGGGTTCCAATTTCCCCATGTTCCTGCTAATGCTTTTCTTCCTCTCCACTCCCTCCCCCTCCTCCCCCTCTAACTCCTCTTTCTCCTTTTGCTAATAGCCATCTTAGTGGGTGTGTGTAGATATAATTTTTTCTTTTTTTTTACCCCACTGTGCAACCCACTTCAGCACCCACAGCCTAGGGGCACAGAGGCCAGGCAATAATTTGGGGTCACAGTCTGCTGTGCCTTAGGGCACTATTTAGGGACATAATTTTTAAGGATGGTTTGTTACTTCTGCTATTAGTGTAAACAAGAATAGTTCATTCTTTCTTGTTCTGGGCTCACAGTGACTTTTGGCACTGACATAATATTATGTATTTACTGTACAAGATATATCTAAAATGTTTGGATACAGATTTCCCAGTGGGGCTCTTAAACTAGCCCTGAAAGTACTATCAAAAGAGGAGTTCTAGAAGAGTTGCAAACAGTGATAGCAGGACATGGCATGAATTTCTTTATTTAAGGTCTAGTTTGTTTGCTGAAACACACACTCATACTCGAACATCATAATTTTGTAGTCATACCTCATAGATCCATACTAAGGGGTCTGGAGAGATTCTGGGAACCTAGACCTAGAATCTTTTCCTGGATATTAGTTCCCAAGATATCTGAATTTTCAATAATAACATGCAGGACAGCAGTATCAGAGAAAGGAGTGGACTGAATTCAAGGTTGAAATAGAATCTGCTTTCTCCTCAATCTAATTACTAACCACCTTTCAGAAAATAGAGGGTGACTGTTCCTATGGCAACAGAAGCCTTAAAGCAAGAAAGCATTCAACGGCCTGACGTTTGTAGCCAGCTCTACAGTGATGCAGCTTGCTGCTAAGGGAACCAAGACCCAGGGCCAAGTGTAACCTCTCTGGCAGCAGACTCTCACTTCACAGCTCTCCTTTCTCCATAATCCTTCAAAAGACATAGATCTGGGGCTGGCTGTCTTGCCTGTCTTTCAGCCTCCCCCAGACAACTTTCCCAACTTCCTGGTCTGTGTGTGTGTATGTGTGTGTGTGTGTGTGTGTGTGTGTGTGTGTATGTGTGTGTGTATGTGTTTCTGTATCTGTTCATATCCTATCTGTCTTAATCATCTCTGCAAATCCAGATTCATTTTCTTTGTAGTTGTCAATGAATCATTCAAAGTGTACTTTTAGCTCAGAATTGAATAATGCCTTAGGAATAAAAAAGATTCTATTATTAAATGTCTCGAGCAGGGCTTTTTGAATTGCTTGTTAAGTGCAGGTCACATTTTCTTAGCTGTTCTTTTTCTTTTCTTTAAAAAATGCTTCTCATGGGTGCACCCTTCTGAATTTGTTAGTTTTATTTTCATTGGTACTAATAGTACTTCTAATTGTTGTTTCTTTACTTCTAAGTGAACAGTCTGAGTGGCCTGCTTGCCGATTCCCCAGTTACAAATGCCATGTTATTTCTAGTACTCTCACCCCTACTAAATAAATTCAGTCTTAAATTATGTGGGGCTGGACTCATCGTTTGCTTTATGTTTTGAATGTCATAAGCAGACAGTGATATGAATAATTGAGCAGCATACATGGACACAGTTCCAGTCTTTGTCTTAATGACAAGACTGAAATTTTAAAGTAAACTGGATGGAGTCTTAAAGAACAGAAATAAATCCATTTTCATGCTGTATTTGACTGACAAGTTATGAATCAGTCTGGGGTATCATTTCAGGAACCTGCCGTCCGGCAGGAGATGGCTTGACAGAGTGTGGTTGGTAGCAGTTACTGGAAACGAATTGTATCACGTTTACATCTAGAACATTGAGACTCTTTACCAGCCTCTTTGCACTTCTTTTTCTGGGTTCACTATCCCTCACCTGAAAAATCTCTTAGTGGGACATTTGGTTATTTGTTGTTGGCCAACGAACCCTGAAGGACTAGCCCCAGTGCTTGAGGAATAACGAGCTATGAAAACTCTGAGATAAAACATGGTTGATAACAGCCCCTGATTCTGAGAAACAAATCTGAATTTATTATGCTTGCCAGGCAAGCGAGCCCTGTCTTTAGGAACACAGTCTCTACAAGTGGTGCTTGAGCAGAGCTTATATATGTTGCTAGGAAAGCACAGACGATTCTAATTAACAGAAGTGGTGACAAGAATACTGCCTGACTTCTAGACCAAAGCAGAGCTGCTTTAACACACTCAGCATTCCATCTGTCTTAGGTTAAAGCTGGTTTATTTTGGCCTTGAAGTTCCTGATTTGATTTCAAACAGCAGGGTTTCTCAGTACTGTACTGTGTCCTTGATGCTGATGTGATTTAAAGAACAAGATTCTTAAGGTTATGTCCTAGATGCTTGCTAGCAGAGCTGTTTTATAGTTTTATTCAGTGGGGGCTGGTGTGCAGGGGAGGCGGAGAGAGCCAGCCATGGTTGGTGGTAGAAAGCAGAGGGAAACATGTTGAAAATAGATCCTGGATCATGGCCATATAAAAGTGCTCGCGCAGGGCTTCCCTGGTGGCGCAGTGGTTAAGAATCCTCCTGTCAACGCAGGGGACACGAGCTCGATCCCTAGTCCGGGAAGATCCCACATGCCACAGAGCAACTAAGCCCATGTGCCACAACTACTGAGCCCACGTGCCACAACTACTGAAGCCCATGTGCCTAGAGCCCGTGCTCCGCAATAAGAGAAGCCACCGCAATGAGAGGCCTGTGCACCGCAATGAAGAGTGGCCCCCACTCATCACAACTGGAGAGAGCCTGCGCACAGCAATGAAGACCCAATGCAGCCAAAAATAAAAAAAATAAAAAAAGTGCTTGTGCAAAAGAACAGAGCAGGGGACACGTGCTGCTTGAGCACAGGGACTGTCTGTTGGACCTCCACTGCATCCCCCAAGCTTAGCCTGGCACCCAGAACGGAGCAGGTGCTCTCTAAATGTTTGTTGAATGAATTCATGGTGGAGGAAGATGAAGAAAACAGTCTGATAGGAGAACAATTTCAGACAGTCGGAGTTCAGGCCCTGGGGCTGTGGCTGGGAGAAGTAGATGAGCACTCAGGTTCCCTGGCTCCCAGTAATTCCGGGGGCAGATGCTCCAGCACAGTCACACCAAGTGGTGCCTGAGAGCGGGCCCAGCTTTGCTCTCATGGTGCAGTAGCGGCGAGGAGTGGAGAGAGGCGAAATCACAAGGGGGTTGATAAAAAATGATTGAAAACACCCCCCTCCTCTCTTTTTTTAACCTTGTCTACTTCAGACACTGTGCTAGACACTGCACAAATGTGATCGGTGGTCCTGACTTTAGTGTCCTTACGGCGAGGGTAATAATCTCCTTATTATCAACAAGGAGTCTAGGGCTGGAGTGGTCATGGGACTCATCTGGGCTCACACAGACAGGGCAGGCAGGCCAGGTCCCAGCCCCGTCTGCTCTGTCTGGCCCCGGAGCCTCTTCCCCTCCCTGTGCAGTCTCCGGTGCTCCCCCACTCTCTGAGATGCTCCATCCTGGTGGAGGCCACTGCTGCCTAAAGTAGGAAGTTGACAGGCCAGGTGGGAGCCGGAGGCGTTTGCCAGGTTTCACTTAGCCTGACAAGGGGCGAGGAGGACGAGGTTCAACTTGCGGACGTTGGCTTTGGGGGCCTCAGAGGCCTGCCTTTCCAGTGCCCTGGCTGCTTCTCCCACAGGGTGGGACTTGGAATTGGCAGCAGCCTGAGGAACCATACTCTTCATATCTCCATTCTTTTCTTGTTTCACGAAAAAATTAATAGAACTTGAGAACCTGATTTTAAAGTTGGCCTAAATGAGAACTATGCTAATGTAATTTTGAAACATAAGAGTAATCCGTGAGGGATGTGGAACTATCTTGGCCTACCAGATATAAAAGAATACCATAGAGCTAGAAAATTAAACACTAATGGAGTATTTTTCAGTGGTAATTTGGCAATATTCATCAAAATTGACAATAATCAGGAATTTTATTTCTAAGAACTATTCTATGGAAATACTTACTGGACATAAAAACAATGTGCTAGGATGTTCATTGCAGCATTGTTTGTAATAGTTTAGAAGTAGAAGTGCCCTAAATTTCCATCAATACAGTAGTGTTATATTACTTTAGCTTATTTTATTAATTTTTAATGTAGTATTAATTGAATAGTATCCTTGATTAATTAGGATATGTCACACTATGGAATACCATGGAGCCGTTAAAAGGAATTAGGCAGGGCTTCCCTGGTGGTGCAGTGGTTGAGAATCTGCCTGCCGATGCAGGAGACACGGGTTCGAACCCTGGTCTGGGAAGATCCCACATGCCACGGAACAACTAGGCCCGTGAACCACAACTACTGAGCCTGTGCGTCTGGAGCCTGTGCTCCGCAACAAGAGAGGCTGCAACACTGAGAGGCCTGCGCACCACGATGAAGAGTGGCCCCCGCTCGCCGCAACTAGAGAAAGCCCTCACACAGAAACGAAGACCCAACACAGACAAAAAATAAATTAATTAATAATAAAAATAAAAGGAATTAGGCAGACCCAAATATGCCGACATAAAAAAGTTCTGAAATATATTGGGAATGAAGGAATGAAAAAAAAAAATCACAGAACAATATTGTGTTCTTAGGTTATAAACACATTGGAAAATGTTTGGAAGGATACACGCAAATGGATTTCAGTGATTAATTTTGCAATCAGAGAAAAAGTCAAGAATGAGTCTTTCATTTTTTACTTAATACACTTCTTTGTGATTCTAATTTTTTATAATGAGCATATTCATATGTTATTTGTGTATTTGTAAAACAATAATATGGGGGAAAACAGAACCTGGTGATTTGGGGAATAAGAGGGACAGATGAATTCAAGATTATTTCAAGGTTTCACCCATAGGTGAATTTACCTGAAACTTCATGGACTAGACAGAACCCATTGCTTTCATTGGTGTAGACCACCCATTTGAAGCCAGAAGGCCCCTGGGCCTAGTGTGAGTTAAGTTTTTGTGGTCAAAGCGAATGTAGTCCCCTAAAGTGGTTTTGGGAGCTATTAAGAAATATTGTTTTATTGCATTCAGATTGAATATAACCTTACTGGCTATTATCAAAGAAGTGTTAGTACATTGAAGAAAGGAAAAAAAAAAAAAGGTTGAAAATGCAGTAAGCTCCAGCAGAAATAAACAAGGCAGTGTCTCTTAGGAAATTATCAGGAGGCTCTGTGTCAGCCTCTGAGATGGGTGAGAAGAAAGCTTCCTTTCAGAGCTGCAGTGAGACAATTCTCTTTTCAAGCAGAAATGGGCTAGACGACTTTCTTTGACCTAATGGCTTGTTGTAAAACGCTAAAGCATTATAGAAGTATGCAGCCTAGAAAGGAATCTTTCCCCTTCATCCCTGTTTCTAATTCCACTCCCCTTCCCATGAAACACTACTGTTACAGTTTGGTGTAAATGCATCTAGACAGTCTCCTGAGCATACAGGCTCACATATTTGCACACATACACATGCAGAAGCAAACACACGCACGATACATTTGCAGAGTTAAAAATGTATGTAAAATGGGACTTCGCTATCATATTGTCGTTGATAGGAAGCTGAAACACTTCCAGCCCAGCCTGGTTCCCCTCTTTAGTGGAGCCTTTCTCTGCATTTCTTAATGGAACTCGCCATGGTTTTTCTGGAGAGAAGGACTTAAACATAAGTCTTCTATATTTTCACTGAAATACTCTGGAGAGCCGTGTAGGGTATCAGAAATGTCACTGAAGGGAGAGATGATGTAAATTTAGCTGAAATGAAGTGCAGAGTTTTCTATTTGGCTAGTTTGTAGCATAGTGAGTTTAAGAATTTGGGTTCCCAAATGAAGCAACTGACAAAGGATTAATTTCCAGAATTTACAAGCAGCTCACGCAGCTCAATAACGAAAAGACAAACAACCCAATCCAAAAATGGGCAGAAGACCTAAATAGACATTTCTCCAAAGAAGTTATACAGATTGCCAACAAACACATGAAAGAATGCTCAACATCATTAATCATTAGAGAAATGCAAATCAAAACTACAATGAGATATCATCTCACACTAGTCAGAATGGCCATCATCAAAAAATCTAGAAACAATAAATGCTGGAGAGGGTGTGGAGAAAAGGGAACACTCTTGCACTGCTGGTGGGAATGTGAATTGGTTCAGCCACTATGGAGAACATTATCGAGGATCCTTAAAAAGCTACAAATAGAACTACCATATGACCCAGCAATCCCACTACTGGGCATATATCCTGAGAAAACCATAATTCAAAAAGAGTCATGTACCAAAATGTTCATTGCAGCTCTATTTACAATAGCCAGGAGATGGAAACAACCTAAGTGCCCATCATCGGATGAATGGATAAAGAAGATGTGGCACATATATACAATGGAATATTACTCAGCCATAAAAAGAAACGAAATTGAGCTATTTGTAATGAGGTGGATAGACCTAGAGTCTGTCATACAGAGTGAAGTAAGTCAGAAAGAGAAAGACAAATACCGTATGCTAACACATATATATGGAATTTAAGAAAAAAAAATGTCATGAAGAACCTAGGGGTAAGACAGGAATAAAGACACAGACCTACTGGAGAACGGACTTGAGGATATGGGGAGGGGGAAGGGTGAGCTGTGACAAAGCGAGAGAGAGGCATGGACATATATACACTACCAAACGTAAGGTTAGATAGCTAGTGGGAAGCAGCCACATAGCACAGGGAGATCAGCTCGGTGCTTTGTGACCACCTGGAGGGGTGGGATAGGGAGGGTGGGAGGGAGGGAGACGAAAGAGGGAAGAGATATGGGAACATATGTGTATGTATAACTGATTCACTTTGTTATAGAGCAGAAACTAACACACCATTGTAAAGCAATTATACCCCAATAAAGATGTTAAAAAAAAAAGAATTTGGGTTCCACAAATTTGAGTTTGAATAAGGGTTTCGCATTAATTATATCACCTTGGGAAAATTACTCAACCATTTAAAAACTCATTTACCTCATTTGAAAAATAAGAATATAATGGTGCCTATCTTGTAAGATGGTTTGGAGGACTTAACTGGCTTGCAAAATGCTTATCATATTGAAGGCATGTGGTTGACTGCTCAATTGAGTTAGACTTTATCATATTCCCGTTTCAGGGTCACTTTTGAACACCCATACTTCTAGCCTATCTGAATACTGCTCTTCTAAAGATTTGACTTGCTTTTAGTTTTGATTCTGGGCTTATGCTCGTTTTCTCTTTTCAGTCTATCGTCTCCGTTTAACATGCCAAGTCTCCTACATGGCATTTTGGAAATGAACCAAGAACAAACCCAAGTGTTTCACACACAGCTTCTTGGGCTTTCCTTAAATTGAGTTATGGCTGATCATTTCTTGCCTTTTTTAAAAAGCCATCATCTTTTGGTTTCTTTAATGGCATAACTTTCCAAGTTGGTTTTTGATGTCAAAGAATTAGGAGCTCCCTTGTGTTTGGACCTGTGCAGATTTGGTTGCTTTTGTGCTTTTTGTCACTAGCTAACTTTTGACTCTGTCAGCCCATGGAGGATTGCCATATGTTAGTTTGGTATTAAATCGGATTATGCCTTAGCTGTACATCTGTTTCATTGATTTATCTATTCAAAAAATGCTTATTGAGCATCAGTGTGTGCCAGGAATTTTACTATGTTTCAGGGATATGGTACAGATACAATAGAGATGGCCCCTCCTTCCATGAAGCATGAGGTCTAGCAGGGACTATACACATTAAATGATGAATCCCTAATGTAGCAGTGCCCTGCTGGGGGCTGCACAGGGCTGTGGGTGACTCCTTAACTAGCCTGAGAGACGGGCCTGGGAGGGCCTCCCTTGAAGGAAGTGATACCGATGTGAGATCTGATAAAGTGAGTCAAGTGAGGAGTAGGCGAATATTCTGGGAAAAACAACACCATATTCGAAGACCTGGACGTGGGAAAAATCTTGGAGCATTTGAGGAACTGAAATAAAACTAATGATTGGAGAGGAGAGAGTGAGGGTGCTGAGTGCTGAGGTGGGATTGAAGCCATATGAAGGATTCAGTCTTTTCAGGAGTTTCTTTGATGGGTTTCTGATGACAAGTGGTTACATAGTCTAGACGGTTGCTAAGTTCAGTGATGATAGTATATTTGGACCGACCTCATTAAGCAGCAATATTTCATTGCTCTCTGGCGATTAATGAAACCTTGTCTCTGGCCAAGTAAACAGATTCTTAGCACGATATGTTTTAATTCAAGTCAAGAAGACAAAAGTACAAGTGCTAGTGAATACCTCCAGTTAATACACAGGTAGAAGAACTTGGAACCAGAGAATCTTTCCTTTGTTTGAACAGTCTTATCTGCTCTTTGTTAGTCTTCCTCTCTCTTCTACTTTTCAACTTTTTCAATTTTGTCTAAATGTTATTAAATAGGAGCAAACAAAAACCCAACAATAGATACTGCTCCAAAGCTGTGAGACGCAGGGCAACCTCAATGCTTCAGTAGTTAAATTTTTCCTTTCAGTAGCTGTGGTTAGAATTATCTATAGTTCCAGCAAGTGGGTAGTGAGGAGTCATGATCTCCAAGACCCAACTTTCAAGGCATGTGGAACTGGGATACTACATAAAAAGGAGTTCTAGCCTTTTATTGATGTGTGTGTGTGTGTGTGTGTGTGTGTGTGTGTGTGTGTGTGTGTGTGTGTGTGTGTGTGTGTGTATATATATATATATATATATATATATATATATATATTACAGCAACAGAAATCAGTTTATTCTATACGTGAAAAAGGAAAATTACCAGTAAGAGATAATAAGCTCCATTTACAATTTAACCCTTGACAGATATTGTTTGTGCTTATGCCTTCTAGGGGATCAAGGACTCTATCTTTGGAATTTTAGAAGGGTGGGAAAACATATTAGACTTCCTGTGGAAAAGTTATAATGACTAGCACCTTTAAATTCAAAACATTTTGCTGCTGTTATATGAAGGCATATCAGGGGACATTCCACCATTTAAGAAGTGTTTCTCAAAGAGTGGTTTCAAGTCTGCCTGCTCTGGAATCAGAGTGCTTATTTAGAAAATATGATTTCCTGACCCCACAAAAGAACTATCAAATCCGAATCTATAGCATGGGAGGAGGAGGAATTGGAGAAAGTCTAGTCTTCTATTTTATGTAGAATTTACAAACTTATTTTTATTAGCTAAAACCCCTAAACGTTAAGAGTAAAATGATGTAGAAAAATCAGTAAGTATAAAATATATTTATAAAAATAGAATACTCTATAGAATATCTGATATACATTTTTAATTTTAATTGATTCTTCATCATACCTAAAGAGTTTCACCTATGGATTTTTTGGTCTTATTTAAAAAGCAGAACAGTTTTTTTCTTAGCAAGAAAACTACTGGTTCCCAACTGCCCAGTCCCATTCTTCTTAGGGAATCAGAATTCTCTTTCCAGCCCAGATTTCTCAGTGAATTCTCCAGTATGTGTATAGCTCTCATTCTAGATATTTCGAGATCTTGAAATCACAGTCTTGTGTCTTTAGGGGAGCCGAAAGCCCAC
>NW_006777033.1:0-1226 GCF_000442215.2 Lipotes vexillifer | reverse complement strand
CTTTCCCTAACCACAGTAGGAAGGACTAAATTGTTTCCCAACACCACTGTTGGCTTACTATTGAGAACCCTTGGATGTGGCTTTTCTTTTTCTGTAGTTTAGTGCGTGCTTGTGAAAAACTATTTTGAGATAATAAAAGATACTGGCAGAAGGATTTTTTTATGTTAAAAACCAACCGATGGCAGAACTGGCCACTTGACAGCTTTGTGTTGCTAACTTGTGTATTTATAGGCTTATTTTCCTAACATTTACACTTTTTGGGGGGCGGGGGGAGGGTCAGGTAGACATGGCGAGAAAATTTTGCACAATGAGGAAACCTTCAGTAAAGAAGTGAATTTTGCTCAAGGAAGGATTCCCAAAGCATAGCATATTCTTGGCCATCCAGAAAAGCATTCTCCCGGGACAGCGGGAAGTGTTGAGATAAAGTAGAATGAAAATGAGTGACGGGAGATCCAAATAAGTAGGAACACAGTAGAGAGCCTAGATTTTGGTGAGAGAGCAGAGGGAAAGTAAGAAATAAGGTGTGAGAAGATGATCGTAGGAAAACAGGTTAGAAGAAAGCCCACTTTGGTTGAATTTAAAATGGACCAGAGAGAAACATGGTGTGAAAAGTAGCATGACTGAATGATATCTGGTGTGTGGATGGGGGCGCTGACAGAGGGAAGGTAGATTTCAGAGAGAGGAAGGGCCTTACTACAGGGTAAAAAATGATTCTTAATTAGTAATGACTAGTGGGAATTTTAGCATAGGTGCTGTGATGAAGGGACAATTAGGAAAAAATTATACGGTTATTTTCTCATCCTTCCTGAACACTGGCCATTATAAAAAATAGCGTTTTGAGAGTTAGATGAGAGTTAGATGTTTGTGCATGGCTACTGCAGGGCCTACCAGGGCAACATCTTCTTAGGCTCAGTTACATACTTAGACTCACGTGATGACTACAGGCCACCTTTGTCCCCCCGTCACCGTCCCCATCTATACAGAGTGCCAGCAGGGCAGTACCAGGCCCTCCTCTGCCGGGGGTGGGGAGTTCTTGCAGTGGTATTTACCACTGCCCACAAAGCTGTCCAGGAACCACTCTCTCGGCCCCTCACATGGAAGGAATTAAGGCCCCATCTGGTGGGTATGGAAACAGCCTTAATTTAGAAGCCTCATGTCCCACAGGAGCCAGTACCTCTTATAACAACTCCCATCACATGTTCATTCCTAGGTCTGCCCAGTCCACA
>NW_006777032.1:0-1744 GCF_000442215.2 Lipotes vexillifer | reverse complement strand
GCCATGGCCGCTGAGCCTGCGTGTCCGGAGCCTGTGCTCCGCAGCGGGAGAGGCCACAGCGGTAAGAGGCCCGCGTACAGCAAAAGAAAAAGGATAACTGCAATGTTTTGTAACACATTAAATATATTTAAATCTCTGCAGGGACTTCCCTGGTGGCGCAGTGGTTAAGACTTTGTGCTCCCAATGCAGGGGGCCCGGGTTTGATCCCTGGTCCGGGAACTAGATCCCACATGCATGCTGCAACTAAGAGTTCTCATGCCACAAAACTAAGGAAGCCAGCGAGCCGTAACTAAGGAGCCCACAAGCTGCAATTAATGAGCCTGCATGCCACAACTATGGAGCCCATGTGCCGCAACTAAGGAGCCAGCGAGCCACAGGAGCCCTTGTGCCTCAACTACGGAGCCTGTGAGCTGTAACTAAGGAGCCTGCCTGCCACAACTAAGACCCGACACAACCAGATAAATTTTTTTAAAAATCTATGCATTCAAAATAATATTAAAGAAATAGTAATTGGTCACTTTAGAAGATGACAGGAAACCAACTTCTCATTTTGAATGGTTACCTTTATACAAACCGTACCACGGGGTAAGCAAAAGAGCTGAGAGGAAGTTTCTTTTTGTGCGTGTGGGTTGAGGACTGACTTCCAATAGATCTCAGCAAGGAAGCTGCTCTGCTCCATATGAAACCCTGACCAAAAAGCAGGTCATCTATGAATGGTTTAGCACCAGCCTCCCTGCAATCATGTGTTGAGTGACAGAGAATGAGGTGGCCCCCTTTTTGGCCATGCCCCATTTCCCAGAGAAGTTTCTCTTTACAGAAATATTCTAACTAGGAAATACAGAAGAAGGAATGACACAATTAAAATATCACCATCTTGGAACCTTTGTTAAATTAACGGATCTAGGCATTGAGCAATGATGGCTGCTACAGCACAAATGGCAACAAGCAGGCTTATGTGCCTGTGGGTAGAACACAGTGCCACCTATGAAGTGAGCTTGCCAAAGAACAAAATCCAAATACAGCCAAGCTTCTAGACCCAGCTACCAATTTACTGTAAATACAAAAGAAAAAAGAACATATGGGCACCATGGAGATGGCATCAGCAAAATTCAAGACTGTAGCAAACTCTACAGGTCAACAAAACCCATTTTCTTTAAAGTGCGAGGAGAAAAAGAGAGATGGAGGGGCAAGTTGTAGCTCTAAAGATGCTTAAGAGACAGTAAGTAAAAAAAGACAAAATACTAAACCATAATATTTAAGTATAACCATTTGGGTGATAAAACTATAAAGAAAAGCAAGGCAGTGATACCATTCAAGTCAAGATGGTGATTCCTTTTAAGAGGGCAAGCAACTGAAAAAACTTTATTTCTTAACCAGGGTGCTGGTTATAAAGGCGTTCACCTTAAACCATTCATAAGTTATATATCATTTTCTTCTATGCCATCTACACAGTTATATTCCACAACAAAGGTTAAAATTCACATTAAATTTTTTTTATATTTAAGAAGTAAACTATTAGATACAATTAAAACTAGATTTTTTTCTTCCTTCTTTTTCTGGTGTGGCACTATTAAAATTTCCTTTATCTCTGACTAGAACACAATATGTGAGTAAATATATTACATAGTCCTTTATTATCTAATTCATATAAATATCACTAGAATCCATTAAGAATCCATGTGAGGACTTCCCTGGTGGTGCAGTGGTTAAGAATCCGCCTGCCAATGCAGGGGACACAGGTTTG
>NW_006777031.1:0-381 GCF_000442215.2 Lipotes vexillifer | reverse complement strand
CTTATGTCTCATCCTGCTGCGTGTCTAGATATGTTCTATCCATGTTGCATCACAACCCCTGAGAAAAAGTTGTAAGAATTTTTCTCTTTCTCACAGTCTTTTTAAAAAAATTATTATTATACTGGTTACAGCTGATTTTCAAAGCTCCATTGCTTGCTGCTGTACATCCACTTGATTCACGTACAGAGAGACATCAATAAATTCTGTTTCAGATTCTTGGTTACAGCTGATTTTCAAAGCTCCATTGCTTGCTGCTGTACATCCACTTGATTCACGTACAGAGAGACATGAATAAATTCTTTTTCAGATTCTTACCATTCGTATATATTCTTTTGCGGTGACTGGAGTGTGCTGAGTGCAGTTCTTTTAGCTACCGTATAG
>NW_006777030.1:0-248 GCF_000442215.2 Lipotes vexillifer | reverse complement strand
AAGAGACTTGAAAACTTAAAGAAAACTGGGCTGTTTATCTCCAGTTACAACATTGTTTGATGAAATTATTTTGAGGTTTTAGTAAGCTCTAGGCTTTGAGAGATCAAGCTATAATCCTGATAGATTGACCCTTTCTAATTTGTAGTTTTGTTTTCTTGTTCTTCATTTTGTGATGGCATGAGTACTTCTAAGCCACTAGTTGATAAAATGAAAAGACAAAGAAAAACAAATAATTTTAATAAAGTGAA
>NW_006777029.1:0-215 GCF_000442215.2 Lipotes vexillifer | reverse complement strand
TTTCTAATCTCATAGCATTGTGGTCAGAAAAGATGCTTGATATGATTTCAATTTTCTTAAGTTCACCAAAAGAAATTAAGAAAATAATACCATTTACTATTGCATCAAAGAGAATAAAATACCTAGGAATAACCCTACCTAAGGAGGCAAAGGACCTGCACAGAGAAAACTATAAGATACTGAGATAAAGATGTAGAGAACAGACTTGTAGACAC
>NW_006777027.1:0-317 GCF_000442215.2 Lipotes vexillifer | reverse complement strand
TTGATGGAGAAATTAAAACCTTTACAGACAAGCAAAAGCTGAGAGGGTTCAGCACCACCAAACTAGCTTTACAACAAATGCTAAAGGATCTTCTTTAGGCAAGAAACACAAGAGAAAGAAACGACCTACAATAACAAACCCCAAACAATGAAGAAAACTGGAATAGGAATATACATATCGATAATTACCTTAAATGTAAATGGATAAAATGCTTCCACCAAAAGACACAGACTGGCTTAATGGATACAAAAACCAGACCCATATGTATGCTGTCTACAAGAGACCCACTTCAGACCTAGAGACACATACAGACTGAA
>NW_006777025.1:0-365 GCF_000442215.2 Lipotes vexillifer | reverse complement strand
TTTTTCTGTCTTCTCATTTTGCTTAACTTACTGTGTTTGGGGTCTCCTTTTCACAGGCTGCAGATTCATAGTTCCTGTTGTTTTTGGTGTCTGCCCCCAGTGGGTAAGGTTAGTTTAGTGGGCTGTGTAGGCTTCCTGGGGAGGGGACTGGTGCCTCTGTTCTGGTGGATGAGGCTGGATCTGGTCTTTCTGGTCAGCAGGACCGCATCTGTTTGTGTGTTTTGGGGTGTGTGTGAACTTATTATGATTTTCGGCAGCCTCTCTGCTAATGGTATGCATTGTGTTTCTGTCTTGCTAGTTGATTGGCATGGGGTGTCCAGCACTGTAGCTTGCTGGTCGTTGAGTGGAGCTGGGTCTTAGCATTG
>NW_006777024.1:0-1203 GCF_000442215.2 Lipotes vexillifer | reverse complement strand
AACGGGAGAGGCCACGACAGTGAGAGGCCCGCGTACCGCAAAACAAACAAACAAACAAACAAAAAAAGGGGGCTAGATAGGCAACAGGATAACTCTCCAATGGATCCCATCTTTACTACTAAGTAATTACTATGAAATTAGGCAGGTCATAGGATTTCTTTTTTCCCGATTGTAAAATCTCCCCCGCATAAATCCCATGATTCTTTCAAAATCAGTAATGACAGTGTCAGCTGGCTAGTGCTGAGTCTGGTATAATATTGAACCCAAGTGATAGGATCCACTTCTGATGTGCAGTGCTATCCAGAGTGATCCCAGGGTCCCAGTTTTCTAAAATACTCATGTACTCACTTTGTGTGTGTAAACTGTGTTTGTTCACTTAAAACTGGATTTTCATTTTCACTCCAGAAGGCCCCACTAGCAGGGCTGGGCACTGAGATTAAGAGTGGCGACAGGCAGAGCCTACCCTCCAGCACGCAGGTTTACGCAGACTCAGCTCCAGATCAACTAGTTCCTCCTCTAGCGAACACGTTCTATGTCTCAACGCCAACTGTTAACTTACTAACCTAGATCATCCATGAATTTGAGAAAAGGCTTCCAGAGATGTTCTAGGCAAAAGTCAGAAAACTACTGAGGAATTTATGCCAAATATCAGAGTCGTTGTTTCAGGGACAGGCCACTCAAACTACCGCATCTCTTTTCCTCTACCCCCAAAGCATCTGTAACACCCAAATGATGTGCATTTTAAATGGTCATCATGGTTTTTGTTTGTTTGTTTGTTTAACTGCAGGGTCACAATGGATTTCTCTTTGTAATCTTCCAGATTCTGACATACTGAGTCCAGGAAAAAGAAACAACATGCCCAAGGTCTCACAGCCACCAGGCTGGGACCAGCCCTGGGAGCTGCCCGTAGGCTCCTGGGCATGTTGGTTTTACTTGTGCCTTTTCTAATGTAAGACACACAGATCTGAGGACTGAGGCTTAACTTTTTATCTGCTATAGCAACTGCTAGAGCAATCAGTAAAAAAAAAAAAAAGCATTAGAAGTCTTTATGTGGGGACTTCCCTGATGGTGCAGTGGTTAAGAATCCACCTGCCAATGCAGTGGACACAGGTTTGAGCCCTGGTCCGGGAAGATCCCATGTGCCGCGGAGCAACTAAGCCTGTGTGCCACAACTACTGAGCCTGAGCTCTAGAGCCCGCGAGC
>NW_006777023.1:0-218 GCF_000442215.2 Lipotes vexillifer | reverse complement strand
TAGCAGTTATTCCATTCTCAGTCTTACTGATAAATGGATCATTTACACTTTCAACAGTAATTACTACACAAGAACACCTATGACTAATTTTCTCCTGACCGCTACCCAGAATTTGATTATCTCCACAGTAGCAGAAATCCAATGAAACCCCACTAGATTTAACAGAAGTAGAATCAAAACCTGTATATGTCTTCACTGTAGAAAATGTAGCAGGCCCA
>NW_006777022.1:467320-512735 GCF_000442215.2 Lipotes vexillifer | reverse complement strand
CACACCATACACAAAAATAAACTCAAAATGGCTTAAAGACTTAAATATAAGACATGACACCATGAAATTCCTAGAAGAGAACATAGGCAAAACATTCTCTGACATAAATCACAGCAATGTTTTCTTAGGTCATTCTCCCAAGGCAATAAGAAAAAAAAGCAAAAATAAACAAATGGAACCCAATCAAACTTACAAGCTTTGGCACAGCAAAGGAAACCATAAACAAAAGAAAGACAACCTGTGGATGGACTGGGAGAAAATATTTGCAAATGATGCAACTGACAAGGGCTTAATTTCCAAAACATACAAACAGCTCATGCAGCTCAATAACAAAAAAAACAAACAACCCAATCAAAAACTGGGCAGAAGACCTACATAGACATTTCTCCAAAGAAGACATACTGATGGCCAATAAGCACATGAAAAGATGCTCAACATCACTAATTATTAAAGAAATGCAAATCACAACTACAATGAGGTATCAGCTAACACTGCTCAGAATGGCCAACATCAAAAAGCCTATAAGTAACAAATGCTGAGGTGGGGCCAGGGTCTGGGCTGACCCCATAGCTTCCATGGCAGGTCCAGGTGTGTGACTACAGCTGGTCCCGGTGTCTGACTTCAGTAGGTCTGCACTGGAGGCTTTGTGAGCACAGTGCCTAAGGGACATCTGGGCTGACTGCCTGCATTCCCATGAGGCGGGGCCAAGGGCAGCACCAACAACAGTATACTTTGTGAGTGTTCACAAAGGGTGACAGGTGATACTACAGAGTGCACTTCCTGGTGGACAGCTCCTGCAAAGGAATACTCGGTGACTCCTCTCCCAGCAGAAGCACTGCAGTCCCACCTACCTCACACTACAGATCAGAAGGAGATCCGGGGACCTCTACTCCAACAACTGGGGAGCAAACCCTGCCCCAGATAGGGTTGTGACAACCACAGAGTGGTTGTCAACATCTAGTGCGACTTGGGTCACAACAGCAATCACACCACCTATCAAGGTGATAATGGCCAGAACACACTGAAGAAAGCTGTGGTAGGTGTCCAGACTCAAGAAAGCCCTCACACCAAAAATATTAGACTCATGCAGGCTACACAGAAACACTCCCACGTAAAAATAGCCTTTCAGGACCACAGTAGATTACTGTTTCTCCTAACTTAATAGAGTCAGAGAAATGAAACAGAGGAACCACTCCCAATTAAAAGAACAAGAGAATTCCCCTGAAAGAAGGAACAATGAAACAGACCTCTCCAGTCTGCCAGATCCCTGGTTCAAAGGAGGTAATAAAAATACTGAATTAAGAAAGGTTATTGATAGAAATACAGATCACTGTAACAAGGAACTAGAAACTATAAAGAGGAGCAAGTTAAAATTAGAAAATTCATTTTCTGAGATGAAAGCCAAGCTACAGGCAATAAATAGCAAAGTAAATAATGCAAAAGAATAAATAAGTGATCTGGAGGATAGAACAATGGAAATCACTCAATGAAAACAGCAGACAGAGAGACAAATGAAAAAAAATGAAAGCAATATATGAGACCTATGGGATACTACAAAACGAGCCCATCTATACATAATAGGGATCTGAGAAGGAGAAGAAAGGGAAAAGGGGATTGAAAGTGTATTTGAAGAAAGTATGGCTTCCTTTAAGGGATGAGAGACAAGATGGTGAAGCAGAAGAATGCTGAGCTCACCTGTTCTCAAAAGCACACCAAAATCACAACTAATAGCTGAACAACCGTCAATAAAAAAGACTGGAACCTACTAAAAACAGTATTCTACATCCAAAGACATGAAGGAAGGGCACGCACATAACATAATCAAATTCCATACCCCCTGGGTGGATGACCCACAAACTGGAAAATAATTATATCACAGAAGTTCTCCCACAGGAGTGAGAGTTCTGAGCTCCACATCAGGCTCCCCAGCCTGGGAGTCCAGCATTGGGAGGAGGAGCCCCCAGAGCATCTGGCTTTGAAAACCAGCGGGGCTTGATTGTAGGAACTCCACAGGACTGGGGAAACAGAGACTCCACTCTTGGAGGGCACACACAAGGTCTCATGCGCACCAGGAACCAGAGCAAAAGCAGTGACTTCATAGGAGTCTGGGCCAGACTTACCTGCTATTCTTGGAGGGTCCCCTGGGGAGTCGGGGAAGGGGGGAGACTGTGCTCACCCTGGGGACATAGACACTGGTGGCAGAGATATCAGGGACTATTCACCTGAGTAAATTTTCACTGGAGATTGATATCTTACTTAGGTCATTAGCACTGAGACCTGGCCCCCACTGACTGTAGGCCCCAGTGCTGGGATGCCTCAGCCCAACGAAATACAGGGTAGGAACACAGCCACACCCATCAGCAGACAGGCTGCTTAAAGACTTGCTGAGCCCAGAGCCACCTCTAGACATGCCCCTTGACACAGCCCTGCCCAACAGAAGACCAAGACCCAGCTCCACCCACCAGTGGGCAGGCATGAGCCCCTCCCAGCAAGAAGCCTACACAAGCCTCTAGACCAGCCTCACCCACCAGGGTGCAGACACCAGAGGCAAAAATCTACAGTCCTGCAGCCTGAAACTGAGTCCACAAACCCCAGCCAGAACCTACCATGGGGCTCGTCACTGGCCCTTGGATGGCGAGAGGGGAGTGTACTGCTGGGATACATAGGACATCCCCTACAGAGGGCCACTTCTCCAAGGTCAAGAAACATACCACATACATGAAAATACAAATGGACGTTTAGACAAAATGAGATGGCAGAGGAATATGTTCCAGAGGAAGGATGAAGATAAAACCCCAGAAGAACAACTAAGTGAGGTGGCGATAAGCAATCTAACTGGAAAAGGCAATCTACACAAGAAAGAGTTCAGAGTAATGATCATAAAGACAATCCAAGAACTCTGGAAAAGAATGGATGCACAAAGCGAGAAGTTACAAGAAGTTTTTAACAAAGAGTTAGAAAATATCAAGAACAACCAAGCAGAGTTGAAGAATACAATAAATTAAATGAAAAATACACTAGAAGGAATCAATAGCAAAATAAATGAGGTATAAGAATGGATCAGTGATCTGGAAGACATAGTAGTGGAAATCACTGCCATGGAACAGAATAAAGAAAAAAGAATGAAGGGGTAGTGAGCTGCCACTGTCACCTGTCCAGTCACTGTGAGTGGTTTCAAGCCATCACTGCCCATCCAGACTCCAGGAGTGGTTGTGAGCCACCTCTGCTCCCATCACATGCTCCAGGGGTGCACCTGAGCTGCCGCTGCTGCCGAGAACCCCAGGATTGGGTATCAGCCACCCTATCTGCACACCCCTACTCAAGGGGATAATGACCAGCACATGCTGAGGAAAGAGGCTATAGGCATCTATACTAAAAACAACCGTCACACCAAATATCAATATACTAAACCCAGCCAAGCTACACAGTTACATCCTCCCACATGTGAAGAGCCCTAAAAAAATCACAGTAGATAATTGTTTCTCCTAAACTCAGAGAGCAAGGGAAATGTAAGTAAAATAAAGAAGCAGAGGAACCCACTCCCCGTTAAAAGACCAAGAGAATTCCCCTGAAAGAACAAACAAGGAAACAAATCTCTTTAGTCTAATAGACGCCCATTTCAAAAATGAGATAATGAAAGACAAAAAAAAAAAAAAGTGAAAGCAAGATAAAAGACCTATTGGGTAATAAAATGTGGGTCAATCTATGCATAATGGGGATTCCAGAAGGGGAAGAAAGAGAAAAGGGGATCAGAAATGTGTCTGAAGAAATTATGGCTGAAAACTTCCCAAACCTAAAGAAGGAAACAGATAACTAGTTTCAGGAAGCACTGAGGGTCCCAAACAAGATAAACCCAGACAGACCTACACCAAGATATATTATAATAAAAAAGGCAAAAGTTAAAGAGAGGATTCTAAAGGCAGCAAGTGAAAAAGCAAAGAGGTAATTACAAGGGAACCCCCATAAGGCTATCAGCTGATTTCTCTACAGAAACCTTACAGGCCAGGAGGGAGTGGCAAGATATATTCAAAGTCCTGAAAGAGAAAAACCTGTAACCTAGGATACTCTACCCAGCAAGATTAACATTTAAAATAGGAGAAAAAATTTCTCAGACAAGCAAAAACTGAAGGAATACTACTACACCTATCCTAAAGGAAGTATTGAAAGGTCTTCTCTAAATAGAAAAGTAGTAAGAATCTATAGGAAAGAGAAAATCACAATTGGAAAGAAAATCATTTAAATAAACCAGTACATGGTTTTTTTTAAAAAGCAAAAACTTTCTATGAATGTGATGATAACCACCATGAACAGAAAAAGGATGAAAAGGAAGATGTAAAAGGGGACATCAAAATCATAAAATGTGGTAGGGAGAGAGAAAGGAAACATAGATTTTTTTTCTCTCGAATGTGTTTGAGCCTGTATAACTATCAGTCTAAGGCAAGTAGATATAGGAAGGGGGTAACATACTTGAAAAACAGGGAAACCACAAATCAAAAACATACAACGGATTCACAAAAAACAAAAAGAAGAGAACATAAGTATAATAAAGAAAGAAAATCATCAAACCACACACACACACACACACACACACACAAAGGAAAGAAAAGAAAAGAAAAGAAAAAGGAAGGAACAAAGGAGGAATATAATATCAGTGGGAAAACAAAGTTTAAAATGGCAATAAACACATATATATCAATAATTACCTTAAATGTCAATGGACTAAATGCTCCAATCAAAAGACACAGTGTGGCAGAGTGGATTTAAAAAACAAACAAACAAACAAACAAGTGCCTACAATATGCTACCTAAAAAAGACCTACTTTAGGGCAAAGGACACACATAGACTGAAAGTGAGGGGATGGAAAAAGATATTTCAGGCAAACAGAAATGACAAGAAAGCAGGGGTCACAGTACTCATATCAGACAAAATAGACTTTAAAACAAAAGCCATAAAGAAAGATAAAGAAGGACACTGTATAATGATAAAAGGATCGATACAAGAGGAGGATTTTACACTTTTCAACAAATATGCACCTAATATATAAGCACCCAAATACATAAAACAAATACTAACAGACATAAAAGGAGAAACTGACAGAAATACAAGAATAGTAGGAAATTTTATCACCCCACTCACATCAATGCACAGATCTTCTAAACAGAAAATCAATAAAGCAACAGAGATCCTAAATGATACTATAGAACAGTTAGACTTAATTGATATTTTCAGGACATTATATCCAAGAAAACCAGAATACACATTCTTTCCAAGTGCACATGGAACATTCTCTAAGACTGACCACATACTAGGGCACAAAACAAGCAACAAATTTTAGAGCATAGAAATTATCTCGAGCCTCTTTTCTGACCACAATGGCATGAAACTAGAAATTAACCACAGAAAAAGAAATGAGAAAAAAAAGATTACATGGAGATTAAACAACAACAACCAATGGGTCAATGTGGAAAAGAAGATGAAAATAAAGATATCTTCAGACAAATGACAATGAAAACACAACCATACAAAATCTATGGGATGCACCAAAATCAGTTGTTAGAGAGAAATTCATAGCAATACAGGCCTTACTCAAAAAAAGAAGAAAAATCTCAAATAAACAACCAAACCTACCACTTAAAAGAATTAACAAAAGAAGAACAAACAAAACCTAAAGTCAGAAGAAGGAAGGAGATAAAGATCAGAGAGGAAATAAATAAAATAGAGATTAAAAATACAATAGAGGGGCTTCCCTGGTGGTGCAGTGGTTGAGAGTCCACCTGCCGATGCAGGGGAAACGGGTTCATGCCCTGGTCTGGGAAGATCCCACATGCTGCGGAGCAGCTGGGCCTGTGAGCCATGGCCGCTGAGCCTGTGCGTCCAGAGCCTGTGCTCCACAACGGGAGAGGCCACAACAGTGAGAGGCCCGCAAAAAAAAAGATTAAAAAAAATAAAAACACAATAGAAAAAGTCAATAAAACCAAGATCTTGTTATATGAAAGGATAAACAAGATTGCAAACATCTGGTCAGCCTCATCAAAAAGAAAAGAGAGAACCCAAATAGACAAAATAAGAATTGAAAAAGGAGACATAACAGCTGATACCACAGAAATACAAAAAACATAAGGGAATACTATGAACAGTTATACGCCAACAAATTCAACAACTTAGAAGCAATGGACAAGTTTCTAGAAACATACAGCCCACCAAAACTGAATCAAGAAAAAATAGATGATTTGAACAGACTGATCACTAGAAGTGAAATAGAATTTGTAATTTTAAAACTCCCTGCAAACAAGTCCTGGACCAGATGGCTTCACAGGTGAATTCTACAAAACACACAAAGAACTTATACCAATCCATCTTAAACTGTTGCAAAATATTGAAGAGGAAGGAACATTCCCAAAGACATTCTATGAAGCCACCATCACCTTGATACCAAAACCAGACAAAGAACCATGAAAAAAGAAAATTAAAGGTCAATATCTTTGATGAATATAGATACAAAAATTCTCAACAAAATATTAGCAAACTGAACCCACCAATGCATAGAAAAGATCATACACCATTACCAAGTGGGATTCATCCAAAGTTCACAGTGATGGTTTAGCATACACAAATCAATCAATGTGATACACCACATAAACAAAAGACAAGACAAAAACCACATGTTTATCTCAATAGATGCAGAAAAAGCATTTGACAAAATTCACCATCTATTCATGATGAAAGATCTTACCAAAGTGGGTATAGAGGGAACATATCGCAATATAATAAAAGCTATTTATGACAAACCCACATCTGAATAATACCAAATGGTGAAAAGCTAAAAGACTCCCTGTTAAAATCTGGAAGAAGACAAGGATGCCCACTGTCACCTCTTCTAATCAACATAGTATTGGAAGCCCCAGCCACAGCAATCAGATGAGAAAAAGAAATAAAGTGTATCTAAATAGGAAAAGAAGAGGTAAAACTGTCATTATATGCAGATGGTATGATACTATATATATAGAAAACCCTAAAGACTCCAAACAAAAACTACTAGAACTGATAAACAAATTCAGCAAGGTAGCAGGATACAAGATTCACACACAGAAATCGGTTGCATTTTTTGCACTGACAATGAAATATCAGAAAGGGAATGTAAAAAAATTACCTTTTAAATCGCACCCTAAAAAATTACATAATTAGGAATAAACCTGACCAAGGAGATGAAAGACTTATACACTGAGAACGATAAAACATTAATAAAGCAAACTGAAGATGACTCAAAGAAATGGAAGGATACCCTGTGCTCTTCTGTTTTGTTTGTTTATTTGTTTGTTTGGCTTCATCACACAGCTTGTGGGATCTTAGTTCCCTGACCAGGGATCGAACCAGAGGCCCAGCAGTGGGATCATCAACTCTTAACCACTGAATAGCCAGGGAATCCCCATGCTCTTCAATTGGAAGAATTAATATTATTTAAATGGCCATACTACCCAAAACAATCTACAGATTTAATGTAATCACTATTAAATTACCCATGACATTTTTCACAAAACTAGAACAAATAATGCTAAAATTAATATGGAAACATGAAAGACCCAGAATTGCCAAAGCAATCCTAAAGAAAAAGAACAAAGCAGGAGGCATAACCCTAACAGACTTCAGATAATATTACAAAGTTACAGTAATTGAAACAGCATGGTATTGGCACAAAAACAAACATATGAGTCAGTGGAACAGAATAGAAAGCCCTGAAATAAACCCACACACTTACAGTCAATGCATCTTCGACAAAGGAGGCAAAGATATACAATGGGAAATGGTGTTGGGAAAGCTGGACAGCCACATATAAATGAATGAAGTTAGAACACAACCTCTCACCACACACAAAAATAAACTCAAAATGGCTTAAAGACTTAAACATAAGATACGACACCATAAAACTCCTAGAAGTGACCATAGGCAAAAGTCTGACATAAATTGTACCAATGTTTTCTTAGGTCAGTCTCCCAAGGCAAAAGATATAAAAACAAGCAAATGGGACCTAATCAAACTTACAATCTTTCAGACAGCAAATGAAACCATAAACAACATGAAAAGACAACCTTCAGAATAGGAGAAAATATTTTCAAATGATGAGACTGACAAGGGCTTAATTTCCAAAATATATAAGCAGCTCATACAACTCAAAAACAAAAAAACAAAAACAACCCAATCAAAAAATGGGCAGAAGACCTAAATAGACATCCCTCCAAATAAGAGATACAGATGGCCAATATGCACATAAATAGATGCTCAGCAGAGCTATTGAATGTAAGTCAAAACTACAATGACATGAGTTCACACCAGTCAGAATGGCCACCATTAAAAAGTTTACAAATAACAAATGCTGGAGGTGTGTAGAAAAAGGAACCCTCCCACACTGTTGGTGAGAATGTAAGTTGGTGCAGCCACTGTGGAAAACCATACAGAGGTTCCTCTGAAAACTAAAATTAGAATTACCGTATGTCCAGCAATCCCATTCCCGGGAATATATCCAGACAAAACTATAATGCAAAAAGATATATGCACCTCTATGACCATAGAAGCACTGCTTACTTAAAAAGGCCAAGACATGGAATGACTTAAACATCCATCAACAGGTGAATGGATAAAGATGTGATAAATATATACAACGGAATACTGCTCAGCCATAAAGAACAATGACATAATGCCATTTGCAGCAACATGGATGCAACTACAGATTATCATACAAAGTGAAGTAAGGCACTAAGATAAAGACAAACACCATATGATATCACTTATATGTGGAATCTAAACTATGGCACAAATAAACCTAACAATGAAACAGAAACAGAATCACGGACATAGAACAGACTGTTGGAGGCCAAAGTGAGTGGGTTGGGAGAGCAATGGAGTGGGAGGTTGGGGTTAGGAGATGTAAGCTTTTATACATAGAATGGATAAACAACAAGTTCCTACTATATAGCACAGACAACTATACTCAGTATCCTACAATAAACCATAATAGAAAAGAATATATAAAAAGGATTATTATATATATGTATAGGTGAATCACTTTGCACTACAGAACAAATTAACACAACACTGTAAATCAATGATACTTCAATGAAAATATTGATTAAAAAGAAGATGAAAAGAAAAGGGGATAGTTTAAGAGACCTCTGGGATGAGAAGCAAGAAGAACTACAATCCTGCAGCCTATGAAACGAAAACCACATTCACAGAAAGACAGACAAAATGAAAAGTCAGAGGACTATGTACTAGATGAAGGAACAAGATAAAATGCCAGAAGAACAACTAAATGAAGTGGAATAGGCAACCTTCCAGAAAAAGAATTCAGAATAATGATAGTGACGATGATCCAGGACCTAAGAAAAAGAATGGAGGCAAAGATTGAGAAGATGCAAGAAACGTTTAACAAAGGTCTAGAATAATTAAAGAACAAACAAACAGAGATGAACAATAACTGAAATGAAAAATACACTAGAAGGAATCAAGTCAAAGAAGGAATCAATCAAATCAAATCAATCTCTTCTCCTTCTCCCAGAAGGAGAAGAGAGAGAGAAAGGACCCGAGAAAATATTTGAAGAGATTATAGCCAAAAATTTCCCTAACATGGGAAAGGAAATAGCTTCCCAAGTCCAGGAAGTGCAGAGAGTCTCAGGCAGGATATACACGCCAAGACATATAGTAATCAAATGGACAAAAATTAAAGACAAAGCAAAATTATTAAAAGCAACAAGGAAAAAACGACAAGTAACATACAAGGGAACTCCCATAAGGATAACAGCTGATTTCTCAGCAAAAAATCTACAAGCCAGAAGGGAGTGGCATGATATATTTAAAGTGACGAAAGGGAAGAAGCTACAACCAAGATTACTCCACCTGGCAAGGAACACCTTCGGATATGATGGAGAAATCAAAAGCTTTACAGACAAGCAAAAACTAAGAGAATTCAACACCACCAAACCAGCTCTACAACAAATGCTAAAAGAACGTCTCTAAGTGGGAAACACAATAGAAGAAAAGGACCTACAAAAACAAACCCAAAACAATTAAGAAAATGGTAATAGGAACATACATATTGATAATTACCTTAAATGTGAATGGAGTAAATGCTCCAACCAAAAGACACAGGCTCACTGTATGGATACATAAACAAGACCCATATGTATGCTATCTACAAGAGACCCACTTCAGACCTAGGGACACATACAGACTGAAAGTGAGGGGATGGAAAAACATATTCCATGCAAATTGAAATCAAAAGAAAGCTGGCGTAGCAATATTCACATCAGATAAAATAGACTTTAAAATAAAGAATGTTACAAGAGACAAGGAAGGACACTATGTAATGATCAAGGGATCAATCCAAGAAGAAGATGTAACAATTATAAATATATAGGCACCCAACATAGAAGCACCTCAGTACATAAGGCAACTGCTAACAATTCTAAAAGAGGAAATCGACAGCAACACAATAATAGCGGGGGATTTTAACACCTCAGTCTCGCCAATGGACAGATCATCCAAACAGAAAATTAATAAGGAAATACAAGATTTAAATGACACAATAGACCAGAAAGATTTTATTGATATTTATAGGACATTCCATCCAAAAACAGCAGATTACACTTTCTTCTCAAGTGTGCATGGAACATTCTCCAGGATAGATTACATCTTAGGTCACAAATCAAGCCTCAGTAAATTTAAGAAAACTGAAATCATATCAAGCATCTTTTCTGACCACAATGCTATGAGATTAGAAGTCAATTACAAGGAAAAAAACATAAAAAACACAAACACATGGAGACTAAACAAAACTTTACGAAATAACCAAGAGATCACTGAAGAAATCAAAGAGGAAATCAAAAAATACCTAGAAACAAATGACAATGAAAATACAATGATCCAAAACCTATGGGATGCAGCAAAAGCAGTTCTAAGAGGGAAGCTTATAGCAATACAATCCTACCTCAAGAAACAAGAAAAATCTCAAATAAGAAATCTAACCTTACACCTAAAGGAACTAGAGAAAAATGAACAAACAAAACCCAAAGTTAGTAGAAGGAAAGAAATCATAAAGATCAGAGCAGAAATAAATGAAACACAAACAAGAGAAACAATAGCAAACACCAATAGAACTAAAAGCTGGTTCTTTCAGAAGATAAACATGATTGATAACCCTTTAGCCAGACTCATGAAGAGGGAGAGGACTCAAATCAATAAAATTAGAAAGGAAAAAGGAGAAGTTACAACAGACACCACAGAAATACAAAGCATCCTAAGAGACTACTACAAGCAACTCTATGCCAATAAAATGGACAACCTGGAAGAAACTGACAAATTCTTAGAAAGGTATAACCTTCCAAAACTGAACCAGGAAGCAATAGAAAATATAAACAGACCAATCACAAGTAATAAAATTGAAACTGTGATTAAACATCTTCCAACAAACAAAAGTCCAAGACCAAATGGCTTCACAGGTGAATTCTATCAAACATTTAGAGAAGAGCTAACACCCATCCTTCTCAAACTCTTCCAAAAATTTTCAGAGGAAGGAACATTCCCACACTCATTCTATGATGCCAACATCACCCTGGTACCAAAACCAGACAAAGATGTCACACACACACAAAAAATCTACAGACCAATATCACTGGTGAACACTGATGCAAAAATCCTCAACAAAATACTAGCAAACACAATCCAAGAACACCTTAAAAGGATAATACACCGTGATAAAGTGGGATTTATTCCAGGGATGCCAGGATTCTTCAATATAGGCAAATCAATCACTGTGATACACTGTATTAACAAATTGAAGAATAAAAACCATATGATCATCTCAATAGATGCAGAAAAAGCTTTTGACAAAATTCAACACTGATTTATGATAAAAACTCTCCAGAAAGTGGGCAAAGAGGGAACCTACCTCAACATAATAAAGGCCATATATGACAAACCCACAACAAACATCATTCTCAATTGTGAAAAACTGAAAGCATTTCCTCTAAGATCAGGAACAAGACAAGGATATCCACTCTTGCCACTATTATTCAACATAGTTTTGGAAGTCCTAGCCACGGCAATCAGAGAAGAAAAAGAAATAAAAGGAATGCAAATTGGAAAAGAAGAAGTAAAACTGTCACTGTTTGCAGATGACATGATACTATACATAGAGAATCCTAAAGATGCCACCAGAAAACTACTAAAGCTAATCAATGAATTTGGTAAATCCTCAGGATACCAAGTTAATGTACAGAAATCTCTTGCATTCCTATACACTAACAACGAAAGACCAGTAAGAGAATTTGAGGAAACAATCCCACTCACCACTGCAACAAAAAGAATAAAATACCTAGGAATAAACCTACCTAAGGAGGTAAATGACATGTGCTCAGAAAACTACAAGACATTGATGAAAGAAAACAAAGATGACACAAACAGATGGAGAGATATACCATGTTCTTGGAATGGAAGACTCAATATTTTGAAAATGACTATATTACCCAAAGCAATCTACAGCTTCAATGCAATCCCTGTCAAATTACCAATGGCTATTTTTTCTTTTACAGAACTAGAACAAAAAGTCTTAAAATTTGCATGGAGGCACAAAAGTCCCCAAAGAGCCAAAGTAATCTTGAGGGAAAAAAACGGAGCTGGAGGAATCAGACTCTTTGACTTAAGACTATACTACAAAGCTACAGTAATCAAGACAATATGGTACTGGCACAAAAACAAAAATATAGATCAATGGAACAGGATAGAAAGCCCAGAGATAAGCCCATGCACCTATGGTCAACTAATCTATGACAAAGGAGGAAAGGACATACAATGGAGAAAAGACAGCCTCTCCATCAAGTGATGCTGGGAAAGCTGGACACCTAAATGTAAAAGAATAAAATTAGAACACTCCATAACACCATACACAAAAATAACCTCAAAATGGATTTAAAGACCTAAATGTAAGACTGGACACTATAAAACTCAGAGGAAAACATAGAAAGAACGCTCTTTGACATAAATCACAGCAAGATCTTTCTTGACCCACCTCCTAGAGCAATGGGAATAAAAACAAAAATAAACAAATGGGACCTAATGAATCTCAAAAGCTTTTACACAGCAAAGCAAACTACAAACAAGACAAAAAGACAACCCTCAGAATGGGAGAAAATATTTGCAAATGAGTCAACAGACAAAAGACTGATCTCCAAAATATATAAACAGCTCACACAGCTCAATATTAAAAAAAACAAACAACTCAATCAAAAAATGGGCAGAAGAGCTAAACAGGCATTTCTCCAAAGAAGACATACAGATGACCAAGAGGCACATGAAAAGCTGTTCAACATCACTAATTATTAGAGACATGCAAATCAAAACTACAATGAGGTAGCACCTCACACCAGTTAGAATGGGTATCATCAGACAATCTACAAACAACAAATGCTGGAGAGGGTGTGGAGAAAAGGGAACCCTCCTGCAGTGTTGGTGGAATGTAAATTGATACAGCCACTATGGAGAACAGTATGGAGGTTCCTTAAAAAACTAAAAACAGAATTACCATATGACCCAGCAATCCCACTACTGGGCATATACCCAGAGAAAACCATAATTCCAAAAGACACATGCACCCCAATATTCACCGCAGCACTATTTACAATAGCCAGGTCATGGAAACAACCTAAATGCCCAGTGACAGACAAATGAATAAAGAAGATGTGGTACATATATACAATGGAATATTACTCAGCCATAAAAAGGAATGAAATTGAGTCATTTGTAGATACGTTCATGGATCTGGAGACTGTTATACAGAGTGAAAGAAGTCAGAAAGAGAGGAAGAAGCAGCTGCGAGGCCTTGTCACACGGCTCCCTACGAGCAAGTGAAACTAGACTAAGTGCAAAGGAATAAAAGGACATCAGAGTCCAGGATTCTATGTGACCTGGTGGGACCCCTTGCCCAGGATCTCCCTTGCCTTGCTTATGCCTGCCGGAGTGGATGAAAGGCTCTTGCTGCTCCAGCCAGGAATCAGGACTCTGCCTCTGAGGTGGGAGAGCCAACTTCAGAACACTCGTCAAGAAGAGACCTCCCAGCCCCACATAATATCAAACTGCGAAAATCTCCCAGAGATCTCCATCTCAACACCAGCACCCAGCTTCACTCAACGACCAGCAAGCTACAGTGCTGGACAACCTATGCCAACCATATAGCAAAACAGGAACACAACCCCACCCACTAGCAGAGAGGCTGCCTAAAATCATAATAAGTCCACAGACACCCCAAAACACACCACCAGACGTGGACCTGCCCACTAGAGAGACAAGATCTAGCCTCATACACCACAACACAGCCACTAGTCCCCTCCACCAGGAAGCCTACACAACGCACTGAACCAACCTTAGCCACTGGAGACAGACATCAAAAACAACGGGAGCTACGAACTTGCAGCCTGCAAAAAGGTGAACCCAATCACAGTAAGATAAGCAAAATGAGAAGACAGAAAAACACACAGCAGATGAAGGAGCAGGATAAAAACCCACCAGACCTAACAAATGAAGAGGAAATAGGCAGTCTACCTGAAAAAGAGTTCAGAATAATGATAGTAAAGATGATCCAAAATCTTGGAAATAGAATGGACAAAATGCAAGAAGCAGTTAACAAGGACCTAGAAGAAATAAAGATGAAACAGACAATGATGAACAACACAATAAATGAAATGAAAAATACTCTAGATGGGATCAATAGCAGAATAAATGAGGCAGAAGAACGGATAAGTGACCTGGAAGATAAAATAGTGGAAATAACTACTGCAGAGCAGAATAAAGAAAAAAGAATGAAAAGAACTGAGGACAGTCTCAGAGACCTCTGGGACAACATTAAACGCACCAACATTCGAATTATAGGGGTTCCAGAAGAAGAAGAGAAAAAGAAAGGGACTGAGAAAATATTTGAAGAGATTATAGTTGAAAACTTCCCTAATATGGGAAAGGAAATCGTTAATCAAGTCCAGGAAGCACAGAGAGTCCCATACAGGATAAATTCAAGGAGAAATACGCCAAGACACATATTAATCAAACTGTCAAAAACTAAATACAAAGAAAGCATATTAAAAGCAGCAAGGGAAAAACAACAAATAACACACAAGGGAATCCCCATAAGGTTAACAGCTGATCTCTCAGCAGAAACTCTACAAGCCAGAAGGGAGTGGCAGGACATACTGAAAGTGATGAAGGAGAAAAACCTGCAACCAAGATTACTCTACCCAGCAAGGATCTCATTCAGATTTGATGGAGAAATTAAAACCTTTACAGACAAGCAAAAGCTGAGAGAGTTCAGCACCACCAAACCAGCTTTACAACAAATGCTAAAGGAACTTCTCTAGACAAAAACACAAGAGAAGGAAAAGTCCTATAATAACGAACCCAAAACAATTTAGAAAATGGGAATAGGAACATACATATCGATAATTACCTTAAATGTAAATGGACTAAATGCTCCCACCAAAAGACACAGATTGGCTGAATGGATACAAAAACAAGACCCATATATATGCTGTCTACAAGAGACCCACTTCAGACCTAGAGACACATACAGACTGAAAGTAAGGGGATGGAAAAAGATATTCCATGCAAATGGAAACCAAAAGAAAGCTGGAGTAGCAATTCTCATATCAGACAAAATAGACTTTAAAATAAGGACTATCAGAAGAGACAAAGAAGGACACTACATAATGATTAAGGGATCGATCCAAGAAGAAGATATAACAATTGTAAATATTTATGCACCCAACATAGGAGCACCTCAATACATAAGGCAAAAACTAGCAGCCATAAAAGGGGAAATCGACAGTAACACATTCATAGTAGGGGACTTCAACACCCCACTTTCACCAATGGACAGATCATCCAAAATGAAAATAAATAAGGAAACACAAGCTTTAAATGATACATTAAACAGGATGGACTTAATTGATATTTATAGGACACTCCATCCAAAAACAACAGAATACACATTTTTCTCAAGTGCTCATGGAACATTCTCCAGGATAGATCATATCTTGGGTCACAAATCAAGCCTTGGTAAATTTAAGAAAATTGAAATTATATCAAGTATCTTTTCCGACCACAACGCCATGAGATTAGATATCAATTATAGGAAAAGAGCAGTAAAAAATACAAACACATGGAGGCTAAACAATACACTACTTAGTAACGAAGTGATCACTGAAGAAATCAAAGAGGAAATTAAAAAATACCTAGAAACAAATGACAATGGAGATACAACGACCCAAAACCTATGGGATGCAGCAAAAGCAGTTCTAAGAGGGAAGTTTATAGCAATACAAGCCCACCTTAAGAAGCAGGAAACATCTCGAATAAACAACCTAACCTTGCACCTCAAGCAATTAGAGAAAGAAGAACAAAAAAACCCCAGAGTTAGCAGAAGGAAAGAAATCATAAAAATCAGATCAGAAATAAATGAAAAAGAAATGAAGGAAACAATAGCAAAGATCAATAAAACTAAAAGCTGGTTCTTTGAGAAGATTAACAAAATTGATAAACCATTAGCCAGACTCATCAAGAAAATAAGGGAGAAGACTCAAATCAATAGAATCAGAAATGAAAAAGGAGAAGTAACAACTGACACTGCAGAAATACAAAAAATCATGAGGGATTACTACAAGCAACTCTATGCCAATAAAATGGACAATCTGGAAGAAATGGACAAATTCTTAGAAATGCACAAACTGCCAAGACTGAATCAGGAAGAAATAGAAAATATGAACAGACCAATCACAAACACTGAAATTGAAACTGTGATTAAAAATCTTCCAACAAACAAAAGCCCAGGACCAGATGGCTTCACAGGCGAATTCTATCAAACATTTAGAGAAGAGCTAACACCTATTCTTCTCAAACTCTTCCAAAATATAGCAGAGGGAGGAACACTCCCAAACTCATTCTACGAGGCCACCATCACCTTGATACCAAAACCAGACAAGGATGTCACAAAGAAAGAAAACTACAGGCCAATATCACTGATGAACATAGATGCAAAAATCCTCAACAAAATACTAGCAAACAGAATCCAACAGCACATTAAAAGGATCATACACCATGATCAAGTGGGGTTTATTCCAGGAATGCAAGGATTCTTCAATATACGCAAATCTATCAATGTGATTAACCATATTAACAAATTGAAGGAGAAAAACCATATGATCATCTCAATAGATGCAGAGAAAGCTTTTGACAAAATTCAACACCCATTTATGATAAAAACCCTGCAGAAAGTAGGTGTAGAGGGAACTTTCCTCAATATAATAAAGGCCGTATATGACAAGCCCACAGCCAACATCATCCTCAATGGCGAAAAACTGAAAGCATTTCCACTAAGGTCAGGAACAAGACAAGGTTGCCCACTCTCACCACTCTTATTCAACATAGTTTTGGAAGTTTTAGCCACAGCAATCAGAGAAGAAAAGGAAATAAAAGGAATCCAAATCGGAAAAGAAGAAGTAAAGCTGTCACTGTTTGCAGATGACATGATACTATACATAGAGAATCCTAAAGATGCTACCAGAAAACTACTAGAGCTAATCAATGAATTTGGTAAAGTAGCAGGATACAAAATTAATGCACAGAAATCTCTGGCATTCCTATATACTAATGATGAAAAATCTGAAAGTGAAATCAAGAAAACACTCCCATTTACCATTGCAACAAAAAGAATAAAATATCTAGGAATAAACCTACCTAAGGAGACAAAAGACCTGTATGCAGAAAATTATAAGACACTGATGAAAGAAATTAAAGATGATACAAACAGATGGAGAGATATACCATGTTCTTGGATTGGAAGAATCAACATTGTGAAAATGACTCTACTTCCCAAAGCAATCTACAGATTCAATGCAATCCCTATCAAACTACCACTGGCATTTTTCACAGAACTAGAACAAAAAATTTCACAATTTGCTTGGAAACACAAAAGACCCCGAAGAGCCAAAGCAATCTTGAGAAAGAAAAATGCAGCTGGAGGAATCAGGCTGTCCCTATCAAACTACCACTGGCATTTTTCACAGAACTAGAACAAAAAATTTCACAATTTGCTTGGAAACACAAAAGACCCCGAAGAGCCAAAGCAATCTTGAGAAAGAAAAATGCAGCTGGAGGAATCAGGCTGCCTGACTTCAGACTACATTACAAAGCTACAGTAATCAAGCCTCTTCAATAAGTGGTGCTGGGAAAATTGGACAGGTACATGTAAAAGTATGAGATTAGATCACTCCCTAACACCATACACAAAAATAAGCTCAAAATGGATTAAAGACCTAAATGTAAGGCCAGAAACTATCAAACTCTTAGAGGAAAACATAGGCAGAACACTCTATGACATAAATCACAGCAAGATCCTTCTTGACCCATCTCCTAGAGTAATGGAGATAAAAACAAAAATAAACAAATGGGACCTAATGAAACTTCAAAGCTTTTGCACAGCAAAGGAAACCATAAACAAGACCAAAAGACAGCCCTCAGAATGGGAGAAAATATTTGCAAATGAATCAACTGACAAAGGATTAATCTCTAAAATTTACAGGCAGCTCATGCAGCTCAATAACAAAAAAATAAACAACCCAATCCAAAAATGGGCAGAAGACCTAAATAGACATTTCTCCAAAGAAGATATACAGACTGCCAACAAACACATGAAAGAATGCTCAACATCATTAATCATTAGAGAAATGCAAATCAAAACTACAATGAGATATCATCTCACACCAGTCAGAATGGCCATCATCAAAAAATCTAGAAACAATAAATGCTGGAGAGGGTGTGGAGAAAAGGGAACACTCTTGCACTGCTGGTGGGAATGTGAATTGGTTCAGCCACTATGGAGAACAGTATGGAGGTTCCTTAAAAAACTACAAATAGAACTACCATATGACCCAGCAATCCCACTACTAGGTATATACCCTGAGGAAACCAGAATTCAGAAAGAGTCATGTACCAAAATGTTCATTGCAGCTCTATTTACAATAGCCCGGAGATGGAAACAACCTAAGTGCCCGTCGTCGGATGAATGGATAAAGAAGATGTGGCACATATATACAATGGAATATTACTCAGCCATAAAAAGAAACGAAATTGAGCTATTTGTAATGAGGTGGATAGATCTAGAGTCTGTCATACAGAGTGAAGTAAGTCAGAAAGAGAAGGACAAATACCGTATGCTAACACATATATATGGAATTTAAGAAAAAAAAATGTTATGAAGAACCTAGGGGTAAAACAGGAATAAAGACAGAGACCTACTGGAGAACAGACTTGAGGATATGGGGAGGGGGAAGGGTGAGGTGTGTTAGGGCGAGAGAGAGACATGGACATATATATACTAACAAACGTAAGGTAGATAGCCAGTGGGAAGCAGCCGCATGGCACAGGGAAACCGGCTCGGTTCTTTGTGGCTGTCTGGAGGGGTGGGATAGGGAGGGTGGGAGGGAGGGAGACAAAGAGGGAAGAGATATGGGAACATATGTATATGTATAACTGATTCACTCTGTTACAAAGCAGAAACTAACACACCATTGTAAAGCAATTATACCCCAATAAAGATGTTAAAAAAAAAAAAGTCAGAAAGAGAAAAACAAATATCGTATATTAACACATATATGTAGAACCTAGAAAAATGACAGATGAACAAGTTTGCAGGGCAGAAACAGAGACACAAATGTAGAGACCAAACGTATGGACACCAAGGGGGGACAGCGGGGGGGTATGGGTGGGATGAACTGGGAGATTCAGATTGACATATATACACTAATTAGTATAAAATAGATAACTAATGACCTGCTGTATAAAAAAATAAAATAAAATTCCAAAAAAAAAAAAAAAGAGAGACCTCTGGGGTAACATCAAACACACTAACATTCACATTATAGGGGGTCCCAAAATGATGAGAAAGAGAAAGGGCCCATGAAAATATGTGAAGAGAGATTAGCTGAAAATTTCCTTAATGTGTGAAAGGAAAAAGTAGTCCAAGTCCAGGAAATGCAGAGTCCCATACAGGATTAACCCAAGGAGGAACATGCCGAGACACATAGTAATGAAGTTGAAAAAAATAAAAATAAAGATAAAGAGAATATATTAGAAGCAATGAGGGAAAAACAACAAATAACATAAAAGGGAACGCCCATAACGCTATCAGCTGAGTTTTCAGCAGAAACTCTGCAGGCCAGAAGTGAGTGGCATGATATATTTAAAATGATGAAAGGGGAAAACCTACAACCAAGAATACTGTGCAGCAAGGCTCTCATTCAGATTTGACAGAGAAATCAAAAGCTTTACAGACAAGTGAAAGCTAAAAGAATTCAGAAAGACCAAACTATATTTACAACAAATGTTAAAGGCACTTCTCTAGGTGGAAAAAAAAAGGCCACTACTGGTAGCAAGGAAATTACAGAATGGGAAGGCTCATTGGTAAAGGGAAAGATACAGTAAAGGTAGGAAATCATCCACACGCAATCTAGTAGGGCGGTTAAAAGACAAAAGTGACAAGATCATCTATATAAAAAATAAGAAGTTAAGGGATACACAAAAGAATTAGATGTAAAATATGATATCGAAAACAGTGACTGTGGGAGAAGGTGAGTACGAATGCACGATATTTAAAATGCATTTGAAAATTAAGAGATCAGCCACTTAAGACAATCATGTATATATAGAGAATACTATATCAAATCCTCATGATAACCTCAAAACAAAAATGTATAATAGATGTACAGACCCACGTGAAAAAAGGAATCCAAACACAGCGCTGAAGAACATCTTCAAATCACAAGATAACAAAAGAGGAAAGGGGAAAAAAGTACCTACAAAAACAAATCCAAAACAATTAACAAAATGGCAATAAGAACATACATATTGATAATTACCTTAAATGTAAACAGATTAACTGCTCCAACCAAAAGACAAAGACTGGCTAGCTGGATACAAAAACAGGAACCGCATATACACTCTCTAAAAGAGACCCACTTCAGATAGACAGACATATACAGACTGAAAGTGACAGTGTTGTAAAAGGTATTCCATGCAAATGGGAATCAAAAGAAAGCTAGAGTAGCAATACTTATATCAGAAAAAATAGACTTTAAAATAAACACTGTTACAACAGACAAAGAAGGACACTACATAATAATCAAGGGATCAATCCAAGAAAAAGATATAAGAATTGTAAATATATGTACCCAACAGAGAAGCACCTCAATATAGAAGGAAAATGTTAACAGATATAAAAGAAGAAATTGACAGTAACACAATATTCGGAGACTATAACAACTAACTTATATCAACAGACAGATCGCCAAGACAGAAAATCAATGAGGAAACATGGGCCTTAGATGACTCATTAGACCAGATGGACTTAGATAATATTTATAGAGCATTCTATCTGAAAGCAGCAGAATGCACATTCTTTTCAAGTGCAACATTCTCCAGGATAGATCACATGCTAGGCCACAAAGAAAGCCTTAGCAAATTTAAGAAAACTGAAATCACATCAAACACCATTTCCAACCACAACACTAGGAGATTAGAAATCAACAACCAGAAAAAAAAACTGTAGGGGAGATTGGTTCAAGATGGTAGAGTAGAAGGACGTGCTCTAATCCCTCTTTCGAGAACACTGGAATCACAACTAACTGCTGAACATTCATCAACAGGAAGACACTGGAACTCACCAAAAAAGATACCCCACATGCAAAGACAAGGAGAAGTTGCAATGAGACGGTAGGAGGGGAGCTATTGCAATAAAATGAAACCCCCTAACTGCTGGTTGGGTGACTCACAAACTGGAGAATACTTGTACCACAGAAGTCCACTCACTGGAGTGAAGGTTCAGAGCCACACGTCAGGCTTCCCAGCCTGGGGTTCTGGCAAGGGGAGGAGAAATTCCTAGAGAATCAGACTTTGAAGGCTAGCAGGATTTGATTGCAAGACTTTGGCAGGACTGGGAGAAACAGACTCCACTATTGGAGGGCACACACAGAGTAGTGTGTGCCTCAGGAACCAGGGGAAGGAGCAGTGACCCCATAGGAGACTGAACCAGAACTACCTGCTAATGTTGGAGGGTCTCCTGCAGAGGTGGGGGGAAGATGTGGCTCACCAAAGGACAAGGACACTGGCAGCAGAAATTCTGGGAAGTACTCCCTGGTGTGAGCCCTCCCAGAGTCTGACATTAGCTCCACAAAAGAGCCCGGGTAGGCTCCAGTGTTGGGTCACCTCAGGCCAAACAACCAACAGGGAGGGAACCCAGCCCCACCCATCAGCAGACAAGTGGATTGAAGTTTTACTGAGCTCTGCCCACCAGAGAAACAGCCAACTCTACCCACCACCAGTCCCTCCCATCAGGAAACTTGCACAAGCCTCTTAGATAGCCTCATCCACCAGAGGGCAGACAGCAGAAGCAAGAAGAACTATAATCCTGCAGCCTGTGGAACAAAAACCACATTCACAGAAAGACAGACAAGATGAAAAGGCAGAGGGCTATGTACCAGATGAAGGCACAAGATAAAACCCCAGAAAAACAACTAAATGAAATGGACATAGGCAATTTTCCAGAAAAAGAATTCAGAATAATGATAGTGAAGATGATCCAGGACCTTGGAAAAAGAATGGAGGCAAAGATTGAGAAGAGGCAAGAAATGTTTAACAAAGACCTACAAGAATTAAAGAACAAACAAAGAGAGACGAACAGTACAATAACTGAAATAAAAACTACACTAGAAGGAATCAATAGCAGAATAACTGAGGCATAAGAACGGATAAGTGACCTGGAAGACAGAATGGTGGAATTCATTGCTGTGGAACAGAATAAAGAAAAAAGAATAAAAAGAAATCAAGACAGCCTAGGGCTTCCCTGGTGGCGCAGTGGTTGAGAATCTGCCTGCCAATGCAGGGGACACGGGTTCGAGTGCTGGTCTGGGAGGATCCCACATGCCGTGGAGCAACTGGGCCCATGAGCCACAACTACTAAGCCTGCGCGTCTGGAGCCTGTGCTCCGCAACAAGAGAGGCCGTGATAGTGAGAGGTCCGCGCACCGTGATGAACAGTGGCCCCCGCTTGCCACAACTAGAGAAAGCCCTACGCACAGAAATGAAGATCCAACACAGCAAAAATAAATTAATTAATTAATAAACTCCTACCCCCAACATCTAAAAAAAAAAGAGAGAAAGTTATAAATCCACCTCATCTCCTTTAAAAAAAACCAAAAAGACAGCCTAAGAGACCTCTGGGACAACCATAAATGCAACAACATTCACATTATAGGGGTCCCAGAAGGAGAAGAGAGAGAGAAAGAAACCGAGACAATATTTGAAGAGATTATAGTCAAAAAATTCCCTAACATGAGAGAGGAAATAGCCACCCAAGTCCAGGAGGTGCAGAGAGTCCCATACAGGAAAAGCCCAAGGAGAAACACACCGAGACACATAGTAAACAAATTGGCAAATATTAAAGACAAAGAAAAATTATTGAAACCAGCAAGGGAAAAATGACAAATAACATACAAGAGAACTCCCATAAGGTTAACAGCTGATTTCTTGGCAGAAACTCTACAAGCCAGAAGGGAGTGGCATGATATACTTAAAGTGATGAAAGGGAAAACCTACAACCAAGATTACTCTACCCAGGAAGGATCTCATTCAGATTCGATGGGGAAATCAAAAGCTTTACAGACAAGCAAAAACTAAGAGAATTCAGCACCACCAAACCAGCTCTACAACAAACGCTAAAGGAACTTCTCTAAGTGGGAAGCACAAGAGAAGAAAAGGATCTACAAAAACAAACCCAAAACAATTAAAAAAATGGTAATTGGAACATACATATCAATAATTACCTTAAAAATCAATGGATTAAATGCTCCAACCAAAAGACACAGGCTTGCTGAATGGATACAAAAACAAGACCCATATATACGCTGTCTACAAGGAACCCACTTCAGACTAAGGGACACATACAGACTGAAAGTGAGGGGATGGAAAAAGATATTCCATGCAAATGGAAATCAAAAGAAAGCTGGAGTAGCAATACTCATATCAGACAAAATAGACTGTAAGATAAAGAATGTTACAAGAGACAAGGAACGACACTATGTAATGATCAATCCAAGAAGAAGATATAACAATTATAAATATATATGCACCCAACATAGGAGCACCTCAATACATAAAGCAACTACTAACAATTCTAAAAGAGGAAATCGACAGTAACACAGTAATAGTGGGGGACTTTAACACCTCACTCTCACCAATGGACAGATCATCCAAACAGAAAATTAATAAGGTAACACAAGATTTAAATGACACAATAGACCAGTTAGATTTAATTGATATTTATAGGACATTCCATCCAAAAACAGCAGACTACACTTTCTTCTCAAGTGTGCACAGAACATTCTCCAGGATAGATCACATCTTGGGTCACAAATTGGGCCTCAATCAATTTAAGAAAATTGAGATCATATCAAGCATCTTTTCTGACCACAATGCTATATGATTAGAAATCAATTACAGGGGGAAAAAAACCCACAAACACATGGAGGCTAAACAATACGTTACTAAATAACCAAGATATCACTGAAGAAATCAAAGAGGAAAACAAAAAATACCTAGAGACAACTGACAATGAAAACACGACAATGCAAAACCAATGGGATGCAGCAAAAGCAGCACTAAGAGGCAAGTTTATAGCTATACAAGCCTACCTCAAGAAACAAGAAAAATCTCAAATAAACTAACGTTACACCTAAAGGAACTAGAGAAAGAAGAACAAACAAAACCCAAAGTTAGCAGAAGGAAAGAAGTCATAAATATCAGAGCAGAAACAAATGAAACATAAACAAGAGAAACAATAGCAAAAGTCAATAAAACGAAAAGCTGGTTCTTTGAGAAGATAAACAAATTGATAAACCATGAGCCATAATCATCAAGAAAAAGAGGGAGAGGACTCAAATCAATAAAATTAGAAATGAAAAAGGAGAAGTTACAAGAGACACCGCAGAAATACAAAGCATCCTAAGAGACTATTACAAGCAACTCTATGCCAATAAAATGGACAACCAGGAAGAAATAGAACATATGAACAGACCAATCACAAGTAATGAAATTGAAACTGTGATTAAACATCTTCCAACAAACAAAAGTCCAGGACCAGATGGCTTCACAGGTGAATTCTATCAAACATTTAGAGAAGAGCTAACACCCATCCTTCTTAAACTCTTCCAAAAAATTGCAGAGGAAGGAAAACTCCCAGCCTCATTCTATATCACCCTGACACCAAAACCAGACAAAGATAGTACAAAAAAGAAAATTACAGACCAATATCACTGATACATATAGATGCAAAAATCCTCAACAAAATACTAGCAAACACAATCCAACAACACATTAAAAGGATCATACACCACGATCAAGTGGGATTTATCCCAGAGATGCAAGGATTCTTCAATATATGCAAATCAATCACTGTGATACACCATATTAATAAACTGAAGAATAAAAATCACATGATCATCTCAATAGATGCAGAAAAAGCTTTTGACAAAATTCAACACCCATCTATGATAAAAACTCTCCAGAAAGTGGGCATAGAGGGAACCTACATCAACATAATAAAGGCCATATACGACAAATGCACAGCAAACATCATTCTCAATGGTGAAAAACTGAAAGCATTTCCTCTAAGATCAGGAACAAGACAAGGATGTCCACTCTCGCCACTATTATTCAACATAGTTTTGGAAATCCTAGCCATGGCAATCAGAGAAGAAAAAGAAATAAAAGGAATGCAAATTGGAAAAGAAGAAAAACTGTCACTGTTTGCAGATGACATGATACTACACATAAAGAATCCTAAAGATCCCACCAGAAAGCTACTAGAGCTAATCAGTGAATTTGGTAAAGTTGCAGGATACAAAATTAATGCACAGAAATCTCTTGCATTCCTATACACTAATGATGAAAAATCTGAAAGAGAAATTAAGGAAACACTCACATTTACCACTGCAACAAAAAGAATAAAATACCCAGGAATAAACCTACCTAGGGAGACAAAAGACCTGCATGCAGAAAATTATAAGACACTGATGAAAGAAATGAAAGATGATACCAACAGATGGAGAGATATACCATGTTCTTAGATTGGAAGAATCAATATTGTGAAAATGACTATACTACCCAAAGCAAACTACAGATTCAATGCAATCCCTATCAAATCACCAATGGCATTTTTTACGGAACTAGAACAAAAACTCTTAAAATCTGTATGGAGACACAAGAGACCCCGAATAGTCAAAGCAGTCTTGAGGGAAAAAAACGGAGCTGGAGGAATCAGATTCCCTGACTTCAGACTATACTACAAAGCTACAGTTATCAAGACAATATGGTACTGGCACAAAAACAGAAATATAGATCAATGCAACAGGATAGAAAGCCCAGAGATAAACCCACGCACCTATGGACAACTAATCTATGACAACGGAGGCAAGGATATACAGTGGAGAAAAGACAGTCTCTTCAATAAGTGGTGCTGGGAAAACTGGACAGCTATATGTAAAAGAATGAACTTAGTACACTCCCTAACATCATACACAGAAATAAACTCAAAATGGATTAGGGACCTAAATGTAAGACTGGGCACTATCAAACTCTTAGAGGAAAACATAGGAAGAACACTCTTTGACAATAAATCACAGCAAGATCTTTTTTGACCCACCTCCTAGAGTACTGGAAATAAAAACAAAAATAAACAAATGGGACCTAATGAAACTTAAAAGCTTTTGCACAGAAAAGGAAACCATAAACAAAATGAAAAGACAACCCTCAGAATGGGAGAAAGTATTTGCAAATGAATCATCAGACAAAGCATTAATCTCCAAAATATGTAAACAGCTCATGCAGCTCAATATTAAAAAAAACAAACAACCCAATCAAAAAGTGGTCAGAAGACCTAAATAGACATTTCTCCTAAGACATACTGATAGCCAAGAAGCACATGAAAAGCTGCTCAACATCACTAATTATTAGAGAAATGCAAATCAAAACTACAATGAGGTATCACCTCACACCGTTAGAATGGGGCATCATCAGAAAATCTACAAACAACAAAAAAGAGTGTGGAGAAAAGGGAACCCTCTTGCACTGTTAGTGGGAATGTAAATTGATACAGCCACTATGGAGAACAGTATGGAGGTTCCTTAAAGAACTAAAAATAGAATTATCATATCACCCAGCAATCCCATTACTGGGCATATACCCAGAGAAAACCATAATTCAAAAAAAACACATGCACCCCAGTGTTCACTGCAGCACTATTTACAAAAGCCATGTCATGGAATCAACCTAAATGCCCATTGACAAACGGATGTATAAAGAACATGTGGTAGATATATACAATGGAATATTACTCAGCCATAAACAGGAACTAAACTGGGTCATTTGTAGAGACGTGGATGCATCTAGAGACTGTCAGACAGAGTGAAGCAAGTCAGAAGGAGAAAAACAAATATCGTATATTAACACATATATGTGGAAGCTAGAAAATGGTACAGATGAACCGGTTTGCAGAGCAGAAATTGAGACACAGAAGTAGAGAAAAAACATATGGACACCAAGGGGGGAAAGCGGCGGGTGGTGGGGATTGGGGTGTGATGAATTGGGAGATTGGGATTGACAATGTATACACTGATGTGTATAAAATGGATGACTAATATGAAAAATAAAACTGTAAAAAATACAAACACATGGAGGATAAACAATATGCTACTAAACAACCAAAGGATCACTAAAGAAATCAGAGGAAATCAAAATATACCTAGAGACAAATGATCCAACAAAAGCACAACAATCCAAAATCTATGGGACACAGAAAAAGCAGTTTTAAGTGGGAAGTTTATAGCAATACACTCTTACCTCAGGAAACAAGAAAAATCTCAAATAAACAACCTAACCTTACACCTAAAGCAACTAGAGAAAAAAGAACAAACAAAACCCAAAGACAGTAGAAGGAAAGAAATCATAAAGATCAGAGCAGAAATAAGAAAAGATAAACAAAATTGATAAACTTTTAGCCAGAGTCATCTAGAGAAAAAAGGGAGAGGGATCAAATCAATAAAATTAGAAATGAAAAAGGAGTAGTTACAACAGACACCGTAGAAATACAAAGGATCATAAGACACTACTACAAGCAACTATGCAACTATGTGCCAATAAAATGGACAACCTAGAAGAAATGCACAAATTCTTAGAAGGGTACAATCTCCCAAGAGTGAAACAGGAAGAAATAGAAAATATAAACAGACCAATCACAAGTAATGAAATTGAATCTGTGATTTAAATACTCCCAAGAAAAAGTCCAGGGCCAGATGGCTTCACGGGCAAATTCTATCAAACATTTGGAGAAGACTTAACACTAATCCTTCAGAAAATATTCCCAAAAAATTGCAGATGAAGAAACACTCCCAATCTTATTCTATGAGGCCACCCTCAGGCTGATAACAAAACCAGACAAAGATACCACAAAAAAGAAAATTACAGGCCAATATCACTGATGAACACAGATGCAAACACCTGCAACAAAATACTAGCAAACCCAGTCCAACAATACATTAAAAGGATCATACACCATGATCAAGTGGGATTTATTCCAGGGATGCAAGGACTTTTCAACACGTGCAAATTACTCAATGTGATACACCATATTAACATATTGAAGAATAAAAACCATATGATCATCTCAATAGATGCAGAAAAAGCTTTTCACAAAATTCAACACCCATTTATGATAAAAACTCTCCAGAAAGTGGGCATAGAGGGAACCTACCTCAACATAATAAAGCCCATGTACAACAAACCCACAGCTAACCTCATACTCAATAGTGAAAAGTTAAAGCATTCCCTCTAAGATCACAAACAAGGCAAAGATGTCCACTGTCACCACTTTTATTCAACATAGTCTTGGAAGCCCTAGCCACGGCAATCAGAGAAGAAAAAGAAATGAAAAGAATCCAATCACTGTTTGCAGATGACATGATACTGTACAAAGAAAATTCTAAAGACACTACCAGGTAACTACTAGAGCTCATCAATGATTTCAGTAAAGTTGTAGGATACAAAATTAACACACAGAAATCTGTTGCATTTCTATACACTAACAATAAAAGGTCAGAAAGGGAAATTAAAGAAACAATTTACATTTGGAAAGATATACTGTGTTCTTGCATTGGAAGAATCAATATTGTCAAAATGACTGTACTACCCAAGGCAATCTACAGATTCAGTGCAATCCTTATCAAATTACCAATGGCATTTTTCACAGAACTAGAACAAAATAATTTTTAACTTGTATGGAGACAAAAAAGACGCTGAATAGCCAAAGAAATCTTGAGAGAAGAAAAACAGAGCTAGAGGAATCAGGTGCCCTGACTTCAGACTATACTATAAAGCTACGGTCATCAAAACCATATGGTACTGGCACAAAAACAGACATATGGATCAACGGAACCAGACAGGAAGCTCAGAAATAAACCCACCCACCTTTGGGCAATTAATCTATGACACAGGAGGCAAGACTATACAATGGAGAAAAGACAGTCTGTTCAATAAATAGTGCTGGGAAAACTGAACAGCTACATGTTAAAAAATGAAGTTAGAACATTCTTTAACACCATACACAAACATAAAAACCTAAATGTAAGACCAGATACTATAAAACTCTTAGAGGAACACTATTTGACATAAATCACAGCAATATCTTTTTCAGTCCATCTCCTAGAGGAATGGAAATAAAAACAAAGATAAACAAATGGGACCTAATTAAACTCAAAAGCTTTTGCACAGCAAAGGAAACCATAAGCAAAATGAAAATACAACCTCAGAATGGGAGAAAATATTTCCAAACGATGAGACTATCAAGGGATTAATCTCCAAAACTTACAAACAGCTCATGCAGCTCAATATCAAAAAAACAAGCAACCCAGTAAAAAAAAAATGGGCAGAAGACCTAAATAGACATTTCTCCAAAGAAGACATACAGATGGCCAAGAGACACAGGAAAAGATGCTCAATGTCGCTAATTATTAGAGAAATGCAAATCAAAACCACAATCAAGTATCACCTCACACCGGTTAGAATGGGCATCATCAGAAAATCTACAAACAGCAAATGCTGGAAAGCGTGTGGAGGAAAGGGAACCCTCTTGCACTGTTAGTGGGAATGTAAATTGATACAGCCACTATGGAGAACAGTATGGAAGTTCCTTAAGAAAGAAATAATACAGCTACCATATGATCCAGCAATCTCACTCCTGGGCATATGTCCAGAGAAAAACGTGGTTCAAAAGGATACATGCACCCCAGTGTTCATTGCAGCGCTGTTTACAATAGCCAAGACATGGAAGCAAACTAAATGTCCATTGACAGATGAATGAATAAAGAAGATGTGGTACATATATTCAATGGAATATAATTCAGCCATTAAAAGGAATGAAATAATGTTATTTGCAGCAACATGGATGGACCTGGAAATTCTTATACTAAGTGAAGTAAATCAGACAGAGAAAGACAATTATTATATATTGCTTACATGTGGAATCTAAAAATAATGATACAAATGAACTTATTTACAAAACTGAAACAGACTTAGAAAATGAACTTATGGTTACCAGAGGGGAGAAGGGTGGGGTGGGAGGAGGGATAGATTGGGAGATTGGGATTGACATGAACACACTGCTATATTTTAAAAACATAACCAACAAGGACCTACCTACCATATAGCACAGGGAATTCTGCTCAATACTCTGTAATAACCTAAACAGGAACAGAATTTGAAAAAGAACAGACACCTGTATATGTATAACTGAATCACTTTGCTGTATACCTGAAACTAACACAACATTGCTAATCAACTACACTCCAATGTACAATAAAAATTTTAAAAAGTAAAATAAAAACAAGGAATGAAAAAAGCCAAATATATTACAACAAATTGGACAACCTATAAGAAATGGACAAGTTTCTAAAATGTACAGCCCACCAAAACTGAATCAAGAAGAAATAGATATTCTGAACAGATTGATCACTAGAAGTGAAATAGAACCTGTAATTTAAAAAACTCCCTGGAAACAAAAGTCCAGGACTGGATGGCTTCACTGCAGAATTCTGCCAAGCGTGCAAAAAAAAAAAATGTATATCAATCCTTCTCAAACTTTTCCAAAAAATTGCAGAGGAAGGAACAGTCCCAAACTCATTCTATGAAGCCACCATCACCCTGATGCCAAAACCTGACAAAGACAATACCAAAATAGAAAATCATAGACCATATCTTTGATGAATATAGATGCAAAAATTCTCGACAAAACATTAGTAAACTGAATCCAACAACACATAAAAAAGATCATACACTATAATCAAGGTGGATTCATCCCAGGGTCACAAGGATCATTGAACACATACAAATCAATCAATTTGATACACCACATCAACAAATGCCATGACAAAACCACATGATCATCTCAATAGACGCAGAAAAAGCATTTGACAGAATTCAACATCCATTCATGATAAAAAAAAAAAAAACTTTTACGAAAGTGGGTATGCAGGAACATATCTCAACATAATAAAAGCTATTTAGGACAACCTTACAGCCAACATAATACTCAACAGTGAAATGTTTAAAATCTTCCTGCTAAAATCTAGAACAAGACAAGGAAGCCCACCCTCACCACTTCTACTCAACGTAGTATTGGAAGTCCTAGCCACAGCAATCAGGTGAGAGAAAGAAACAAAACGTATCCAAATTGGAAGGGAAGAGGTAAAATTGTCATTATGCATAGATAATGTGATACTATGTTAGAAAATCCTGAAGACGCCACACAAAAACTACTAGAACTGAAAATCAAATTCAGCAGTGTAACAGGATATAAGATTAACATACAGAAATATGTTGCATTTCTTTATGCTAACAACGAAAGGGAAGGGAAAGTAAAAAACAATCACTGTTAAAATCACATCAAAAAGAATGAAATGCTTAGGAATAAACCTGAAAAAGGAGGTGAAAGACATATGCTGAGAACTATAAAGCATTGATAAAGACAACAGAGGATGATTTAAAGAAATGGAAAGATATCCCATGCTCTTGCTCCACACAGTGGAATACTACTCAGCCATAAAAAAGAATGAAATCATGCCATCTGCAGCAACACGGATGGACGAGAGATGATCATACTAAGTGATGTAAGTCAGAGACAAATTCCATACAATATCCCTTATACGTAGAATCTAAAGTATGATACAAATGAACTTATTTACAAAACCAAAACAGACTCATAGACATAAAAAACTAACTTGTGGTTACCAAAGGGGAAAAGGGGTGGGGGAGGGATAAATTAGGGGTTTGGGATTAGCAGGTATAAACTACTATAAATAAAATAGATAAACAACAAGTCCTGTTGTATAGCACGGGGAACTATATTCAATATATTGTAATAATCTACAATGGAAAAGAATAGGAAGAAAATATATAGAGAGATATAAATGCGTAACTGAGTCACTTTGCTGTACACCAGACACTAACACAACACTGTCAATCAACTATACTTCAGTTAAAAACACAAAACCAAATAACTACCAACAAGTCCCTATTCATAGCACCAGATCAGTGTTTTCCATCATCTGAATGCAACCTCAAACTACACACGTAAACTCAGATTTGTGACACCCAATCATTCCAGAGAAAATAATTTTTCTTTTCTGCAAGCCAGTGTTGTATAAGTTTTGGTATACCGTAAATCATTATGTTCATGTCCTATAGCAACCAGAGATTTCATAAACCACTTGCAACCCTAAAATAGGTGTTTGTTGTTGTTGTTTTTAGCTTTCTGTGAATGGAATTCCTCATTAACACACTTATCTTTTTTGGATTTTTTTTTTTTTTTTTTTTTACTTTTAGCTTTTATGTACATTTTTAAGACTACAGTACATACAAATATATGAGTGTGATTTATTGCTGTTTTCAGTAGATGGTAATTGAGGTGATGTTAGATGTGTTTTCCTCCTGTTCTATGGGGAAAAGTTTGATGAAGAACCTATGAACATGGGCAGATTGTATGGGCTATTTTATCATGTATAAGAGAGCTGAACTTCAGACTAAGTCCCCCATTAGTCACTCTGCCACCTGGGCCAGTGGAAGGAAACGTGGACACCGGAGCCAACAGACTTGGGTTTGAATCCTGACTACACAGCTACTGCTGAGTGATCTGTGTCACCAACAAAGCCTCTGAGTCTTAAGTGTCCTTGTCTATAGAACCAGGTATAATACTATTCTGTATGATTTAAGATTTAATATGGTATTGCATGTGAAGAACAGGTTACTTGGAACCACTTTTATAAATATTGGCATTTGCTTCCCCTTTTGCTTATTTGTTCCATAAAGCTGGGCTGTTCAAACCTCCACATTATTTATTCTGCTAGCCAAAAGTTAGAATCACAAACTGCACTTAAACATATGAATATTGCATTTCTTAAAAACAAATGTCTAATTCCAGCTGGTGTCAAACTCAATAGAACATTTGTCCTACATTTTCCCCAGCACCAAAGTTTGTTTCAATACCATCCGCAGCACACGGATATCCCAGGAACCTAAAGAATCCATCTAGAAGCCAATTCCTTTTGTCCCAAACCAAGGAGATGCAAAAGCAGCTAGAGAAGGAGCTTGAAAGCAGAGGAAAACGTCTTGCCCATGGCACATGATTACCTTTACCAACCAGCTCCTGTTTCAAATTCAGCCTCCTGTGCCCTCAGCTGTAGCTCCCAAATACCAACACACTGGGGGTTAGGATTTCAAGAGAAATTTTGTGGAGGCCACAAACACTTAGTTCACAAAATCTGCGCTTACCTGGATCCCCCTGTCTTGCTGTCATCATCACAGCACCTTCAAGACCCTCACTGGAGACTAGGGCTGGGAGGCCAAGTATGGTCCAGGGCACATCTCTCATACTCCAGGAGCTTACAGCCTAGTGGAGAGAAGATTGGGTATTTATTAAATACTTATTAATATCAACAGCTACCGTTTATTGAGAACTTACTATATGGCACCCTTAGGCACTGCTTTAAATGCAAACCCTGCACCAACTCACTTAATCCCCACAACAACTCTGAGATGATCTCTGGCATTTTACAAATGAGGAAACTGAGTGAGGCACCGAGGGATTAAGAAGCTTACACAGACCTAATCAAATTTATAAGCTTTTGCACAGCAAAGGAAACCATAAATAAACCAAAAAAACAACCTGTGGAATGGAAGAAAGTATTTGCAAACAATGCAAATGACAAGGGCTTAATTTCCAAAAAATACAAACAGCTCGCACAACTCAATAACAAATAAACAACCCAATCAAAAAATGAGCAGGGGCTTCCCTGGTGGCAGTGGTTGGTGAATATTGCATTTCTTAAAAACAAATGTCTAATTCCAGCTGGTGTCAAACTCAATAGAACATTTGTCCTACATTTTCCCCAGCACCAAAGTTTGTTTCAATACCATCCGCAGCACACGGATATCCCAGGAACCTAAAGAATCCATCTAGAAGCCAATTCCTTTTGTCCCAAACCAAGGAGATGCAAAAGCAGCTAGAGAAGGAGCTTGAAAGCAGAGGAAAACGTCTTGCCCATGGCACATGATTACCTTTACCAACCAGCTCCTGTTTCAAATTCAGCCTCCTGTGCCCTCAGCTGTAGCTCCCAAATACCAACACACTGGGGGTTAGGATTTCAAGAGAAATTTTGTGGAGGCCACAAACACTTAGTTCACAAAATCTGCGCTTACCTGGATCCCCCTGTCTTGCTGTCATCATCACAGCACCTTCAAGACCCTCACTGGAGACTAGGGCTGGGAGGCCAAGTATGGTCCAGGGCACATCTCTCATACTCCAGGAGCTTACAGCCTAGTGGAGAGAAGATTGGGTATTTATTAAATACTTATTAATATCAACAGCTACCGTTTATTGAGAACTTACTATATGGCACCCTTAGGCACTGCTTTAAATGCAAACCCTGCACCAACTCACTTAATCCCCACAACAACTCTGAGATGATCTCTGGCATTTTACAAATGAGGAAACTGAGTGAGGCACCGAGGGATTAAGAAGCTTACACAGACCTAATCAAATTTATAAGCTTTTGCACAGCAAAGGAAACCATAAATAAACCAAAAAAACAACCTGTGGAATGGAAGAAAGTATTTGCAAACAATGCAAATGACAAGGGCTTAATTTCCAAAAAATACAAACAGCTCGCACAACTCAATAACAAATAAACAACCCAATCAAAAAATGAGCAGGGGCTTCCCTGGTGGCGCAGTGGTTGGGAGTCCGCCTGCCGATGCAGGGGACAGGGGTTCGTGCCCCGGTCCAGGAGGATCCCACGTGCCACAGAGCGGCTGGGCCCGTGAGCCATGGCCGCTGAGCCTGCGCGTCCGGAGCCTGCGCTCTGCAACGGGAGAGGCCGCAGCAGTGAGAGGCCCGCGTACCGCAAAAAACAGAAAAAAACAAACAAAAAAAAGAGCACTTTTCTCTAAAAAAGACACACAGATGGCCAATAAGTACATGGAAAAGACGTTCAACATCGCTAATTATTAGAGAAATGCAAATCACAACTACAAAGATGTATCATCTGACACCAGTCAGAATGGCCATCATCAAAAAGTCCACAAATAATAAATGCTGGATGGGTGTGGAGAAGAGGGAACACTCCTGCACTGCTGCTGGGAATGTAAATTTGTGCAGCCACTATGGGGAACAGAATGGAGTTTCCTAAATAAACTAAGAACACAGTTACGATAGGACATAGCAATCCCACTACAGGGCATATATCCGGAGAAAACTCTAATTTGAAAAGATACTTACACCCCAATGCACATAACTGCACTATTTACAATAGTCAAGACATGGAAGCAACCTAAATGTCCACTGACAGATGAATGGATAAAGATGTGGTATATACACAACAGAATACTACTCAGCCTTAAAAAAGAATGAAATAATGTCATTTTCAGCAACACGCATGGACCTAGAGATTATCATACTAAGTATAGTCAGACAGAGAAAGACAGTAATTCCATGATATCGCATATATGTGGAATCTAAAATATGATACAAGTGAACTCATTTACAAAAGAGAAACAGACTCACAGACATAGAGAACAAACTTACGGTTACCAAAGGGAAAGGGGGGATAAATTAGGAGTTTGGGATTAACTTAAAAAAAAAAAAAGCAGCTTGCACAGTCACAGACTTTGAAAATGATAAAGCGGGATTCAAACCTTGCTCCGTCTGTGGTCTTCTTACAACACTAAAGAGCGTGGAAGTTCAGAGATCGACTTCTTGGCTTCAGAGCCTGCCTCCACGGGATGCTGAGCACGTTCCTCCATCACTCTGAGCCTGGACTCCTTCATCGTTAAGTGGGCATGATTGCCATCACATGGAATTGCTGCAGGAATTAAAGGCTACAGGTGAACGTGCTTGGTGAGTATCAACGTCCTCGGTGAGGACTGCAGACCACGGGGCCTTCTTTCTGCCCCAGAGGTAAGCGCTTTGGGGGTGCTAAGATTAGAAGTACACACTTGGTTGAGCTGATGGCAGGGAAGCCTGGGGTGGTGGGAGAGGGCTTCCGCAGGTGGCGGAGCAGGATGTTTCGCAGGAAGGGAAGTCAGGGAGATCCTCTCCAGCAGAAGAGCTCCTGGGGAGGGGAGGAACGGTGGGAGCAGGGAGCGCCCAGTGGCTGTGGCTCTGCCCGGTGTCAGTGCCCCACGGGGGCACAGCTCAGGGGGAGAGGCTGGGCTCGGTGGGCCCACACCTGTTGGGCATCTGCGCTAGGGTGATCTGGGTGAGGCTGGGCAGCAACTGGCTCTGGACGGAGGGCAAAGCCCAGGCCCATGTTCCCTGCAGCCCAGGAGCCAGGAGCTCATTAAAGAGGAGGGAAGGAGCAATTACCTGCAAACTTCAGAAGGCAAAAGACCAGAAGGAGCGGGGCCAGGGGGAGGGTGGGTGTCTACCTGGGGCCCCCGGCAGCGTGCCAGGACACAGAGGGGATAAAAGGAAGATGGAGACAGCTTCCGGGGTCAGGATGGGGTCAGTCAATGAACCAGGTGTCCCGGAAAGCTGGGGAGAGTGGCTTAGGCTTGATATGACCTGTAACGGGGAGCCCTGGGGAATCTGGAGCAAGGGAGGGGCAGGCTTCAGAGGGAGGATGGGGCTGCTGGTAATTGGACGGGCGGGGCTTGAGCGGGAGGGAAGGAAACTCCAGGGGCGGCTGTGCCCTCCATCCAGGGCGGTGCTATCAGATAGAAATATAATGCCAAGCCCCTGTGTAATTTACAATTGTCTGATAGCCCATTAGAAACAGCAAAAGAGGTGAAATTAATTCTGATTATATATTTAACCCAATATACCAGAAAGATTTATCATTTCTACGTGAAATCAATGTAAACATCATTATTGAGATAACTCACATTTCTCTGGTGTTAAGTCTTCGAGGTCGGGAGTGTATCTCAGCCAGGACACAGGGATTCAGACTAGCCGTGTTCCTGGGGTCACAGGTGGCCCGTGGCTGCAGCATGGGACAGCGTGGGTCTAGACCGAGGAAAAGTTGGGGTGAAGTGGACTGCAGATGTGGCCCTTCCCAGGTTTCCGTCCTGTGCCCTTTTCAGCACTGCCACCCTCTGGAAGGCTGTGCTGTCCTTTGACCGTGAGCTGTGAGCAAGGAAGTGCCCCCTGGCCAGCCTCTTCTCTGCTCTGCAGAGCCCTGGGCCAGGCTGGTCTCCACTGCATACCCCGAGTTCAACGTCAGCCCTGGATTTCTCAGGGATAGTCCAAGAGAAAGGAGTTGTTTTCAGAAAATTAACTTCTCTGAAGCGCTCCCATCTTCTGAGGGCTGGGGTGGGCTGAGGAAGCGGGTTTTAAGTCCATGGCAGCTGCTCAAAGCCCGTTAACACGGCAGGTGGCGTTGGAGATTGACTTGGGAGCTACAGCTGAGGGCAGAGGAGGCTAATTTATCAATAAAACTGGAGCTGGTTGTTACAGGTTACCAGGTGCCATGGATAAGAAGTTTTCCTCTGCTTTCAAGTTCCTCCTCTTAGCTGCTTTGGCATCTCCTTGATTTGGGAGAAAAAGAATTGGCTTCCAGGCGAGTCTTTTACATTCCTGGGATATTGGTGTGCTGTGGAGGGTATGAAACCAACTTTGGTGCTGGGCAACTCTGGGTTTGAGTTTCGTTATGACCCCGAGAGAGCTGGGTCAACTTCCTGCCCCACAGTGTCTTATCTGCGATGTGGGAACAGGAGTACATATGATTAGAGGGTTTATTCAAAGGATAAAACGGGAGAGAAAGTGTGTGAAGCTCTTCACCTGGGACATGAGGGCTCCACAGATGGGAAATGATTTATGGGTCCCAATTACTGTCATGACCATCGCTATTCACGGAGTGGGGCCTGGGCTGAGTTTGTGGTTTGGGTCGGGAGAAGCAACAGTAGAAGGATATGGGGGGACGAGGAGGGGTGCACGGAGGGATGTCTCCTTACACAGCCAGTCTAAAAGGGGGTCTCTGAGGGATGAAGGTGGAGCCAGAGGCCTCCAGATGGATAGGGCCTGAGTGCGGGAGGCCCGGGCGCTCGTCCTGGGCTGGCGGGTGAGCAGCTCTCCAGCCACAACTGTGAACTCTGTCTGGGGGTCAGGTTCTTCCCCACAGGTTTCCAGCTCCACCTCCCACATCCAGAGTTACCCAAACATTTTCCAAACCAGCCTGACCCCTTTCTAATGTATTCCAGATGCACTTGCGAGAAATGGGGAGAATGCAGAGCCAAGTGGGAAGTTGCACGTTTAGAGCACCAGGTTGGGCCCAAAGATGCTGCCCAGTGGGTACCCGGCGCCAGGGGACGTGTTGCCTCTGTTCTTCCTCCTCCCGTGTCTCCCCCAGGAGAAGTCTTCCACAGCCCCTTCCCAGAGGCCCCACTCAGAGCTGCCCTTGGCAAGGCGGGGTTTGTCTCGGGCATGCACATTGACCATCAGACCCATCAGTAGGGCTTGGGGTCACTCATTTTCTGAATATTTATTGAGCACCTACTATGATTTGCTTTGTATATTTTTTTTTAATTGAGATAAAATTGACATGTAACCTTGTATTCGTTTCAGGGTACTCTATTGATGATTAATGATTTATAAAAACAGTTTTGATCTCACAAACTCCCTGAAAGGATCTAAAGGACCTCCCGGGGGTCCAGGGATCACACCTTGGGAACAATGTCTTTAAAGGAAAAGTACATGGGTTGATGAGAGCTTCAAACAAGGCAACGTGACCCAGCTAGGGGACAAGAGAGTAGATTAAAAAGGAGGCCATGGGCAAAGCATGTACAAAGGCCCAGTGGTGAGGGACAGCATGATACCCTAGAAGGACTGAAGGAAATACAAATTCTCTGTCTGGGGTATAGCGGGGGCAGCTGCGAGTCACCCCACCCCTCAAATTCCTGTCACTAAAAATTTATCGAGATGCTGTGACATGCCAAGTACAGAGCTCATCTCTTCCCTCTTGGAGCTGACAGTCTGGGAGAGTGACAGGATATGCTTATTCCCATCCAGCATTACTGTGATATGTGCAGAGACTGGGGTGCTGGGTTTGATACGTGTGTGTGCAGGAGGGGCACAAATGTCACATTTGGAAAGTCAAGGTGGCAGGGAGGCTTAAGTTCAGTCTTGAACGGTGAGTAGGGGTGATCCAGGCACAGGGGATGGTGTGTCTGTACCAAGCTGAAGGACAGCAGGGCTCAAAGGTCTGGAAGCAAGAGACAGCATGGGCTTTGGTGGGAATGGGAAGGGTGCACCGTGGAGGGGTGGGGAGACTGGGAAGGGCGATGGCCATTCAGTGCAGTGTGCAGACCAGACCAGTCGACTCTGAGCTCTAAACCCACTGTGGTTTGTTGTTAAGATCACAGGCTAGGGCTTCCCTGGTGGCGCAGTGGTTGAGAGTCCGCCTGCCGATGCAGGGGACACGGGGTCGTGCCCCGGTCCGGGAGGATCCCGCATGCCGCGGAGTGGCTGGGCCCGTGGGCCATGGCCACTGGGCCTGCGCGTCCGGAGCCTGTGCTCCGCAGCGGGAGGGGCCACAACAGTGAGAGGCCCGCGTACCGCAAAAAAAATAAAAATATCACAGGCTAAATTCTAAGCCATGACTCCGTATTTTGTGGGTAAGTCACTTTATCTCTTTGGACCAGGTTATAGAGGCCATACTGGTTGGAGTTTAGGAACACAGATTCTGGAGTCTGCCTGGGCTCAGATCCTAGGTCTGCCATAAACTACCTGTGTCACCTTGGATCAGTCACTCAACCTCTCTGTGACTTAGCTCCTCCGCCCTATAACAGGAATAATGCTAGTACCTACCACACATGAATACTGAAGGGGATCAGTGGTTATATGCACAGTTATAGGACTTAAGTATTATTCTTGACAAATTCCTCACCCCCAGGAGGGATACTCATCCCAACTTACCCACTTCAGGTGATGCTGTGGAAAGCATAGCATCTTAGCATTGACAGCAGCCCTGGGGGTTTATCTGGTTCAAAGTCCCATGTGGTTCAGGTAATCTCCAGTGTCCCTGTCCATCTGCCCATCCTGGACAAGTGGCTGTTTGGGCTGTGCTCGTGCATGCCCTGTGATGGAGTTGAGAGAACAGGCACTCAAGTGGATGCCTTTCATTCCTGGGAAGGAAACCAGAGGGAGAAATGGAGTCAGAAAAGTGCAAACCTAACATCTATACCCCTTTCTTCCACTTTAGGGAAAGTGATGCAAGTGTGTTTCAATCAAAAAAGAGAAAACCTTCCTCTAGATCTCTATCAGTTCTCTAAAGCACATGGCTGAGCGAAAGCCAAGCAAATCAGCCACGAGAATGGAATGAACTGGAAGATCAGCTGTAACATAATCCAGCTCCAAAGACGGGAAAAACCACCAGAAGGAAGAAAAATAATGCAGATGGGGTGGACAAGCTCTGTTGCTCTAAATGACACTGGTCCTGCGGCTTCAGAGCAAAGAGCTGTCACTTACGGTGAAGGGTACAGACCCCTCCTAACCCCGCCTGCCGCTGTGCTGGGGTCCAGGCTGGACACAGCCCTTCCATTCCAGTAACACTTGCTTCTGTGGGATCTGAAAAAGCGGGGCCCTCCCAGGTGCTGGCCGTGTTGGTCACCCAACTCGCTCTTTTGAGAGCAGGTTCATCCAGTGGTGGATTATGGAATGAGGAGCCAGGCCTTCTCTCACTGGCCTTCTGGGCTGCTGAGACCCCTGGGCAGAGATGCATTCATGTTACCGAACCAAACTTGGGTCTGCTTGCCCGTGTGCAGTCAAGCCAATAAAGCCAAAAAAAGAATTATTTTTTCCAGTCACATATGGCTTCTTTGACCCCATCAAATAACTTTATTCACACAAACGTCCCTAATTTACAAAGCCTCAGTCATTCATACACATTAGGGGGATATCTACAGTATTCAAGGAACTTAAATATAATGTATCCTACCAGCCCAGTAAACCAAGTACCAAAAATATTCATCTGTAAAGTTGTTCACACATAGGTCCTAGATTACCAGCTTCTGTGCAAAAAGAGAAAATAAAGCAAAATAGATTTATTACCTAGCTTTTGAAACTAACCTTGTGCCTGGGTTAAAACTTTCCTTACACGCAAGCTGGGCTTTCAATAAAGTGAAGCTTTATGGTAAGGTGCCAGTACAAGAACAGGTGGCCCATGCTCAAAAACCCCCAACTCCCATAAGGGTTTCAGCAAAGTCTTTTTAAAGGCCAGGTGAGGGAGGGGCATCCTAGGGTATGTGCGTGCACAGTTCTTTGATTGGTTCATGGTGAGGTAACAAGGCGGTGTCACAGGGGTTAACATTATCAATCCTTAGGCACCAGTAGGTCTGGGGGCTATGTGCTCATGGTCATCAAGTAGTTCATTTCTTCCATTTGGTGGTGGTTTAGCATCTGATAAACTCAGGAAATGTGCATCAGATACCATTATCTAGGTACTTCAGGGAGGACCTAAAGCAGAGGACATGGGGGAGGGGTCTGTCCCCGGAAGGCCCCATAGGGTCCTGCTCAGTTATATTCAGTCCTCCGTCAGCCCCGAGATGCAGCTTCTGGTCTCCCTGCACTGAATCACCCACCCACCATGGCTTATTTCCCTGCTCATCCCCAAGGCTTCGTTTCGAAGGACAACCTTGTTATATGACAGAAAGAATGCCTACTGTGCCTTCCTGAGGCTTGTTTTACAACAACACTCAAAGAGGGTGCAGGCAGAATAGCTTGGCAGAGAAGACTGTTGGACGTCTGGAGCCGGACTGCATGGGTTTGAATCCTGCCCTCACCAGTTAAAGCTGAGCAATTGGGGCGAGTGACTTACTACAACACGCTCATCTGAAAAGTGGGATAATAAGACCTACCCAGTAGGTTGTAAAGAAGGATAAAAGCACTTGGAATAGTAGGTGCTCAGTAGACATTTGTAAGGGCTGCTGTATGTCAACCCATATGTGTGTCACTTAGTCTGATGAGGGTGCTGTTGTAGTTGTTCCCATTTGCAGGTGTCAGGTCAATTGCCTAAGCTCCCAGAGCTAGGAAGGTCCACACCCAATTCCAAACGCCACGCTCTCACCTGGTTTCCATGTTCCTGCCAACAATAAATGATTTCCAGTCTTCACTTTGCTACTTTCTGGTTGGGAGACTTTGGTTAAGCTGGTTCCTTCACCTAGGCCCTAATTTCCTCCTGCACTAAAAGATAACACGGGAGGGCTTCCCTGGTGGCGCAGTGGTTAAGAATCCGTCTGCCAAGTGCAGGGGACGTGGGTTCGAGCCCTGGTCCGGGAAGATGCCACATGCCTCAGAGCAACTAAGCTCATGCGCCACAACTACTGAAGCCCGTGTGCCTAGAGCCCGTGCTCTGCAACAAGAGAAGCCACCACGATGAGAAGCCCGTGCACCACAACTAGAGAAAGCCTGCAAGCAGCAACAAAGACGCAATGCAGCCAAAAAATATAATAATAATACGAGGACTTCCCTGGTGGTCCAGTGGTAGAGAATCCGCCTTCCAATGCGGGGCACTGGGGTTTGATCCCTGGTCAGGGAACTAGGATCCCACATGCCGGGGGGCAACTAAGCCTGCGTGCCACAACTACAGAGCCCACGCACCCTGGAGCCAGTGTGCCACAACTAGGGGAGGAGAAAACCCGGCGCCACAGCTAGAGAGAAGTCCGAGCGCCTCAGTGAAGACCCCACGTGCTGCGACTAAGACCCGATGCAGCCAAAAATCAATCAATCAATATTTTTTTCAAAAAAGATAATACAAAGCCTGAGATGCGTAGTGGAGAAGAATGTGACCATGAGGTTGGCCTCCTGACGACTTGGCTCTGCTGCTCATTCTTGGGGAGAATTTGACCAAGACATTCCAATGTTCCTGCCTCTGTTTTCCGCATCTCTAAGAATGAAGTGATTTGCGCTGATGGCTTCTGAGGCTTCTCCTATAGTGGACATTCTGAGTTGCTTCTGGGAAAGCTGAGGTCCAGAGAGGCTAAGAAAACAGCAGAGCACATAAGTATCAGATCTTACAAAGCTGCCAGGGGCCTCCACTCACAGACTTGCTGAAAGGTGGCATGGGAATCACAGGATGAGCCCTCTCTGGGAAGCCGTACCTGACTGAGAGGCCCTTCAAGTGTTGAAGATTGGGGGGTCACCGAATTCAGCCTACCTGGCATTGAGTCCTGGCTTTGCCTCTTACTTGCTGTGTATGTGACACTGTTGGATGAGCCACTTACTCTCTCTAAACTTCAGTTTCCCCATAGGTAAAATGAGGTAGCCACGCCTCCTTCGTAGGGTTGCTGAGGGAGATGAGGTCATTCGTGCAATGTGCTCAGCACTGATCACACCGAGTCTAGCATGTAAAGTGCTGCCTGTGCTCGATCCGACTTACACCCTAGTCTCCTCGAGGTCAGGCACCTGTCTACCCATATCTGTATCCCCAGGGCCTAGCACAGCATCTGCCGTGCTCATCAAATGCCTCTGAAATAGGGCATAAGCTCCTGCCTGTTACAGTTGAGGAGTCTGAGACACAGAGAGGGAATGATCTGTGCCCAAACAGCCAGCTGGTGGAAAAAGCAGTACAGGATCCCTAGCTTCTAGATTTGAGCCAATGGTGTACCCATGGCAGTGCACAAGACCTTGAATTTTGTCAAGACAATTACCTGAAGGTGACTTGAAATGTCTTCACTTAGTGCCATGGAGTGGAGGGTGTGGATTTAATACCTTTGGATCTGTACTGGACCTTGGGAGCTGGTAAACCCTTCTATAAAACTGATTTTGATCACTTATGTGTAGAATCTAAAATATGGCACAGGGCTTCCCTGGTGGCGCAGTGGTTGAGAGTCCGCCTGCCGATGCAGGGGACACGGGTTCGTGCCCCGGTCCAGGAGGATCCCACATGCCGCAGAGCGGCTGGGCCCGTGAGCCATGGCCGCTGAGCCTGGGCGTCCGGAGCCTGTGCTCCGCAATGGGAGAGGCCACAACAGTGAGAGGCACGCGTACCACCAAAAAAAAAAATTAAATAAAAAAAATTTTTAAATAAATAAATAAATAAAATATGGCACAAATGAACTTATCTATGAAACAGAAACAGACTCACAGACGTAGAGAACAGACTTCTGGTTGCCAAGGGGGAGGGCGGTGGGGGAAGGATGGATTGGGAGTTTGGGATTTGCAGATGCAAACTGTTATACATAGGATGGATAAACAAGGTCCTACTGCATAACATAGGGAACTATATTCAATATCCTGTGATAAACCATAATGGAAAAGAATATGAAAAAGAATGTATGTATATGTATAACTGAATCACTTTGGTGTACAGCAGAAATTAACACAATATTGTAAATCAATTATACTTCAATAAAATAAACTGAAAAAACCCCTGATTTTGGGAGGTCCTCACAGCCTGAAAGAATGCAGAGGGGGTCTCTGGGGTACAAATTGGGTAATCTTATGCTTGCATACGTACAGGATGGGGCTTGCCAAGGAGATGGGGGGCTGGTGCCAGTGTTGTCTGAGAGGTGACCTTGCTAATGGTTTTTCAGTGACCCAAGCAAGTCCAAAGGCTCACAGAAATCTGTAGAGCCCTCCTGTCTATCTAACCACCCTGGCATTTCCAAGCTGAGCTCTCCTGATGAAAGCAGGAGGTGGGTTCTCACAGGTCCAGAGCTGCTCCATGTTGAAGAGGAAACGCTTTTCATGAGCCCGGTATAATGAGGTGTGGCGACCTCTTGTAATGAAAACTCG
>NW_006777022.1:467050-467310 GCF_000442215.2 Lipotes vexillifer | reverse complement strand
GGAATGCCGCTTTGTGTCTAGGGACAGTGGGCAGTGATGGATGTGTATGACTTGAGGAGACAATGAGAGTAAAAAGATGCTCATACATGTTTGTCGGCCAAATGCATGTGCACGGAGCATCCCTCTGGTTGGGAGGGGTGGGGCAGACTTAGAGCATCTGGTCGCTGGAAGCCATGGCAGCTCCATGGCCCGTCGGCAGAGAAGCCGCAGGTTCACCAGTAGGATATTCAGGGTGTCTTTTTTTTTTTTTTTTTTTTTTT
>NW_006777022.1:462614-466914 GCF_000442215.2 Lipotes vexillifer | reverse complement strand
GGGGCACGAACCCGTGTCCCCTGCATCGGCAGGCGAACTCTCAACCACTGCGCCACCAGGGAAGCCCCAGGGTGTCTTTTTAAACACACAGGCTCAGAGAATGTGTATGTCCGGCCCATCCCCAACGTCTCCCCTGAGTTCCAGACTCTCAGCTCCACCCCTATTTGACATTTTTCCTTGAGCGTCTTAAAGACAAGTTCTCTAGTTACCCTCCCCGCCCCCTCCCCGCCCGGACTCCTACACACACTATAACTCTCGGTCCTCTCCATCTCAGCGATGGTGCCACCAACTGCCTAGTTTAAGCCGGATATCAGTCCCCACCCTTAACTCTTCCCTTTCCTCACCTCCAATCCAGCACTGTTTTGTGGGCTCCACCCCCAAAACATATATTGACTCTACACAGGATCTGCATTTCTGCACCACCACATTGGTCTCAGCCCACTTGGTCTCTCTCCTGGCCTCCCGGAAGAGTCAGCTACCCTCTGCTTCCAGCCCTGCTCCCATGTGGTCCGAGTGATCCGGTCCTGCCCAAGTCTCGTCTCATCAGCCATCCATCCTCCCATTCCCACTTGCCCCAGCACAGGCTGGTTTTCTGAATCTTCATGCCCAGGATCTTTGTATTTCTACTGCCTGGAATTGTTTTCCCTCATGGCCCTTCGCAAGCTATGTTTTTGTCCTCCTTGGGGGTCTCAATTCGAATCACATTTCTCCAGCAATGCTCTCCCTGACCTTGGCCATCAGTACCTCCACATCGCACTCAGTGATGCGCTCCAGCTGGCTTAGTCAGTAATCATCTTATTTTCCTGTTTAGTCTGTCTTCTGGAACAGCAAACCTTTTCAGTAAAGGGCCAGATAAAAAATATTCTAAGTTCTGTGGCCCTATGGTTTCTGTCACAAAGATTTGACTCTGCCATTTTAGTATGAAAGAGCACATCTAGACAATATGTAAGTGAATGGATGTGGCTGTGTTCCAATCCTTTATTTGTGGACACTGAAACTTGAAATTCATATAATTGTCATGTGTCACAAAAGACTCTTTTGATTTAAAAAATCTTCAAGAAATGTAATAACCTGGACCTTACAGACATTCTTTTTAGCTCCTGGACCTTACAGAAATATTCAGTGGGACAGCAGGCTATAGTTTGCCAACCTGTTTTAGAATGTAAGCTCCATGAGGCCAGGCTTCTTTCTGTCTTGTCCATCACAATATCCTAAGTATATAACAGTTCTTGGCACATAAAAGATTCTCAGTAAATATTTGGGGAATAAAAGAAGGCAGAGGAGGCTATATCTGGAGCTCATTGGGCAAATCTCAAACATGTGGCCATCATGTTTCTGAAAACAAGGAATAAAGGAACAAGGATAAAAAGGAAGAACAGTCATGAGACAGGCATCTGAAGACCTGTCAACATGATTCTCTGGACATCACGTCCATCCTTCTAGCCAGGACAACACTCGACCACCCATGATCTGTATTTTCTAGGCCTAGAGATTCTTCCAAGTCAAGCAAGAAACAAACAATCCTCTGAACTGGCAACTTGGCCAGGCTGTCAGAATTCTAACCCACGGAAAGGCCACGGACATCTTGTCCTGGCACCGAGAGTTACCATCTGAATAAATTAATATTTATGTGCTTTTATGAGGAAAATTTTTCTTGATCTTTAACAAGGACAATCAACCTTTCAATCCCACCTGGGCTTTGTACCTCTTTTCATTTTCACCTTGCCCACTGGCTCAGAATAAATATTTCTCTGATTTTTTAAATAGCATTTGTTCCCACAGCTATAGCTTTGAGACAAAATACTTTTCTTAATAATACTCTAAGAGGGAAAATACTTGGCTCTCTCCTCCATAATTTTTGATGGAACCTGTTTATTGCCTTGTGGTCATTCCATTGGCGGTCATTTGATGCTTTGGACTGCCGAATGAGGCCCCATTTGGGCTGTGTCTCTGGACACCAGTAGAAACATTTGGAAAGTTTAAGGAAAACTCAGACAACCGGTTGCACTTGGGGAAAAATATAACTAGATTCTATCTCTCACCTCATATCAAAATCCTGGACTAGTTAAAGATTTAAACAAGAAGAAAATATGAATCAACATTTAAAACATAGTTTTGGGGATATGGACACCTCTAAACATGTTACTGAAGGCAGAGACATAAAGACAATTACATAAGAGTTAAAAAATCTTCAGCACAGATACCCTCCCCCAAACTCCTAAAGAAAATCTTGAGAAACCACAACCTTATAGAGTTATTTGCTGACAAATGGTTAATTCATTAAAAATTTTTTTTTGTTTACCCGTTTTGGGGAGAGAACATTTAAATTCTACTTTCTTAGCATATTTCAATTACACAATACAGTGTTATCAACTATAGTCCCCGTCAGACATTAGTTCCTCAGAACTTTCTCATCTTATAACTGAAATTTTGTACCCTTTTACCAATCTCTCCTTATTCCCCCCATTCCCAGCCCCTGGCAACTACTTTTCTACTCTCTGTTTCTATGACTTTTTTTTTTTTTTTTTTTTTTTAACTGGCAACTACTTTTCTACTCTTTTTTTTTTTTTTTTTTTTTTTTTTTTTTTTTTTTTAAGATTTCACATATGAATGATACCATGCAGAATCTGTCTTTCTCTGTCTGGTTTATATCACCTAGCGTAATGCCCTGCAGTTTCATCCATGTTGTTGCAAATGACAAGATTTCTGTATTTTTTAAGGTTAAATAATATTCCACACACACACACACACACACACACACATATACATACGTATATACATATATATAACATTTTCTTGGTCCATTCATCTGTTGATGGACACTTTGTTTCCATACCTTAGTGATTGTGAATAACGCTGCAATGAACATGGGAGTACAGCTATCTCTTCAAGATAATGATTTTGTTTCCTTGGGATACAGACCCAGAAGTGGGATTGCTGGGTCATATGGCAGTTCTATTTTAATGTCTTGAGGAACCTCCATGCTGTGTTCCATAGCGGCTGCACCAGTTTGCATTCCCAACGGCAGCACACAGGGGTTCCCTTTTCTCCACATCCTAGCCAGCATTTGTTATCTTGTCCTTTTGAAAATAGCCATTCTAACCGGGGTAAGGTGATAGCTCATTGTGGGTTTGATTTGTATTTCCTTGATGATTAGTGATGTTGAGCAGGTTTAATTTCTTTAATATATAAAACTAAACATCAAGGGGAAAAACCACCATTGAAAAATGTGTAGAAACTATGTAGAGGTGTATATTTAAGGATGCTGGCAGAAAAAAATGAATAAAGGACATAAGCAGATGACTCACAAAATAAGTTCAACTAGTCAACAAATATTTGAAAAACACGTTCAATCTTATTAGTAATTAAAAAAAAAAAACCCCAAGACAATCCTGAGATACCATGTTCTGCCTGTCAAATTGGAAAAGATAAAAAAGAATGATGGCAAGCGTGTGGTCGACTGCTGGTGAGGCAGCATGGCTACATTTATCCAAAGTTCCAAATTCAACAGTTCTACTTCTAGAAATTAAGATTCACACAGTATTTGGAGAGTTTCCTCCATTTTCATTACCATTAGGATGGGGAGCCTGTACCAAGGATGAGAGAGTGTTTTGAGTAGCAAGACATTGGAGACCTTCTCCGTGTTCATCATGGGTGTTGCTTAAGCCCATCAACACTCTAGGTTGCCAAATGCCCAGTAGTTTAACCAACTACCTACCAGCTTGTTGACTAAACTGACATGAATTCAGTCAGAATGATGCCTTGTGGGGAGGGGTGTATGCCTTGTTTCTATTCCATCAGGTATTCATGCCAGGGACACCACTGTTGCTTCTGTGTTGAATTGGAGTCAAAGCATATGAAACACTTTCTACATTAAAGGGTTAAATATATTTATGATCACCCACTGCTGGATTGTTAAAGGCCTAATGCACCAAGTGTAAATGTGCCTTTCTTCCAGCCTCCTCCGGTGTCAGGACTTTGTAGAAAATACTACCTTCTACTTTAGCAAGCACCCACTGCACACACATGTAAGCTAGACTTCAGTCCTGGAGTGAACACCAGTATCAAAAACCTTGGAGAGGGCTTCCCTGGTGGCGCGGTGCTTGAGAGTCCGCCTGCCGATGCAGGAGACGCGGGTTCGTGCCCCGTTTCGGGAGGATCCCACATGCCGCGGAGCGGCTGGGCCCGTGAGCCGTGGCCGCTGGGCCTGCGCGTCCGGAGCCTGTGCTCCGCAAGTGGGGGAGGCCACAACAGTGAGAGGCCCGCATAACGCAAGAAAAAAAAAAAAAAAAAAAAAAAA
>NW_006777022.1:458853-462471 GCF_000442215.2 Lipotes vexillifer | reverse complement strand
TCCTGCTTGAGGCAATCTAATTAAACTTCTGTCAACTCGAAGTGGCCCCCAATGGACAGATCAAACCTATTTTTAGGTTCCAAGTGTTATAAGAAGAAATATTTAATTAGAATGGGGGATGTTTAAAATAGCTTTCTCTCTCAACATCGGTGCCTGCTGGCTTGTTTTTCCTGATGTCATTAATCACTAGTGAACGGATGTCAGAATTCACAGCTATAGCTCCCGTCAAAATCTGCCTTCTTTGGGTAGTTTGTCCCATAATTCAAAATGCCATGTCTCTCCAGGATTTGGCACTTTCCTGCAAGCCAATGGCACTGAGAACTTTAGACAATTGAATTTTGAGCTTCTCTTCAGAATAAGAGCCCCAGGCAGGGTATTTCTCCCATGGAGCTCTATGGTTCTTGGCATCAGTGGAGAGATGGTCGTGTTCAGACTGAGGAGTAGAGAATGTTCCGTGGTCCTGGGACCAAGAAGGGCTTGATGATGCCTCGGGACCTATGTGAAGAACTGAGTTATATAGAAAGTGATGGAAGGGAGATAATTCGAGCTCCTTTAGGGTTCAAATCTAATTTTTAGTATTCCTTTATAATTTTTCTGGATCAACAAGTTTTTTAGAAATGGGAGAGAACTAGATTTACTTTGCCAATAACTGTGCTATCTAGAAAGTTATACAGATAAGACTTTATTTTTTAAAAAACACAGGAGCACTTAGTAAATGGCAGGCACTGTTCTCAGTGCTTTAATGTGTTTTAAACTCACCTAGTCACCACAACAGCCCTTTGAGGTAGTAGTATTATTATTCCCATTTTACAGATGAAGAAACTGAGGTGCAGAAAGGATAAATAACTTTCCCCAAACCACTCCCTAGTGGGTGGCAGAACCAGGATTCCAACATAGTCAGTCTGGCTCTGGAGTTGGGTGCTTAGCCATGTCTTCCATTTTATTACTTTATGATTAATAAGGACATTCTTTCTTTATTTCCAATAGATTTTAAGTGGTGCATATCTCCTAGAACTTCACCTGCTGGCTTCCTACAAATTATTGCCCTTCTCCCAAACTCAAAAGCTGTTAGAAAGTCATTATTTGTGAGAGGACAAGGTACTTTTACATGGCACTTGTGGGAGTATAAATTAAATCGGTTTGACCCTTTAGTCCAATGTTTCTACTTCTAGAAATGGATCTAAGGAAATAATCTAAGATGTATATAGAGAAATCTGTTTAAAGTTTCTAGTATCATCAGAACCTAGAACAGTTTCTGGCACATAGTGGGCATTTGGCAAAGAATTATTAAGTGAACAAACTGCAAGTTACAAGCAAATGAAAAACAAAGATACACCTCAAGGTGCACCCAGAGGATGAAACAATTTTATATCTCTGACGGTCTTCTATACAGACATTAGAAATCATGTTTGTAGAAGGAATTTCATTAATAGCAGCTTTTACACAATCTATTAAGTGAATAAATCAAGCACTGAAAGATTAGGGACATTATTTTCTTGGGTTCCTATAGTACAACAACCACTCTTAGCAGGAAAATGGTGTGTTTATAGATTTTTCCCAATTAATAAATCATTTATTCACTGTAAGAGGTATGTTTAAAATTATTCACATTTTATATTTTATTGTTTTAATGTGTATTTATAGTTTTAAACAATCTGTGTGATTCATTTCAAAGCATCACTACTAGTTATCTGCTTGGCAAGTTGTGAATGGCTGTTATTCTATCCTTTGGATTTGGAATGTGTCTCACCTTTTCTACAATAAATATATGTACTTTTGTAATCAGAAGAAATAAATGTTTAAAATTTTACCTTCCATGAGGTCAAAAGGAAGGAACAAAGATAACTAAGACAGAAGAAAAGTGGTGATAGGAAAAATGCCAAAAAGTTCATAGTGGTTGTATTTACCTGGGGGGGATTAAGATTAGCATTTCACTTCTTTTAATTGATATAGGCTTTCCAATTGTATAATAATGAACATATATTATTTAAACAATATAACATTTATTTTTTTAATGGAGAAAGTAGAGTCTGGGTGGGGGAGTTTTAAAATTGGCTGCAGCATCTGCCGCTGGTTAGGGAGTTTCACTTCGGTCTCCACACATGACACTCGCCTCTCCTACCCGCCCCCCCGGCCTTATGATCCTGGCCATCTTGCTGACCAGTTAGGGACTACCACGCCTCCAGGATTCTGGCATCTGGTAGATGTTCACATGTTTGTTGAATGACTAAACTAAATAGCTGTGGAGTAAACTGTTAACTTAATATTTAAAAATGTGTTCTGTTTGCTTTGTGAGGCACAGTTTTCTTACCATGTCCCTCACCTCTAATAATCCCGCATCTCCAGGGTGGGATATCCACTTCCCGATGTATTTCAGGTTGTTGTGCGTTATGTCCTCTTCATACACCAAGGGGATTGGGAGCATCAGCGGTCCCTGTTCAGAGAGAAGGCTTTGAACCACCCGGAGGATGGAGAACTTGCCTGGGAGACTCACTGTTAGGCTCAGAACCCTACCTTCTGAGGGTGTTGAGCCACCTACGCTGGAATTTTTGGTAGTGGGGTTGGGGGTGACAGTTAAGGCTGAAGAATAGTCACAAAGCTCAGAATGGCCACTGGGGGTCAGTCTTATGCATGGGAGGTACAATGGTCCCCAGCACCCCTCCTCCCCCAGTATCTTCCCAGCTCACAAACTGGTCACTGAGATTCTGCCACAAGAGATACACCTTTCTGGTTTAAGATTTCTGCCAGCGCTAATATTTAAATACTGTCAAACATTTACACTTCAACGTGACTGAAGGTTCTGAAAGCACATTGGGTAGGAAAGTATTGGGGACGGCCTATTACCTCTTTGTCAGGTTTTGCATTAGGAGCTTTATAGAGTAACCACAGAATTTATCCTCCAAACTGGGATGCTTCTGAGAGTGAAAAGAGATGCTCATTTGAGGGATGCGGTGCCAGGGCAACAGGCAAAAACTGGGAGTGTCTTGCATCAACAGGTTTGCATGGTCTCCTCATGTATGGATATATCATGTTTGTAGCAATGAGAAATAATCCTGCCCATTTAGACGAGGGAACTAAGGTTCAGAGAAGTCAAGAAACATGTCCAACGTCCTTGGTTTCAAAGTCTGTGCTCTTTTATCCCCTTAAGGCTCAAGGTCAGTGGGCTCCTGGAAATCAACAGGAAAGGGATGTCACTGCGGGGAGAGCGGGAGAGGACTTGAGCAGGATAAAACGAGGAACGACCCAATGGTACTTTGTTTGCTTGGTGATTTTTGCCAGGACCAGCTCTGGACGCAGTCTGGAAGGTATGTGCGGTAAGGCTCATCGTTGAAAAAGTCCCCTGACCCTTTGCTGCTCTGCCTCAAAGGTGCCTCATCATCAGGTATCAGGCCACCTGTCCAGGAACTGTGTGTCCCTCTCTCGTGCTGTGTATGTGACCTGCCAGGAGGCCAGGACTCTACTTCCTTTGTGTTATGTTCCCTCCATGCGGTTGCCTTTCTGTCTCTCAGGTCAAGGGTACGAGTGGAAGGGTCTCTCACAGCTTGCATGAGAGTCTAGGGTCTTTCTCATGTTGTCAGGTTTTGAAAATTTCCCTGGACTTTGCCTTATGAACTAGGG